>NW_027362763.1:860343485-860828485 GCF_046119375.1 Phyllobates terribilis | reverse complement strand
AAATAATCATTTAGACGACAGCTAGTTCACCCAACTTCCCTACAAACATTCTGTGTCGCTCTGATGTTAGGGGAAGGAGCCCAGCTTTGGCAGGGAGTTAGCCTAAGGTTGCATTTTCGTTTGCATATTCCGTTTGTCTGCTCCGGTTAGAGCACATGTCAAACTCTGGCTCGTGGGCCAAATAGGCACGGCCTCCCCCATTATAATGTATGGAGGACTATGTGGAACCCATTATTCTGTATGGAAGACTATGTGGGAGCCATTATTCTGTATGGAGCACTATGTGGGGCCCATTATTCTGTATGGAGCACTATGTGGGGCCCATTATTCTGTATGGAAGACTATGTGGGAGCCATTATTCTGTATGCAGGACTATGTGGGAGCCATTATTCTGTATGGAGGACTATGTGGGGCCCATTATACTGTATGGAGGACAATGTGGGGCCCATTATACTGTATGGAGGACAATGTGGGGCCCATTATACTGTATGGAGGACAATGTGGGGCCCATTATACTGTATGGAGGACAATGTGGGGCCCATTATACTGTATGGAGGACAATGTGGGGCCCATTATACTGTATGGAGGACAATGTGGGGCCCATTATACTGTATGGAGGACTATGTGGGGCTCATTATACTGAATGGAGGACTATGTGGGGCCCATTATACTGTATGGAAGAATATGTGGGGCCCGTTATTCTGTATGGAGGACTGTTTGGGGATCACAGATGGGGCATCATACTTTGCAGGGGTGGGTTCAGCAGGGTCATCATACCGTGCGTGTGGAGGAAGTCACTGTGGAGATATCATACTGTGTTTTGGGGGACACTATTGTTGGCATCATACTTCATTATCGGTGTTATTTATTAATTCAAGATTTTTTATCATTTGTGATTACATATTTAAAACTAGACCATTGGGCCACATGCTTTTTACTGCTCTTACATAACATATAATATTATTCCAGTATGCCCCATTTGTGATTATGTGTTTATTTTATTCTAAAATCTATTAATTAAAATGTATTTTGTTCATGGGACAACCCCTTTAAGTTTGTTTCCATATTTCATCGTTAAATTTGATAATAAGGAAAAACTTCAATTTTAGACATTTTTTTAATAGATATCAAGGTTGGCCCGCGACTTTGTCCAAGTTTTTTATTTTGGCCCTTTGTGTATTTCAGCTCGACATCCCTGGGTTAGTGGAACTGCAAATGGCATTCACATGCAAAACAGATCTGTTGCATTACTGATGCAGACAGAAGCGGAGGAACCCCACTGAATATCATAGGGTTCGCCTGACTTTTTATATTGGGTCAGTTTTTAGAACAGAAGAAAAAGTTCTGCATGAAGCGGTTTGTCTGATTTTTGCTTGGGGTGATACATTTTCTTTAAAATAGAACCTGCAAGAGACCGATGTCAGATTTTATTTATGAGGAACATTTAAAGGAAGGAAGATGTTGAGCCATGCTTTATTACAAAAATACCTAATATCACCAAGACACACCGGCATATTATGATGTAGAAAATGAAAAGGCTTAAACAGTTTGTGAATTTTTTGTGAGCTGCATGAGTGTGCCAACCAAAGTAGTCTGCTTACCACAAAGTTTCAAATTAACATATGACCACCATGTGCTTGTTAAGGATACCTCTAAGGTAGCTGCTATTGCCTCCAAACTGCTCTATATTACTTTCTAACAGTATGCTCCTAATATGCTTAATATGCTACTGTACTTTATGTGAATGGATTAGGGCAATATGACCTAAAGCATGCATGTATGTATCAGTCTGTCATTCATTTGGTCATGTTTATTGTACTTGTGTTTAGTGTGTTTTCCTACTCATGTTATGTTATGTAGTTTACCCCTTGTTTGCACCTCTTTCATATGTACTGTATAGCAGCACCCTGGAATTAAGGGTGCTTTAATATAAAAAAAATATAGATAAAAAATGTATGCACCCGCTTTCTTTATTTCAAGGCTGGAGTGGTGCCACTAATCTAACTTCCCGGCCCCCAGTATTATAGTCACCAGCCACCATCTTCAGCAGTTCCCGGCACCGCTCGGGTCCTGAGCCTCCCAACTTGTGACCACAACTTCTGACTGACCGGAAGTCAGAGGTAACAGTCAAAGGCTCTCAATGTTGGTCTATGAGAGTCTCATTTTGAATCTCATAGACTTGCATTAAGTTGAGACTTACGGTTCGCCCAGCAAACACTGGAGCGATCCGGCAGGTCACAAACTGCAGAAGACGAGTGGAACAACGGGGATAAAAGAAGATGGCGGCTGGTAAGTATGATACTAGGCGCAGGGAACTTACATTAGTGGCACAACTCCAGTGCTGAAATAAATTTAAAAAAAACAACCCTCTGGAGTGGTGCCTTAAGAAGAATTAAAAAAATGGTCTGACAAGAGGCAGACACCTTCCTCTGTCAAAATACTTTAAATGCTGTGGCTGTTACAGACTATGGCATCTAAAGAATTAAATGACCAGTGACAAAAGTTAATTTTAAATTCCCTACTAACTTAAGAAAAGAGATCCAAGAGTCACCATGCCTTTCTGGAGGGCTTTCGTGACTTCTGTTCGTAGTTGACTATGTTCTCGTGCATGTCTGAACAGATGGATACAGCTGCAAAGGAGAGCAAAGTCCATTTGAACCCAGTTTGTTTTCCTTTACCGAATTTCACTGTCAGTGGCACGTAAAATACTGTTTTTCAAGAATGCAGATGAAAACCTTGCTAAATACAGTGTGAATCTAACTTTAGCAGGTGGTCTTATAAACAGAACTGGAATGATTACATGACATCATAAAAGTAGCGTACCATAACCATCATATCTATAGGATGATGGATGGTCTCCCAGAATTGCTTGTCTCTGGCGTCCTTTGCCCCGATCTAGAATAGAGCAAAATGTCCAGGTTAAGCATACAACGTTGCAGTTAACTTAAAAAAAAAAATAAAAAAAAAAGCCTTTTTCTTCTTTTTACTGATTATCTGAATCATTCTATACAATTTGAAAAAAAAGTTTCAACTAACAGAACAGTAGACTAGAAAAGGAAGTATAATGATCACTATGGATGCTACATATGAAGGCAAACAAAACCTGCCTCTGCCGCCATGGCTCACAAGATTAGTGCAGAGGTACAGCAATTCAGCAGAGTATATATTACATAGTTAGAACACATTCAATAAACTGCATAAAACAGCATGAATGTTTAAAAGGGATTATTCAGTTTGTACAACTACTCTCCTCTTCAAAGATTCCCAAAAATAAGCTGACTGCAAATAGGAAACCACACAAAATGTACAACTCCTTCAACTTACAACACAAAAAAAAATTAAGGGAATACTTAAGCATCACAGTATAAGGCCAGTTTCATACATCAGTGTTTTGTGGTCCAAATAAAGACCAGTGGTCTTGTGACCCAATCTCTGGTCAGAAGACCTGCGATCGGTCCACACATCTTGGTCCGTACTCAAACTGAAACACACAGATGTATGAAACCGGCATTACCAAAAGTCAATTAAAGTTCAGGACCATCATTCTGTCAACTTTGAAACAATATAGGTTAAATCGATAAACAATTACTTATGCTTTCTAATGAAAGCGACAATAGGCGCAATGGAGAGACAGCAACAAGACAACCTCCAAAACGGGAATGGTTTTGCAGATGGTGGCCACAGATATAATTACTCTCTCCTTATCCTTTTTGACTGTTTTTTGCTTCCCATATCCTTGTCATGGTAGTATGAAGGAGTACCAGCAGCCAATTTAGGTTGCCCAGGTAGTCCTGGTCCCCTGGCATGGACACATGCATACAAGCCATCGACAGAAGGTTTCCTGCGTCTCCCAGCACAATCTGAAGAGCACAGAGCAGATGCTGGGACACGGACATCAATCTAGCAAGCGGTATCTGCAGAGCTGTGCGAGTAGGAGGAGCAGGAGCACTGCCAGAGCCCTACACAATTACTTCAACCGTGCTAGTGTCCATGGTTCAGACCAAACTGTCAGAAACTGACTCCATAGAAGGGTGGCATATGTACCGCAATTGGTCAATTTTAGGTTTCGTGTCAGTTACGTCATTTTATTCTCAATGAATTGCACAATTTATATCAGTAAAGGTTTTCAACTTGAATTTTTTGGGCAATCAGTATCCGATGTGTGATATAAGTGTTCCCTTAATTTATTTTTTTCCAGAATTGCTGTAGTTTACCACACACTAGTTTTTAGAATCATAAAGGACATGCACAAAAAAATATATATATATATATATTATATATATGCCATACTAATCAAATACAGGAAATGCCGAAGAGATTTTAGATATTTAAATTTCAATGAGCTTCCGAAAAATACATAAGAATGCATCATTCGTATCGACAAGTATATAATCACAGTGTTTCCTACATAAAACAGATCAGTTAGCAAAAATTAAACACATTTGCACAATAAATCACATTTGCACCACTTCTCTGTAAATCAGCAGCTCTCAATGAGTTTGTAGTCAGTGTTTATTGTTCTTTATATTTTGGGATTTTTTTCTGTAGAACCCACCAAAACACTTGCAAAAAAACGCCATTAAAATGCTTGCAGTTGCAAAGCTTTTACGTTTGTTTTAAAGCGAACGTGTCAGCAGGATTTTGCTAAGTAAACTACAGGCAGTGTCATGTTGGGGCTGTTGCACTGATTAATATGATACCTGAGGTGAAGAAATCCGTCTAGTGGTTCTCGTGAATCAGTGTTTGCAGTTTTGAGCAAATGATATGCCCGTGCTCCGGGGCGGGCCTGTAGACATATTATTTGGACTGATTGCTAATATTGCTCTACCCCCAAAAGAATTGGCAAGTGGATGGGCTCTGACAGACAAATCGGCGTCACTGTCAGGTCCCCCTGACAGCGGTTGGCTCCCCCGGGTGACCAGAAGCACAAAGAAAGCTTGCGTTCGGAAGTGGAATAATACTTGTACCCGATCTGTGTACGAGAGCTGCAGTGCAATGCAGCTGGAACGGCGAGGAACCGGACAGTGACGCATATCTCTGTGTGAGAGCCCATCCACCATCGGCACTTGCCAGCTCTAATTGTTTGCAATTATTTTGGAGGTGACTGCTTTCTTTGATGATGGGTCCTGCTGCATTCTTTTTTAGCTGCCTGGACACTTTATTATTGAACCACAACTACGGCTTATTTTTGGAGTAGGGCTTATGTTTTAATCATACTTCAAAAAGCATGAAAAATCAAACTAGGGCTTATTTTTGGGGTAGGACTTATTTTCAGGGAAACACCGTAGTACTGGATTGTCTGGGGACCAGTTTTCTCAAAATGGAATACCCAAATGGAATTATTGAGGTAAAATATAGCAATATAGTATATTAGCAACATAACATCAGGAATAGTAATATAACAATCACATGCATTAAACAGTACCTTTTTCCTACTACAAGCTTCACCATTTTCACAGAGGACTCCTTTCAACAGGTCTCAGCATAATCCAATAATAACCTGTATTACACGGTTTCACAATTAACAATTCACAGTTAACACCATAAACGTGAAATATCAATGCTGAACAGAATTTATGCAAACACAGGAAAATATACATAGGTTTTTTTCAGTAAACATGAACATTCAATTTACTCTACAACAGGATTACAAATAAAGATAGGAAAAGTAAGCAGGAATCATATACACTTATCAGTTTGCACATATTGATAGAGAGATTGGAGACAATGCCACATAGGCAGTTGTCCGAGTTGCAACCACAGTAGCTTACAAGTTCGACAGTATTCATGCCGTGTGAACTTTTCCATATTTTTTCACTTTATGCCCACAAACAAATGTATTTTACTGGGATTTTATATGATCTACCAACACAAAGTAGTAAGTATTTGTGAAGTGCAAAAGGAAATGACACATGGTTTTCTAAATATTTAAAAAATATAAATCTGAAAGTTGTGACATACATTTCTATTCAGCCCCCCTGAATAAATGCTTTATAGGACAATCTTTTGCCACAGTTGCTACTGGAAGTCTTTTGGAGCATGTCCCTACCATCTTAGCACATATACTGTAGAGGCTGAATTTTTTGCCCATTCTTTGCAAACAAGCCTTCAAGTCTTTTGCAGCCTCTAAGGCTATGTTCACATGTTGCGTTTTTTTGTTGATTTTTTAATGCAAATTTTCAGCTGCGTTTTACAGTACCAGCAAAGTCTATGAGACATGCATGGGTTTTTTCCTGACTGTTTTGTCAAAGAGCTGTGTTTTTTGCAAAATGCAACATGTTACTTCTTTCAGCGTTTTTCACCCATTGAAAGTAATGAGTAATGCAAAAACGCAGGTTCATGTTTTGCAGCGTTTTTGGTGCCAAAACCTGAAGAAGTTGAATCAGGTTATGCACTAAGCTTTATAAGCATGCACAATAGACAAATGTACCCTGACAAAAATGCAGTAAAAAAACACAGCAAAAACTCATCAAAACCTGCTTTTTTGAGTTTGCTTTCTTACTGCCAAGAGAGCAGGTTTTACCTGCAGAAATAAAATGCAGCAAAAACACAACGCGTGAACATAGCCTAACAGGTTTTCCTCCAGGATTGCCCCCTATTTTGCTCCTTCGATCTCCCCGTCAACTCTGACAAACTTCCCCATCTCTGCTGAAGAAAAGCATCCCCACAGCATGATGCTGCCACCACCATGTTTGACTGTGGGGATGGTGTATTCAGGGTGATGAACAGTGCTAGTATTCCATCACACATACACTTTTGCATTTAGCCCAAAAAGTTCTACTTTAGTCTCATCTGACCAGAGCACCTTCTTCCACATGCGGCGTCTCCTACATGACTTCTGGAAAACTGCAGACAGAACTTTTTGTGGCTTGCCTTCAAAAATGGCTCTTCTCGCTTGGGATGTCAGTTTAAGTGGACAGCCATATCTTGGTAGGTTTGCAGTTGTCTCATAATCCTTCCATTTTTGGATGATGTATTGAACACTGCTTTATCAGATGTTCAGAGCTTGGGATATTTTTCTATAACCTAACATTGCTTTACTTTTCTCCACAACTTTATCCCTGACCTGTCTGGTGTGTTCCTTGGTTTTCATGATGCTGTTTGATCCCTAATGTTCTTGAACCTCTGAGGCTTTCACAGAACAGCTGTAATTATAATGAGATTAAATTACACACAGGTGGACTCAAATTTACTAATTATGTGATTTCTGGAGGCAATTGGTCACTCGGGATTTTATTTCAGGTGATCAGACTGCTGAGGGCTGAATACAAATGCACATCACGATTTTCCGATTTATATTTTTAAAACAATTAGACATTCATGTATACGGTAATTTCCTTTACAATTCACGAATACTTGCTACTTTGTGTTGGTAGATCGCTTAAAATCCGAATAAAAAAACATTTAAGTTTCTGGCTATAACGTGAAAAATGTGGAAAAGTTAATGGGGTGTGAATATTTTTTTTCTAGGCACTGTACTTGTATCGTATCATTATATTACTACATTTTCTCATTACCCATTTTTGATCATCTACACAACATTGACTACAATTACAGATATATAGATGTGGACACAGTGTAGCTGGGTCTGTAAGGACCTACTTAAAAGGGTAACTGAGCTTTCAAGTAACTAGTCAGAATGAGGTGTTGTGTGTGTGGACATGAGGAATAACACCATTTCTGGCTATTATAGGACTTACATTCAGCATTCTCACCACTTTTACCCTATGCATGCTCTATCCATACACTGCAATCCCCTGGGAACTGAGAGGAGGAGACGAACTGCGGTGATTTCTCCTATAGACAGCACATCAGAGAGGGGAATGCCTGCCCTCCATTAGCTCAGAGAGACAAGCTACAGCCACACACAGGGCATTATACAGCAGAGCAGAGCTGTCTTTATCTGAATCAGCTCTGGTATGAGGTTAAAGAGGTGATACACAGATCTGCACAATGTTTCTCTGTCTGTTCCCTTCCCTGAGCCTCACTCCTCTTCCCTACTCCCCATAGAGGGTAATGAGCTGTCACATGACACCTGCAGTCTGTCTCCTCTAAGCAAGACGGACTTAAGCTGCTTTTTCACAGTGGATGGTGAATTCTGAAGGCAGGAGGGAGGGAAGAAGTGTCTGATAAGTGGGGAAGGAAGCCGACTTCTCTGATATTACAAAGTTCATTATAATCGCCTGTAATAATGATTTAGGTAAACTTTATTGAACGTTCAGTTCATTTTAAAGAGCTTGGCTTCTGTACTTGTCTGGCGACAGTAGGGAGTAATAGAACATACCATTTCCATGAATGTTTGCTATGTGTTACAATGTGATGATTACACAGGGGCAAAGTGTGTTAACACTTACAACATAGTACAGTGGCAGACGCAGACAGAAGACACCTCTGTGCAAGAATATATGGGCCCTTTCCTGTTCCATAGTTCACCATAATGCACAATTCCAACTGCTTTGTTGGTAGAAGTGGCCCCCTTACTTCTTGGGCCCTGTACGTCTGCTCAGGTTGCACCAATTGTATGTCCGCCTTTGGCATAGTGTATCAGCGCAGAAACTATGTAATCATTGTGCTCAGAAGAGTCCTATTCCATAATTGGAAGCAGAGAAATTGGAAAATGAAAATTATACAATTGTGATCAAAAGTTTTGAGACTGACGCAAGTTTAAGTTTTCACAAAAATTGCTGCTTTAGTGTTACTAGACCTTTTAGTCGAATGTTTCTCTGGTTACTGAAGTCATAAGGATTTCATAAGTGCATAATTTTTTTATTGACAAATACATTAAGTTTATATAAAGACTCAGTATTCACAGTATTGATCCTTATATTTCAAGACTTCTTAAGTTTGCCCTGAAATGCTAAATATCAGCTTCTGGGCCCAATGACGGCTGATGACAGCACATTCTTTTCTAATCAGTGCTTGGAGTTTATCACAATTTTTGTGCTTTACTTTGTACTCCAGCTTTTTGCGGATTGACCACAGGTCCTAAATGGGAGAGAGATCTGGGTAGTTTTCTGGTCATGGGCCCAAAAGTCATGGTTTTAATTATCGAGCCACTTGGTTATCACATTTTCCTTGTGACAGTGTAACATCTCCTCCTAGACTTGCTCCTGCTACTTCTGTCACCAGGCACCGCAGTATTCATTATATGGACAGTGCTCGTGATGGAGCCAAGAGCTCAGAGCAGTACAGACTATGTCTGACCACTGAGACAAGGATGCCTGGGACCTTCTAGTCTGGCAGTGTGAGCGTGTGCTGTCCAGCTGGAGTAACCAGCTCCCTGCTTTGGCCAATGGGTCAGCGAAACACCATACTAAAATTCCAAGCTCCTGTTTAGCTTGTTATCCCTGCTTTGATCTTGACCTGTTCCCAGACTATTCTTCTGTCTTTCAATTATATTACTTGTCTGCCCTCTTGGTTAGCACCCTACGAATTGGCCATTCCTGCCACCCTGCTTTATCAGCCAGTGATAACTCTGAGGACTCAACATAGGGCTACTTTGTAAGTTCAAATCCCTTACATATACCTTGGATGAAAAACAAACCTCCAGATGGATGGTCTCAGCAAGCTTTACTGTTGGCATCACATCATAGCTGATGGTACGTCTCTCCAGACAATCATTCTTCCAGATGTCTCAAAGAGTCTGAATGGGGCTTCATCAGAGAAAATAAGATTACTACAGTCATCTGCAGTCCAATTCCTCTACTTCCTGATTTTGCAGAGCTTCTTTGCTGCCATTATTGACACCAAGCCAGCCTCCAAAAGCCTTTGCCTCACTGTGTGTGCAGATGCACTGATGTCCGCCTGCTGCAATTCTAGAGCAAGCTCTGCACTGGTGTTAAACCAATTCCGTAGCTGAATCTTCATTAGGAGTCAGTGTAAGCACTTGCTGGGAGTCTCTTGGGCTCTCTGAAACTTTCTTCACAACAACTAGACCTCTTTCTTGATGATCCGATAAATAGTTTGTTTACATGAGCAATTCATCTAATCACTTCATAAAAATCTAGAGTTAAAGCATTTTGCCACTATAAAATCTGAAGCAGCAAGCTTTGTAAAAAAAACAAATTTGTGTCAGTCTCAAAAGCTTTTGTCCATGACTGTGCATGAATTAAATATACAGATTAGAAAACTGCACAACTTTCTGTGACACAATGATTAACTGTATTAGCCAAATACAAAATAACCCTTTCAATAAATGCAGCTGTACATCTACCGTATTTTTCGGACTATAAGACGCACCGGACCACAAGAAGCACCTAGGTTTTAGAGGAGGAAAATAGAAAAAAAAATGTAAGCAAAAAATGTGGTCATGATGCCGTGTTATAGGGGTAATGTCTCCCAATTCTGTTAATATCCCCCATCCTGGTATATATGGCCCCCTCCTTCATGTTAAATGAGGCCCTCATCCCCATCCTGATATGCATGGCACCCCAATCCCCCATCCTGGTATGCATGGCCCACTCATACCTCTTCCTGGTATGTTTGGCACCCTTCATCCTGTTATGTATGGCCCCTCTCACGCCCATCTTGGTATGTATGCCACCTTCATCCCTCTTCCTGGTATGTATGGTACCTTCATTCCTCTTCCACGTATGTATGGCCCCCCCTCATCCCTGTTATGTATGGCCCCCCTTATGCCTCATCCCTGTTGTTATGTATGGCCCCCCCTCATGCCTCATCCCTGTTGTTATGTATGGCCCCCCCTCATGCCTCATCCCTGTTATGTATGGCCCCCCCTCATGCCTCATCCCTGTTGTTATGTATGGCCCCCCCTCATGCCTCATCCCTGTTGTTATGTATGGCCCCCCCTCATGCCTCATCCCTGTATGTATGGCCCCCCTCATCCCTGTATGTATGGCCCCCCTCATCCCTGTATGTATGGCCCCCCTCATCCCTGTATGTATGGCCCCTCTCATCCCTGTATGTATGGCACCCCCTGATCCCCGTCACGCTGCACAGAAAAAAAATAATCATACTCACCTCCTCTCTCCTCCAGCGCGGTGTCCAGCTCTGTGCCGGAATAGTCACTGCTCCCCACGCTGGGACTGCGTGCGTGGGGAGCAGTGACCATTCATTCTCCCTAATAGAGCGCACACTGTAGCCGCAGTTTTTTTTTTTTCTATATCGCGTGATGGGGATCAGGGGGTGCCAAGCATACCTGGATGAGGGGGGTCATGCATACCGGGATGAGGAGGGCCATACACACAAGGATGAGGAGGGCCATACATACAGGGATGAAGGGGGCCATACATACCAGGAGCCGTGCTGCGGGCATAGTGTGACGGTTATTAAGGAAAATTAATATTCACTGCTCCCCACGCCAATGGCGTGGGGAGCAGTGAATATTCATTTTCTTTAGTAGCTGGCACAGTGTAGGCTGCAGCAGGCGGCTGCTGCCTCCTGTGCACCACTACTCCGTCACTGTCGCTTCCCCCACCACCCACAGCCACAGTATTTATGTATATCGACTATAAGACGCACCCCCCTACTTTCCTCCAAAATTTTGGAGTAAAAAAGTGAGTCTTATAGTCCGAAAAAGACGGTAATTTAAGGGAAAACATCACTAGATTCATCTATAAAACAGAGTTGATCCAGCTTCTTGTAAATTTGCAGATTTGTTGAAAAATAGGAGATCTTTTAAAACCAGCTATTTACAAAAGCAACATGACAGCTACCCATTTCAAACGCACATGGCGTTCTTTGTCGGAACTCAAACAACAGCGCTCAGACAAGAGAACACAGTGTGAATTTGAAACGAGTAGCTGCCATGCTGCTTTTGTAAATAGCATGTTTTAAAAGATCTCCTATTTTTCAACAAATCTGCAAATTTACAAGAAGCTGGATCAACTCTGTTTTTGGGTCGTATTCACACCTGGTCCAGTGGATCTTGTGCTTCCATGCGCCTAGAGCTTGGGTGAGCTGGTTTTTCTTTCTATCACTAGATTTATGCTGGTCGAATCACAGGCAGCCATAACGAGAGCCCGAGATTTAAGTATGTTTTTACTCTGAAACGCTGCAGTTGGGTACCTTAAGTCATGACCTGACTAGTCTAATAATGCCCTGGCCGACTTCACCCTGACACGCTTAAGTTGATTGACAGGTCTCTACCATACATACTAGGCTCTGATTCACATAGACCATAGTTCGGGCAGCATAAATCTGATGACCGGTTCCATTAAATTTTAGCTGGAAAGTGTTTCAGTGTTAAAGGGATGATCTCAAGATGTATCTTGAGGAGCGCTCTGCTCCCTGTCCCCGGCTTCCTACTTTGCTGGGGGCAGTACACTCCCGAAGACAGACAATTTGGTCGTACTGCTGGTCTAAACTGAGCACTCTCCCAAGCTTCTAGCAGAGCCAGCTTTGCCTCTGCAGCATGAGAGAAACACAGGGACACTGAGGCTGGTCGCATCCAACCACCTTTATAGCAGCATGAGCAGGCAATAAAGCATATGTGCAGTCAGTCCTTGCCTAGATGTTTGGCCAATCTGAGACTGCAGGGTGGCCGGTAACCTTAGGCAATAAGCTGTAAACACCTTTGTAAGAACAGAGAGGATTTTTAATAAGGGTAAATTGCAAAGTTGCTTATTTTTACAAGCACTTTGCATTTTCACTCATTTCTGAATTTGGGACAAGCCCTTTAAATTACTCAAGGTAACTAGAGCAAGAAGTCATTTAGAAGGCCACATTCAATAATAGGTGACTAGAAAGTGACACTTTCAAGCAAATGTCTCACTGACAGGCTCTGCGGCTGTGGCACATTTACTTTGGGGTAATTTAAAGAGGTTATCCAAGACTAAAATATTGAAGACCTACCCTTAAATTAGGGGTTCTGACACCTAGTATCCCCACCGCCCAGGTGATACCTAGAGCTAAAAACCGGCGGGATTTCACAGTAAATGAAGCAAGAACACCACAGATCCATATACTGTGTAGAGGTTGTTCTATACAGTATACGGTACTGCAGCTCAATCCACATTCCTTGTAATCGGAGCTGCAGTACTGAAGAACGGCTACTACACAGCATATGGAGCTCAGGTGTATGGAGCGATGGAGGCGCTGGATATAAGAAACCCCCATCAATCTGGGTGTCCAAAATCATGGATCACAGCCATTTTGTTTTTTATAAAACTGAACAACGCCTGCAATTTTAGCAGTAGTCATGAAAACAGATTTAGCCATGACTTTAGACTAGAGCTTCCACCCGATGTACAAATAGTCTGAATTTGATCCAAGAATCTATTCAGACACTTTACAATAGACCTCAGCACAAACACCAATCTCTGCCCTCCTAATTCTAATCCATACAACAGCATTAGGGAGAAGGGCCTGCGGCATTAGCGACAAGGGCCTGCGGCATTAGCGACAAGGGCCTGCGGCATTAGCGACAAGGGCCTGCGGCATTAGCGACAAGGGCCTGCGGCATTAGCGACAAGGGCCTGCGGCATTAGCGACAAGGGCCTGCGGCATTAGCGACAAGGGCCTGCAGCATTAGCGACAAGGGCCAACAGCATTAGGGAGAAGTGATTGCAGCATTAGCGAGCAGGGCCTGCAGCATTAGCGAGCAGGGCCTGCAGCATTAGCGAGCAGGGCCTGCAGCATTAGCGAGCAGGGCCTGCAGCATTAGCGAGCAGGGCCTGCAGCATTAGCGAGCAGGGCCTGCAGCATTAGCGAGCAGGGCCTGCAGCATTGGCGAGCAGGGCCTGCAGCATTAGCGAGCAGGGACTGCAGCATTAGCGAGCAGGGACTGCAGCATTAGCGAGCAGGGACTGCAGCATTAGCGAGCAGGGACTGCAGCATTAGCGAGCAGGGACTGCAGCATTAGCGAGAAGGGACTGCAGCATTAGGGAGCAGGAACGTGACGCTTTGTTAGGCAAGTATCTCGGCAATCAGATCTGATACAGCAGAAGGTTTTTATAGTGCAGTACTCTGAGGTATTTCCTATTCTAGGAACATGCTCACATCATTTTAGGGGATAGAACATATATGCAGACAGAATGGGGAACCATAGTATACATAAAGCAATAACCTTACCTACTCATTCTCAATTACTTAATATGTAACACGTAAGATGTCTTAAGAACACTGCTAAAATCCACACAACTATAAATAGACGTGTACAGCATTACTATTTAATTAGTGCTAATGTTGTGCTTTTTATACCTCATGTCGGCTTTCAAACTAAGTGTAAAGGGAGATTTGCAAGTCATGCAAACCACAGAGTAATAGGGATCTTATGAAATGCATTGCACAACAAACTTAAAAAGGTCCCCCAGGCCTGCATACAGGATGTTAATTACATCCATATACATGTTACATTTTCCAATCTTTAAAGAGAACCTGTCACTTACACCAAAAAAATTTGAGTTAAATATCTTGAAAAACATGCCAGAGCACCCCTGACTTTGAGCTATGTCACTCCATTGCAGAGATATTTGTTACTTTTGGAGCACAATATGTGAAGAAACGTTCAGTTGGACTGCAAAGCAGAGATTTCAGAGTTTTTCTTAGGGCATGAAATTTCACCCCTGTCTTCCAGATGCTGCCAATCACAGCTAAGCAGTATTTGATACTGCTAGACCAGCTGCTGAGCTGTGATTGGCAGCGTCTGGGAAGGGTGAAAGAGCACGTCCCCGAGAAGACTGAAGAAACGCCCAGTTGGACTGCAAGCAAAGATTTCACATAGCCCACTCCAAAAGCAGCAAATGTGAATATGTCTGCAATGAAGTGATGAAGGGCAAAATGGAAAAGAGAGGCAGAATCTGGGGAACTCAGGGATTTTTACAAGGTATTTAACTCAATTTTATTGAGCAAGTGACAGTTCCTCTTTAGTGGAGTAACTGGAAAGTAGCTACTAAGTCGGACAAGTTCCTGAAATCTTCATGTATTTGTGAAGTTCGCCTCAAACATAGTATTGGTACCAACATTTACTGTATAAAGAAAGCTTGATCTCATATTATGGAGGGTTTACATTACATCACCCAGGCAGCCCAATAATAGAGGTCATGAAACTGTGATTATTTGTGTGTGACATCATAGAAATTATAGAGCAGAACCATACAGTGCAAAATATCCCCTCGTTTATATAACATGCATCTGGGCTCATTTTGTCAGTATTACTGAATTTACATAAAGTAAGATCCTATATATCAAAAGGATTGAACAGCTGGAAAGTCCTGTACAGTGAGAAGATCTGCCATTCCTCTAAAGTCCTGAAAAGGATGATTTGCACTCGCATTACTTAAGTCAATGTGCATCCAGGTGACAGCTTTCATGGAGCAATGACACCATATTCAATCCTTGCAAGTATGCAGAGGGCTTTCACATGTCCATCTCTAGGAGCCTGTGGTGATGATGATGCATGCAGAATGCAGTCAGTGAGTTGCAAGTCTGTGGCTTTAAGAAGGATATTTTCGGAGAGCTGATGCCGATATGATGCATGAAGAGTCAGCCTGTTGGATGATCCTCCGCTAGACTTCTGAATGCCTTGTTGAGCCGGAGAATAAAGTCTTGTCCGATGAGATGCAGTGTGCAAGTTTATGGATTGTTAATACATCCCTTCCCTCAGCATACAGATAGAAAGTGAGGGGGAAACAGGGAATAGATCTGTTCAGAGAAACGGTACTGCAGGCATGTCAGCATGTGGGGGCTTCTCTTGGTATCTGAACGTTCACCACATTGGTAGTTTCTAAACTAAAACCTTTAAAAGGAAGCTATCCTTGATCTTAACCAGAATGGAGCCATACACAACATTTACCCATGTCTGAAACAAGATTATAAAACTCCTACCTCGTCTGTTCAAGTAGGGTTTGCTGTAATCCCAACTATCATTGTCGTTCCGAATAACATTGAGACGAGTGGGCTGTGAGCAATGAAACAAATGGTTAATGGCACTGCAGATGCGGAAACAGTAAAAGGTAGAGACTGAGCGAACAAGACTTACCCTGGCGTATTCTATTTTTAGTGTGCAGCATCCAGCATAAATGTCGGCTCCATTCAATGCAGCTTTGGCCTTCTGGGCATTGTGCACCGTCTCAAATGTCCAAAGGAGTTAAGGAACATGGATGCAGATAAATGCTTAAATTTACACTAAACAAAAGCCCACAGTGAGCTAATGGCAAGCAATAATTCATGAACACCAAAAATTGCAATGTAATCAATCCTGCTAAATGCTAAAAAGTGCTTACATGAAAAGACAGATCACATCATTAAAAATGCATCACATCTACGGTTGGCAGTAAAAGTAAAAAAAAAGAAGATAAGAATAGCCCACTTTAATCAATAGCTTTTCCTCTAATGACCTGGGTTTGGAATAGAAGCTGGTTACTGCAGCCCATATTCTGCCAATGGATGGCACAAAGATGATTTTGTGTTCTGCCCACTACAAAATACTGTGAGTAGGTGCTTGGATTCTACTGCTTTTCCCAGTTGTAACGGAAGTAATACTAATAACACTGGCACACTGCTCAGAAAGCAATTCTCTAATACAATAATTCAGTTGTGTTTCAATCTATTAAAGATAAATTATCACCCGATATTTGCTACCCAATCCACAAGCAGCATGATGTAGGGGCAGAGACCCTGATTCCGGTGATGTATCACTTACTGGGCTGTGTGTTGTATTTTTATAAAATCCATTTTATTTGCTGCAGATCTACAAGTTCTCTGAATGCGGAGATCTGTATAACACCACCGATTGGCAGCTTTCTGAGTACACTGTGCATAGGCAGAAACCTGCCAATCAGTGGTCGGGGTTATTCTAAAATCTAGAGAATGAAGGACTACATGGCATCAGTTTTACTAGTCCTTGTGATAATCTCCTGCTGATAAAACAGTGATTCTAGTGATAACTACAGCAAACAGCTCAGTAAGTAAGTGACATCACTGGGAATTAAGGTCTCTGTCTTAACTTTATGGTGCTATCAGATTAGGCGGCAAAAACCTGGTGACAATAAATCCTTTATCAAATTCAATGTAAGACATATTCAATGAGAAGAGGCCACTAGCCCAAAATGGTTAGCTTTCCCTACACAGGCAACACTCCTACAAACACTAAGGGGAGTGATTTTGCCCCTTTTTTGTCTACTTTTGCCCCTTTTTTTTCTTGCACCATATTCATCTTTTCACTTGTGCCTTTTAATCACTTTGTGTACAACTGTTTTGTTTTTGTTTTTTTTACGTTCGCCACAAGATTTAGGTTTTCTTGGTGTTTTCGCCGATTCATCATTTGCAACTGTTCCAAAAGTCCCATTTTTGTGCAAGTGTAATCCACTTTCTCCACCCCTCGGAAAAGGTGCTAAGCATTTCACATCCAGTCACTTTATCCATTGCTGTCTGCAAAACCTTGTGAACAAGAAGAAACAAACACTGTGGACACAAAAAAGTATATCCTGTAGTACTTAGTATAGTTGTTGGGAGGTGAACAGGTAGAAACCTTGGAAACATATAGTGAAGAAGAAATGGATCTCACTGCTTCATAGGAATGACCTGTGCGTCTGAAGAGGCCAGTTTTCCATTTAGCTCAGAGGATCTCCCTAATGAGCTGATGAGACAGAAAATTAGATACTCCCGATGAAAAGAAGAACGACCATAAGCCAGAAGGAGGGAACAGGATGGAGAATCGAACTGAGTCAGAAGGGAGAATGACAGGAAGAAGTGGCAAGTGCGGACACTCAATGGATGTCCATGATAGCCATCAAACAAGAAGTGTATCTACTAAAAAGGAAGTTGTAGAGAAATTCGACAGAAAGCTAAAAAAAAAAAGACAAGACAAGTCCATTGGAGGGAAAGATTTTCTGGCCTTTAGAATAGTTGTGTCAATTTGTTCTTAGAAAAGTATTAGAAAAACAGAGAGCCGGCACCACCCAGGAAGTAAGGTATATAAAAATAGGTGCTACAAAGCCATGTAGCAAACAAAGCATGTATAATAAAGGAATGAGAAAAAGGTAGCTATATAGAATGGGTCTTGCGCACCGAATAATAATAGTTTATTAGATAAATAAATACACATACGGTAATTCATGTGACATAAAAGCAATCAAAAACATTTACAAAGTTCAGAACGGCACAAAGCTGAATGCAAGACCCACAAAAAACACCTTAATAAGTGCCAGTAGCCTCAGAAATAATTAGCCCCAGTCCTGAACCAAATAGATGGTAATTAGAAAAAGGGGACACCAGCAAGAGTGCTTGGATGATTGATCGACTAAGCTATCAGCTAAAGAGTATGGTGGGCAAATACAGAGAGAACAGTGAAGTGTGCTAATAGTTTGCCTGCAAACAGAAAAGCCTTGAGTTCATTTTCTGCAGAGCAAACACTGATTAGCCAGGCTTTCCAAGCAGAGACTGATCTGGAAGGGAGCGGCTTAGTAAACTTTAGGGAATATAGAGCCTACACTAGTGCTCAAGACAGACTCTGGGGTAGAACGCCATTTTTTTTTTTCTTGCAAGGATAAGCAGGGAAAACATGGCAAACCTTTCAGGGGTGAATTGAGCCACGGAGGTTACACCAACCCAGGTCCCAACAGGGGGAGGAGGAAGAAGTCCCCCAGGTAAGCCAGAAGGGGATCAAGGAGACAATACAAAGAGAAGAGGTTCCATTCTAAGAGCAGTCCAAAGGGTTCAAGGGAGATTCAAAATAGATGAGTGGAAAGGGGTTGATGAAAGCATGGTGCCATACTTCTCTAATCCTGATTAATCACCATGTTTATCCTCTTCCAGGTCCCCTGGAGCACCAGCCAATTCTCCCCTTCAGTGACTACTACTCACCTGCAAAACTCTGCTAGTGGGTAACAGGGGACTTGTTCTCTTCTCCAGAAGCCTCCAACGCATGTCACGGTTTAGGCATACAGAGGCATACGCCAGCTATTCACTCCCATTGTAAAGAAAAGCACATACCAACTAGTAGACAATTATTACGGTTACCCTATATATAGGAAAGTACATTAGATTAGTAGTTTAGTGTACAGAAAAAAAATAATAATTATATATTGATAAGTTGAAACAATGTGTAAGCAGACTCTAAAGGGTAAATTTTGTTAGTTATATTTCAGCAAAGTGAGATACTGAATATCAAGCTTCATTGGCCTTAGGACAAAGATGCATTCTCACAATTACATACAGATCCACACATTGTCTTCATTATGAAACAGTTATATCAGCAATATAAAAAGATTGGGAATTATAAAGCAATGATGCACAACTGTAGCCCCAGGGGATGTGTTTGCGGTTTGTGACAAGGACCCCAGGGGGACACAAGCTGATAATAAGCACCTGCTCACCCCAGGTAATGATCACACAGGAGCACACCTATATGCTGAATAGTGATGAGTGAGCATGTTCTGTTAACCCTTTCGGCGAGCATGCTCGAGTGAATGTCCAAGAAACGTGCATTCCTCACATGTATTAAAGCTGTCAAACAGTCGCAAAGCAAGCGCACGGAGTGACTCAAACATAAAACCCGAGCACGCCGAAGATACTCGGAAAACACCCGAGCATGCTCGCTCATCACTAATGCGGAGCTATCTGCTTAATCTTAAAAGACATTCTAGCTGTCAATGCATACAAAGCTGTTCTTATTTGCGTTATGGGGGCATTGGGTCATCATTCCTATTCACGTGTATGTTGGACTGGTTAATATTTGTGGTATTTGTTCTTAATTGTAAGAAAGTTGTATGTGTGTGCAGACCTACTCTTGTCTTACTGCTAACAAATAATCGGAAAAATTGATCTCCACCAATATAAAGGATATTCCACCATTGCTTGAATTCCATTTCTTTTAAAAATCACTATGCGTTCCACTTTTCCTACAGGATTGCAGACAGAATAAAGTACATCCTAAATAAAAACAAAACATATTTTATCTATCTATCTATTTTATGTATATTATTTACTGACATACACATACATAATGGATGAATAACAATCAGTTCTTTCCCTATCCCAAGTCTGGAGTGCTGATATTTTTTTGTATATATGTATTATATAAACAATGCTCAGCATAAAGGAGTACATCCCAACAGATGTCAGAAAACCATTCGATTCCTTTCAGAATCAACATTTTCTACAAAACACTCCCACAAATGTGGCCGATTGATTGCAAACAAGATATGTCATTGTGTACACCCAAAAAAAGTAGCTTGCCTAACAAATTAATTCACTGTTATTTAACAAAAAAACAACATTCCCATTTCATGCTGTCAGCAAAGGTACCACAAGGAAGAGAAATGTCTCAAGACAAGAAAAAGAAAATAATCAGTCAGAATACTGTAGAAAAAGTGATACAAACATTTAACAAAGATGGAATTGCAACCATCTCACTCTGTGCCCTAGGTAGATGTGCACTTTTCCAAAATTGCAATGATCCAAAACACACATCTAAGGTCACTGTTGTATTTCTGAAGAAGAACAGGGTGAAAGTGATTCAATGGCCAAGTATGTCTCCTGATCTGAACCCAACCAAAACCAATAGTGAATTCTAAAGAGACAGATTGAGCCTCACTCTCCATCCAGCATCCAGGCTCTAAAAGAGGTTGTTCTTGAATAATGGAAAAAGATAGATGTTGCAATATGTTCCCAACTTGATCATTCCATGCCTAGAAAACATGGAGCGGTCTTTAAAAATTATGGAGATCATACAAAATACTACATGTAGTAGTTTTTGATGTAGGGTTTATTAATTTTTCCATCAACTAATTTTAGTAAAACTGAAAATTTTGTAATGAAATATTAACCTTATTTTTTAACGCATAAAATGAAAGTATGTTCTATGAAACACAGTCTTGTCAAAATTTTGGAAATTAAAATCTTACTTTTCAAAGGGGGTGTACTCATTTATGCTGAGCACTGTGTATTTAATATCTCAATGTGCTGCACACACACTTACAACACAATTAAATGATTGTGATTTCTATGTACTTTTAATTTTATTGCATGTAAGATTTTGTACAAAGAAAAGAGTCCATGCAAACACAAAATATACTGCAGGTAACTTAACACCACTCACAAAATTGCAATATAAAAAAAAAAGAAAAAAGCTAAACTGGAGTCACAGGGTCTCACAATTAATATAATGCTCAGCATGGTATAGAAGATAATCAAGAGTCACCCACTCTTGCAAATAATCACATGTCCTGCACCCCAAAATGCGGGTCACATGATGACTGTATAGTGGCACTACTGTGTAGGTGACTAAATGTAAAACAGTCTGCTGCCAGGTTGTCTCAATGGGCATACCTTCTAGAGCATACATGTCAAACTCCAGCCCATGGGCCAAATCTGGCCCGTGACACCAGAACAGCCACCCTTATGTGGGGCCCATTATTCTGTACGGAGGGCTATGTGGGGCCCATTATTCTGTACGGAGGGCTATGTGGGGCCCATTATTCTGTACGGAGGGCTATGTGGGGCCCATTATTCTGTACGGAGGGCTATGTGGGGCCCATTATTCTGTACGGAGGGCTATGTGGGGCCCATTATTCTGTACGGAGGGCTATGTGGGGCCCATTATTCTGTACGGAGGGCTATGTGGGGCCCATTATTCTGTACGGAGGGCTATGTGGGGCCCATTATTCTGTACGGAGGGCTATGTGGGGCCCATTATTCTGTACGGAGGGCTATGTGGGGCCCATTATTCTGTACGGAGGGCTATGTGGGGCCCATTATTCTGTACGGAGGGCTATGTGGGGTGCATTATTCTGTACGGAGGACTATGTGGGGCCCATTATTCTCTTTGGAGGACTATGTGAGGCCTATTATACTGTATACTGATTAGCCCACGACTTTGTCCAAGTTTTTCATTTTGGCCCTCTGTGTGTTTACGTTTGACATCCCTGTCATAGAGTTAGCACAAGACAATAGTGCAGCCCCCAGAAGGCAGGCCACACTTGATAAACGGTATGACACATATTTGTTAGACTTACCACTGTAATAGGATAGAGAGGATTTTGGATGGAAAGAAGAAGAACTTTATTCCCACCAGAGGGGTCGTCAGTGTTTGCTGGTCTTGTAATCCTTTTGCTTGTGGAGTAGTTGAAAAATGCCTGTTGTCCTGCTATGTAGACTGGCTCGTTGCTCGCAAACGTCACACACTTTTTTGAAAATTCTGTATCTTCAAATTCAACTAGCGCTTGCCGCTTGAAAGGCATCATCATCACATAGCTAAACAAGGCAAAGCCCCCAAAACATAGCAGTAAGAATCTGCATTTGATTTAATGCTGATTAGAAGATAATGAACAATCTTGCTAGCCTCATCATATATATGTTTTATTAAATAAACTGACAGGGGAGCATTGTCATTCACTTTGTCAAAAAGGTGTATGCTGGAATGCACTGGTTGCCCTTTGAAGCGGTTCTCAATTCTAGCAAATAAAGGATAATACCCAATCTTTCTTTAACACAAACAATTGCTTTACTCGTAAAGTCCTGATACAAAAAAAAGACAACAATATACAGCCATAGTATATTGCAATATAGAAGTATTGGAGTACATTATATTAGTGGTCAAGAGATTGCATGATCAAATCATCTAGTGACACTAGAATTTGGGACAAAAATGTCAATGTTAAAAGTTAATAAAAAAGTAACTCATCATAAAAAATGTTCTGTTTTGAGGGGTTTTAAGAAAAAAAAAAAAATCATACATATACACACACATATATATTATATATATATATATACATATATACATACACACACACAGTATACAGTACAGACCAAAAGTTTGGACACCTTCTCATTTAAAGATTTTTCTGTATTTTCATGACTATGAAAATTGTACATTCACACTGAAGGCATCAAAACTATGAATTAACACATGTGGAATTATATACTTAACAAAAAAGTGTGAAACAACTGAAAATATGTCTTATATTCTAGGTTCTTCAAAGTAGCCACCTTTTGCTTTGATGACTGCTTTGCACACTCTTGCCATTCTCTTGATGAGCTTCAAGAGGTAGTCACCGGAAATGGTTTTCACGTCACAGGTGTGCCCTGTCAGGTTTAATAAGTGGGATTTCTTGCCTTATAAATGGGGTTGGGACTATCAGTTGTGTTGTGCAGAAGTCTGGTGGATACACAGCTGATAGTCCTACTGAATAGACTGTTAGAATTTGTATTATGGCAAGAAAAAAGCAGCTAAGTAAAGAAAAACGAGTGGCCATCATTACTTTAAGAAATGAAGGTCAGTCAGTGCGAAAAATTGGGAAAACTTTGAAAGTGTCCCCAAGTGCAGTTGCAAAAACCATAAAGCGCTACAAAGAAACTGGCTCACATGAGGACCGCCCCAGGAAAGGAAGACCAAGAGTCACCTCTGCTTCTGAGGATAAGTTTATCCGAGTCACCAGCCTCAGAAATCGCAGGTTAACAGCAGCTCAGATTAGAGACCAGGTCAATGCCACACAGAGTTCTAGCAGCAGACACATCTCTTCAACAACTGTTAAGAGGAGACTTTGTGCAGCAGGCCTTCATGGTAAAATAGCTGCTAGGAAACCACTGCTAAGGACAGGCAACAAGCAGAAGAGACTTGTTTGGGCTAAAGAACACAAGGAATGGACATTAGACCAGTGGAAATCTGTGCTTTGGTCTGATGAGTCCAAATTTGAGATCTTTGGTTCCAACCACCGTGTCTTTGTGAGACGCAGAAAAGGTGAACGGATGAACTCTACATGCCTGGTTCCCACCGTGAAGCATGGAGGAGGAGGTGTGATGGTGTGGGTTTGCTTTGCTGGTGACACTGTTGGGGATTTATTCAAAATTGAAGGCATATTGAACCAGCATGGCTACCACAGCATCTTGCTGTGGCATGCTATTCCATCCGGTTTGCATTTAGTTGGACCATCATTTATTTTTCAACAGGACAATGACCCCAAATACACCTCCAGGCTGTGTAAGGGCTATTTGACCAAGAGGGAGAGTGATGGGGTGCTACGCCAGATAACCTGGCCTCCACAGTCACCAGACCAGAACCCAATCGAGATGGTTTGAGGTGAGCTGGACCGCAGAGTGAAGGCAAAAGTGCCAACAAGTGCTAAGCATCTCTGGGAACTCCTTCAAGATTGTTGGAAGACCATTTCCGGTGACTACCTCTTGAAGCTCATCAAGAGAATGCCAAGAGTGTGCAAAGCAGTCATCAAAGCAAAAGGTGGCTACTTTGAAGAACCTAGAATATAAGACATATTTTCAGTTGTTTCACACTTTTTTCTTAAGTATATAATTCCACATGTGTTAATTCATAGTTTTGATGCCTTCAGTGTGAATGTACAATATATATATATATATATATATATATATATATATATATATATATATATATATATATATATATATATATATATATATACACATACACACACACACACACACACATACATACATACACGCACACAAACCAAGCCCTCATGCAGCTCTGACAACTTAAAAGTAAGATGAAGGTGTTTTTAGATATATTTTTAAAAGGTAGTAAAAACATTAAAAAAAAAAAACTCCACAAAATTTGGTATTGCAATAATATTACTAAACTGCAGAATAAATTAGCATGTTATTTACTGTAAAAACAAAACCCAAAACACTCAAGCCCCCCTCCTCCCCCAAAAAATTGCTAAATTTGATCCATTGCGTTGTACTCAAAAAAAATTGTGATACTATTTATTTATTGCTTTATATGAAAGCCCAAATGATGGCATTAAAAAATGCACAACTCATTCAAGTTTGCAGGCACATGGGCGGGACATAAAGAAGCCTGGATGAAAGCTACCTGGATAGCTGTGATCTTACAATGGCAACTATTACAGTTACTTTAACCACTGACAAAGCCAAAGATCACAGTATGACGAGGCTACATTACACCATAATAAAAGTGACGTGATCCTGCTATGCCCCACAAGTTGACGTAACGGTGTCAGTAAGGTATGTGCACACGATCCGGTGCCGCTGCGGGTTTGACGCTGTGTGTTTATGCAGCGTCAAACCCCCAACGTCCAGATGTTACAGCATAGTGGATGGGATTTCTAAAAATCATATATGTCCACTATGCGTCTACGGCTGACCCGCAGCGCGTTTTTTCCAGCATGTCAATTTCTCTAGTGGGTTCACATGTGGGCTTTCCCTATAGACCTAACCTCTATGAGGAAAGTCCACAGGTGAAAAAATAAAAATAAAAAAAATGGTGACGCTCATTGAGCGGAAGCCGCAAGGCTATTCCGCAGCGTCCGGACAGTGGGCACATACCCTTAAATTGCAAGAACTCCAGCTGCTTTAGATTTCTTGTGAAGAGAGTGAATGAATCATAATGTGACCACATTGACTTTTTTGCTGTCAATGTGTGATGTAGCATCCTTATACTGGGCTCTTTGGCAAATATGGCATTGTACCCCAAGCCTACATTTGATTATTGCATACTTTTTCTGTTGAGTAATACTTAAGACAAATATGAAGCCTACCATATGGTGCCAAATTTAGAGAGCGCCTCCACCAGGTCAGCTTCCACCACGGACTCACAAAGCCCTCGAACATGAACTACTGGAGAGACTGATACTTTGTGATGGTTTCCACCTCCATCCTGTGGATAACAAGAAAAAAATTGAGAATTATTATTGCAAAACTGAATGAATTTCACAAAGTCAGCTTTAGGTATGCTCACACCGTATTTTAACGAGACCTTTTCTGGTCGAAAAATTCACATCCAAAAAAACAAATGTCTTATAGCATTTATTTGGACATGTCTTTTTGTGAATTGTTTATTTTTGGGCTTTTTTTGATTCAGTGGTCAAATTTAAATCTTTCTTTTCAAGCAGAAAAATCTCAAGAGTGGACGTGTACTTTTTTGAGTGCTGAAAAAAAACAGCACCAAATGCACTATGGCCGTGGTTTCAAATTGAGATCAATAGGAAGTTTATTCAAAGAGTATTTGAAGTGGTTTTTGATGGAAAGAAGCCGGTCTGAATCGATGACAAAAACCACTCTGTGTGAACATACCCTAACAAAACCTAAATGCTACCGACAAGTTGGAAGATAGCTGTTATTACCACCTGTCAAATATGTAATAAGGCCCCCAACACAACACCTGTGTTAATGTACGTACGTCTTGTGATGCTAGAGTTAGGGATAGACCTCCCATCTGATGATCTTTTAGGTAGAGCAAAATAACTATACATAGGACTAATACATACATCTCGATTCATTTTTAAGAAATTGCATAAATATATCATATTTATAGGGAAATGGATGGATATGCAGTAATGCTGAAATGTTTATATATCAGAATTAATGCCCCCTAAGTCGTGTGTAATTTCTTTATATGATAAATACTGTAATGAGGAGGCTACAACATTTGTTGGCTAAGGAACCAGATCATTGTCAGGCGTCACTGCTTATAACTGAAGGAAATAGGGCCAGAATACTCCCTGGCTCCGGAGGTGCTTATCTCAACAGAAAACAGAAAGTTACAACACTCGTCATTGATTTTTTAGATTATGTGACAAACTGTCCTTTTTATTATTTGTAAGCAGCTATAGTGACTTAAATGTGGACTTTAAAGCACCATTCCAGTTTTTTTTAGGTCAGTGCTGGAGTGGTATCACTAATCCACGTTCCCTACCCTAGTAATATACTTACCAGCCACAGTCTTCTGCTCATCCCAGAGCCGCTCTGGTCCCGTTCCACCATCTTGTGACCGCAGCCCCTGACTGGCTAGAAGTCAGCGCTAATGGTCACAAACTAACAATGCAAGTCTATGCGAGGCTCGTTCTGGCTCTCACAGACTTACATTGAAAAGTGGAGCGATCCAGTCAGTCACAAACAGAAGACGACCGGAGCGGCACAGAGAACAGAAGAACATGGCGGTGATACCACTCCAGTGGTCAAATTTTAAAAAAAAGCCGGAGTGGTGCCTTCAGACTACTCACAACTCATTACGGACAGGGCAGAAAGCAGATGCCAGACACCTCAGGCAGAGGCTTGTCTTCCCTAAGAAAATGGATGAGCCATTAAAATGGACACTGCTCGATCCCTTTCTTGCTAAACATCATCAGTGGTTTTACTGAGGAAGGGGTCTGCTTCTGGGAACCCATCAGCAATGCAACAGCTAGATGCCAATGGATGTACCATGACAAATTAGGTAAGGTAATACCATCAAGATACTTTTCTATTGCGTCCATGGTGTCAATAAGTGCAGAATTAGAAACATCTAGATAATATTCTTCCAAGTTCCCGATATGCCAATATCAACCTTCATAAGCTCCCCATTAGTATTATATAATTGGGACATATGAGAAGATGCTGGCCGTATAACACAGTTGAAACCAGGACTGTGTGGTGCAGGCTCAGCTCCTGAGCCAGCGCCATACACCCACACCCGCTCCATAATTTAATAGTGCACCATGGAGCAGAAGGGATCATTCCAAACCTTGACTAATGATTTTCAAGAGATTTTCATTATAATGTATGGAGGAAAATATAAGCTACTACTTATACATGCTTAATGAGGAGAATTCAAAAAGTTATAACGGCATAAAAATATGTATATTTTTATTATCAACATTAATTGGTACAGAAGTACAGACAATATTGAGGGTAAGGTGCAAGCAGATAGCAGCAATGATCACTGGCATTTTGATAATAAAAATATACATATTTTTATGCTGTTATAACTTTTTGAATTCTCCTCATTAAGCATGTGTATTATGAGTTGGCATTATCTGGTGTCTAAGGGAAATACCTTCTCCCATGTACACCAATATATTTCTATAAGGGTTATATTATTATTATTACTACTTATACATGGTCTGATCATACCACATCTCCTGGGCAGAGAGGAAGCAAAAGAGAATATGCAGATATTACTGCAGAGGATCACAACTGATTCTTTTTGTGAGGCAAAACATTTCACTGCCTGTTTAGAAACAATGTTTTACTTCAAAGAAAGAATCAGCTGGGATCCGATACTGTCCTGTCTGTATACTCTTTTGCTTCCTCCTGCCCAGGAGATGTGGTATGATCAGACCATGTTCCTGCACGGTCAGACACAACCACTGCACAGTGCACGGCAGGGGCACATTTATAAGATTATCTCAGCACAGGAACATTTTATTTACACACATCCAAATGTGGAACTTATTATTATTCAAAGGTGTATTAATTAAAATGAACTTTTGTTTGTGGAAAAACCCCTTTAAGAGGTTGGTGCTATATGGGGAAACAACCTCAGCAGACAGATGCTCAGTAAATGCTCTGTTACGCCCAGAGCACTTAGTGCCTCATTTGCATACAAATTAAAGCACTGATTTCTCATGAATGCAGCAACAGTGTTAATGGATTAAACTTTCAAAGACCTTAATGCACAAATATGCGATTTGGGGGGTGTTAATCTTACCGACAGTTTCTCTTCAACTTATATTGGGGAATGGTTTCTAATGCAATTGCAAGATTTTAATTCAATTTCTGTACACCAGACTTACACAAACTAGGGTCAGATTTTATGTAATTGAGATGAAATTCCAGTACATTTTCATTTTATTCCACTTGATCTGGAAATGAAGGCGAGTGAAAACAAAGTGCTGAGCATGGCAGCGGGAGCTGACATAATAATGGAAAGTTCTGTTTCACCAGACTTGGGCAAAATAGCTCCCTAGATGCTCATGGATGTTAAATGCTCCGTTCCTCATCATCTCTGCAATGATTCATATGAAGCAGTCGTCCAGCCGATAGACTCTCTTAATTCTAGCATGTGTTTATTATGTGTTCTAGGGCAGTAGTGGTTCTGCTTCATATTACACCAACTGTAAGTAACATGGCCAAACAGTCCTAAAAAAAAAAAAATACGCATAAAAACGCTTCTTAATACCATTTTTGGTGAGGATTCCGCACCTAGGACCTCATTCAGATGCCTATTTTTCATGTATTTGTTCTAACACTAACCCATTGTTCACGTCAGTATTTTTCATCCGAGTCACACTTCAACATCACCCATGCAATTCTATAGGTCCGTTCATATTATGTCATTGGTGTGCAATCTGTGTACTGTCTAATTTTAACATTGTAATGAGAGAAGCTTTGAAATATTTTTTTTTGTTTTCTATATAAGAAAATCACTGATGGTAAAAAACGGTTACACTGAGCAAACACTGATGAAAATCAGTCTGTACAAGAAAAAAAACAATTATAATTTTATTTTCCTGCTTAAAAGGATTTCAGTTTGTTTCTCAATGGATTTGTACAGATTTTGGGTTACATTACAAGGAATCTGTCAGCAGATTTTTGATATTTAATCTGAAAGAAGTATAATGTAGGAGCATAGACCCTGATTCCAGGGATGTATCCCTTGCTCAGCAGCTTGCTGTTTCAATACAATCAGTGTTTTATCAGCAGGAGATTATCACTGCAGGACTAGGTGTCATATGCCAGGTAATCCAGCAAAACTATGTAACCCCGCCCCCACCACTGATTGGTAGCTAGCACACAGGAAGCTGCCAATCAGGGGTGTGGGTGGGGTTATAAACAGCTCAGCATTTGAGCACTGCAGCAGAGAAAACAGTGAGTGTATCAAAACTACACCACACAGCCCAGTAAGTGACATCGCTGGAATCAGGCTCTCTGCCCCTAGATCATGCAGCTCTCAGATTCCTTTGCAAAAAAAACAAATGACAGTTTCCCTTTAAAAGGTATAAAAAGTTCTGGGGAGTTTTTTTAACCCCATTCTAGTACGCCCCAGGTCATCACCCCCGGTTCAGCGCGGGCTCAGGCACTGAACCTTCACTGAATCGGGCACATGTCAGCTGATTTATACAGCCGACATGTGCCCGTAACAGCCGCGGGTGGAATCACGATCCACCTGCGGCTGTTAACCAGTTAAATGCCGCTGTCAATCTCTGGCAGCGGCATTTAACATCGCCGCGCAAGATGATCACATGATCGTGGGTCACCGATGGGTTGGCATGACAACTCGGGGTCTGCAGCGGACCCCTGTGGTTGTCATGTCCTGATTGCTATGAGCTCCCCCCAATGGTCGACGCTTATAGCAAGTGAGCATTTCTGCTGCATAAAGGCGATCTGCTCGTCGCCTGTATGTAGCAGAGGCGATCGGACAAGTGCTGCTTCTAGTCTCCTATGGAGACTATTGCAGCAAGCAAAAATTGTAAAAAAAAAAATGTTTTTAAAAATATAAAAGTTTAAATCACCCCCTTTCGCACCATTCAAAATAAAATGTAAAAAAAAACAAAAAAAAACGCATACACATATTTGGCATCACCACGTTCAGAATCACCCGATCTATTAATATAAAAAAAAAGAATTAATCCAATCGGTAAACGGCGTAACGAGAGGAAAATTCTAAACGCCAGAATTACTTTTTTTGGTCGTTGCAACATTGAAATAAAATGCAATAACGGGCGATCAAAACATCGGATCTACCCCAAAATAGTATCAATAAAAACGTCCGCTTTACGCGCAAAAAATAAACCATCACCCTTTTTTTTTTTTTAAATCAAACTTTAGATTTTTTTTTCACTACTTAAATAAAAAAGAACCTATACATGTTTGGTGTCTACAAACTCGTAATGACCTGGAGAATAAGAATGGCAGGTCAGTTTTAGCATTCAGTGAACAGGGTTTTTAAAAAAAAACAAAAAAAAAAAAACACTGTGGAATTGCATTTTTTTTGCAATTTCACCACAATAGGAAATTTTTCCCCATTTGTCAGAACATGATATGGTAAAACCAGTGATGTCGTTCAAAAGTACAACTTGTCCCGCAAAAAATAATCTCTCACATGGCCATATTGACTGAAAAATAAAAAAGCTATGGCTCTGGGAAGAAAGGGAGCAAACAATGAAAACGCAAAAAATAAATAAATAAAAAAATCGCAGGGTAATTAAGGGGTTAACATGACAAAAACCTGGCATTTTAAAAGGGGTTTACAGGCCTTTAACATTCACTGTATCTGCTAGTTAAAGTATACAGTGCTTAATTTATTATATCGATTTGTACAGGGTTGACCAATGTATAACTCTATGCCATACCTACATGGAAGTTTAGCTTAATGTGGTTTTGCTAACAGAGGCCCAGGAAATGATGAATGAAAAGTTATCATCTTCTATAGGCAAGCATGCCACCTACCTTCCTGTCTTCCGGTAAACTTATGTGGAGGTTCTAGACTTAAAAACAAGGCTCAGTTTATTACTGAATTGTGACACTAAGGAGACACAGGATAGATGATAGATGTGTAATCAGTGGGAGTCCGAATACTGATCCCAAAAACAAAGGGCCCAGGACCTGCATTAATCCAATTCTCCATCCACTTTTATGTTAGAAGTAGTGCGCATGTGCAATCACTACTCCCACAGGCAGAAAATGAAAGGGCAGAGCAATGGCATCAAAAAAAGCATGTGTGAACAGAGTCGGAACAGACAGTGTGAACTTCTGTCTTTTTTTCAAGCTTATCAAGTCTCGTGCAGCTAAATTACTTTCATACCACAATATTACACACACACCTACTTATTTTAAGGGCAAAGGCATATTTTTTTTTTTACATACAAACTTTGATTGCCAGTTGTATACAGTCTGGCAAAGGTGATGCTATGCATTTTACAGCAAGTTAAAAATACTCTACTTAGCATTTTTAAGGATTATTTTAGTGAAGGTGATGTACATAATTTGTAGTAGCTCAGATCTGTAATACACTGTGTTCCAAATTATTATGCAAATAATATTTTCTCAGATTTTCCCAAATTACCTATATGAATTGCAGTCATTGTAATTTTCCAGTCAAATAACTATTAGAGTACAATTGAAAGGTTTTTGTACAAACTGCCTATGATAACAGTATATTTTTTAAAAAATAAAAAACTCAAAAAACTCAAACTGCACTCAAAATGCATGTTCCAAATTATTATGCACAGCGGAGTTTTCAACCTTTTCATTTTAATAAAGAACAAAAAAATGGTCATTTTTGAAATTATAAGCATTAGCAGGTTATTACAAACTGAAATCAAACAGTTTTCAACTCAAAACTTTATTCTAGGTGATGTTACATTTGCACATAGGACCCCTTGTTCGAAAGGAGCTTCTGAACTCTCTCGCCCATTGAATTTGTCAGGTTTTGGATCGTTTCTGCTTTAATTGTTTTGCATGAGGACAGAATACCCTCCCAGAACTGTTGCTTAGATGTGAACTGCCTCCTGCCATCATAGACACTCCTTTTGATGATGCTCCAGAGGTTCTCAATGGGGTTGAGGTCAGGGGAGCATGGGTGCCACACCATAAGTTTGTCCCCTTTTATGCCCATAGCAGCCAGAGATGCAGATGTGTTATGTGCAGCATGAGACGGGGCATTATCATGCATGAAATGATCTCGATGGTCCAGATGGATGGAGTGGAGGATGGCTGGTTGATGGACACCCCATGCAAACACGGCTACGGCGCTAACAAGGAGGAGGTGGAGTAATGTTTTGGGCTGGAATCATGGGGAGAGAGATTGTTGGCCCTTTTAGGTTCCCTGAAGGGGTAAAGATGAACTCCATAATGTATGTTGAGTTTCTCAAACAGCACTTCCTTCCATGGTTCAAGAAGGAGAACCATGCATTCCGCAGCAAGATCATTTTCATGCATGATAATGCACCGTCTCATGCTGCACATAACACATCTGCATCTCTGGCTGCTATGGGCATAAAAGGGGACAAACTTATGGTGTGGCACCCATTCTCCCCTGACCTCAACCCCATTGAGAACCTCTGAAGCATCATCAAAAGGAGTGTCTATGATGGCGGGAGGCAGTTCACATCTAAGTAACAGCTCTGGGAGGGTATTCTGTCCTCATGCAAAACAATTGCAGCAGAAACCATCCAAAACATGACAAATTCAATGGACGAGAGAGTTCAGAAGCTCCTTTCGAATAAGGGGTCCTATGTGCAAATGTAACATCACCTAGAATAAAGTTTTGAGTTGAAAACTGTTTGATTTCAGTTTGTAATAACCTGCTAATGCTTATAATTTCAAAAATGACCATTTTTTTGTTCTTTATTAAAATGAAAAGATTGAAAACTCTGCTGTGCATAATAATTTGGAACATGCATTTTGAGTGCAGTTTGAGTTTTTTATTTTTTTAAAAATATACTGTCATCATAGGCAGTTTGTACAAAAACCTTTCAATTGTACTCTAATAGTTATTTGACTGGAAAATTACAATGACTGCAATTCATATAGGTAATTTGGGAAAATCTGAGAAAATATGATTTGCATAATAATTTGGAACACAGTGTAAATAGGGATAAGTTGGAGCTCTCTACGTATGGGAACATGATTATTTCTTATAACAATGCTGCCCTGTATAAATAGACAATTGAGGTCACTCTAACCTGATCTTACACCATATCCTGTACCGGGACAGTCTGGATTTACCGTATTTCTTACTTGGTCTGGACCCCACTATATTAAATAGAGCTGCTGCAAAAGAAGGCTCACTGGCATATGAAGCCCATTCAATCCCATGTGACATTTCTAAGGCTCTGTGCCCACTATGCGTTTTTTAAGCGTTTCCGCAGCGCAAATCCGCTGCAGAAAAGCTTAAACGCTTGGTAGAAGGTCTGCCAACGATAATCCGCATGTGCTGTGCACATGCTGCGGAAATTTCCGCTGCAGATTATCATTGCGGAAAAATACACAGCACTACCAATTATTTTGCGGAAGCGCTGTGTTTTCGCCGCCATTGACTTGCATTGGAACGCATGGAATCCGCATCACTGCATCTGCACATGCGGATTCCATGCGTTTCAATGTGCGGATGGTACCCGGGTCTGGAGAAGAGGAGACTCTCCTCCGGACCCGGGTACCATAGAACCTGTAAAAAAAAAAAGAATAAAATAAAAAATATACATTATACTTACCTTCTGATGGCCCCCGATGTGTTCGTCTCTGCTTGCCGGCAGCTCGCGGTAGACTAAAGGACCTGCGCTGACGTCATTTAGTCATGTGGCGGGTCACGCGACCGCTGACGTCGGCAGGTCCTTAAATCTACCGCGAGCTGCTGGCAAACTAGGACGTATCGGATAAAGACACCGGGGCCATCAGAAGGTAAGTATAATATTTATTTTTTACCATTCTTTTACGGTCACACTATAAATCCATGCAAACAGCATGGATTTATATATAGTGTGACCAAGTTGCCAAGCACTTTCCAAGTGATGCTAAAATCGCTTGGAAAGCGCTTGTCAACCCGCATGCGGAAATGCATGTGAAGAATGCTTCACATCCGCGTGTCCCTGGCAGGAAAAACGTATGTACAATCCGCATGTGTTTTTTCTGCCAGGGAGATGCAGAAAAGCTTAGGAAAAAATCCGGAGCATTTCTGCCTCGTGGGCACATAGCCTAAATGTCCTTTTTTTTAGGGATCATATTGTAAATGTGCTTGTTCTTCCCCCGCTCTCATGCAGTAAGTGGTAGGCACAGAACATGCCTGTTTACACAAGGGGATGTGCTGATGTCAAACAATGACAGTAAGAAAGATGTGATCGCTGGACAAAGTGTACACAGGGCAGTAACTGAAGCATGCTTCGGTCAATTACCGCCCATATAAAAAGCCCTGAATACTGCACAGTATAAAGTGTGGCTGCCCACAGCTTACCATTAAGAACATCGGGTTCCAGAGGATTTGGGCAGTCTCACAGGCTTTCATATAAGGAGAGTTGGTCTTGATGGAGCAGTTAACTTTATTACCCTCCAAAAAAACAAGTTACCCCCCTTTCCATAGTTCTGTAGCCCCATCTTAAATGTAGTGGAGGTGGCACGTGCTCAGTCTCTGCCCCATTCACCATCAATGGCACTGCCAGAAATAGCTCATTAGTCCTATAGACCACGCATACAGCAGAGGTGGAGCATGCACACCTCCTCTCCATTCGTGGGTGGAGCAGCAATCTATACGGGAAGATACCACTTCACTACTACTCTCATCAGCATTGTGCCTGACCTGCACAACTCCACCAGGTGAGCAGATTCTATCTACTCTTCCTGTTTCCTATCACCAGGACTTCACCAGGCAATCTGCTCGTTGCCTGTATGTAGCAGAGGCGATCGGACAAGTGCTGCTTCTAGTCTCCTATGGAGACTATTGAAGCAAGCAAAAAGTGTAAAAAAAAAATAAAATAATAAAATGTTTTTAAAAATATATAAAAGTTTAAATCACCCCCCTTTCGCCCCATTCGAAATAAAATTAAAATAAAAAAAACCCACATACACATATTTTGTATCACTGCGTTCAGAATCGCCCGATCTATCAATATAAATAAAAGAATTAATCCGATCGGTAAACGGCGTAACGAGAGGAAAATTCTAAACGCCAGAATTACTTTTTTTGGTCGTTGCAACATTGAAAGAAAATGCAATAACGGGAGATCAAAACATCGGATCTACCCCAAAATAGTATCAATAAAAACGTCCGCTTTACGCGCAAAAAATAAACCATCATCCTTTTTTTTTTTTTTTTTTTTTTTATTATCAAACTTTGGATTTTTTTTTCACTACTTAAATAAAAAAGAACCTATACATGTTTGGTGTCTACAAACTCGTAATGACCTGGAGAATAAGAATGGCATGTCAGTTTTAGCATTCAGTGAACGTGGTTTAAAAAAAAAAAAAAAAAAAAAAAAACACATCTGTGGAATTGCATTTTTTTTGCAATTTCACCGCACTTGGAATTTTGTCATCTTCTAGTTCTCCGTTGAAAATGGAGCTGCAAAAGCTATGGATAGGAGATAAACTTGTTTTTTGAGGGAATAAATCTTTACAAGAATTTAAACACGTCCCTAACCTAGAGTTCTGTGAATGAAGGCGTCATAGTCGTCTCTCACTAGACACACAGCAGAAGGTAGTCAGTAAATTAAGTGAACTTCCACATGTAAAGAGGAACGGTAGGTAACATGTCATAATTACCATATGTTTTGTTTTCTGTCATTATTTTTCTTTTTTTTCTGCCCTCCTGAGATATGCCACCCCCCCTCCGTATGTAAATCTAGCCAACCGAGAGCGGTCCATATCCTTACCATAGTGAATAGTTGAGAACCATGCCCGCTTGGCTAACAAAATTACAGAAAAGAGAAAGGCCATATTCTCAGGAAAGGAGGGGGTAAAAAAAAATAAAAATTATGAAAACGTAGATTCAGGAGAACAGCAGCATTTACATCAGGTAAAACAATTACATATTTATGGCAAGTGACAGGTCTTTTACTATTTTGTCTGCTGTAAGACGTCAGCAGTTGCACGGCTGGAGGTCACATAGGCAAGAATAGGCCGGTACAGCAAGTACATGGAGATGTAACTACGCCATAATCATTAGCTCTCACTAGTGCACAGTCACTTGCTGCATCCTGCAGAGCTCTAGCACAGACTGGCAGTTACTACAGTGCAAAGCACGGTGACGTCTGTACAGGCTTTGCTGCGATCTCTACAGCCTGGTACATCCGCTATAGAGATGTGAGTACATGGAATGTGGAGAGCCCTCCGAGCAACAGACCAAATAACTGTGCTGGTTCATGACCTTGAAGAATTGGGCATCACTTGCTCCACATACTCTTCTTGAAACATGTGATACGTATCAGTGTAAACTATGAATGGAAAGGGGAGTGGTGTAAACCCAGAACCATCAACAATTTAAAAAGCGATTTTATTACATACCACAGTATGACAGTACAGCATTCTGTAATATAGTCCACCACAATACATGACAGTGACACTGGCACTGATTGGGCACAGGGCTTATGGGTCATAATAACCACACGTGAGCCCCGGGACGAGTGCTGACACAGTTGGAATGGTGCTGGCAAGGGAGGGGAGTATAAGTGTTTTTATTTTCCAGAGGACAAACATTTAAATTGAGAAGGGGTTGTTCTAGTAGTGGACAACCCCTTTAATATAAGTTAGGACCATCCCGAGTAGGGTCACCTTGACGTGGTGGAATGGCTTTTACGTGTTTTTTTTTTGGGGGGGGGGGGGTTTAATCAAAACCATGTTAAACAAGTACCCCATGTTATTTTCATACACTATTGCCATTTATTTACTGCAGGGTATTTGCTCATTTTGTTTTTGTCTGTTTGGTGGCCAGGGTGAACATGCACCTAGATGTTGCAGGCATACCAAGTTATATTCCAGTTCATTTTCTTCGGTTCCTCTTTAATATATGTTAGTGGGTGTCCTAAGACCTCAGATTTCCAGATTTGCCTTTTCATATGTCACTTCTGAGCAATGACAGTGGCCATCATTAGAACATTAGAACTGAATGCAGCATCTACTCTCTCTAGATACAATGGGCTTTCAAGCGTTATTAATCACCATCCCCAGAGCCACAGCACAGCAAGGAGAGGAAATGTGTGAGTATAAGAGGTGCAGCAATATTCTACACTGCATTCCCATTGATATGCACAAAACAAATTATTTTAAGGGTATGGGCACACAGTCAGGAATGGCTGCGGATTAGACGCAGCGCACTTGCGCTGCGTGCAATCCGCAGCGGCCAGATGTTTCAAGAAATCCCATGCCCACTATGAGTCTGTGTGCTACTGCGGATCACCCGCGGAGACGGACATGCGGCGCGTCTTTCCAGACCGCAGCATCTTTCTTCTTTTGTTTATATAGCGCCAACAAATTCCACAGCGCTTTACAATTCAGACAATTCACAGACATTAATCGGCACTGTCCCCATTGGGGCTCACAATCTAGATTCTGTATCAGTATGTCTTTGGAGTGTGGGAGGAAACCGGAGGAAACCCACGCAAACACGCATGTCAATTTCTCTTGCAAAGACGCTAGTCTCGGCACTGATAGAATTTCTCTTGCGATGTATTGGATGCGGTGGTTCCGCATGTGTTCAATGAACACATGCGGATTCACCTGCGTGCAGCGCTTTGGACGCAGGATAGAGTATGCTACGTTCAAAGCGCTGCCAGAAAGGGTATGTGCGCACGATCCTAAGTCTCAAATAGGTCAAACTATAAAGTTCACGGTGAGATCTAATTTGTTTGTTTAAATGACAACATTGGATCGGCAGAGAATAACTAATGCTGATTTTCTTATTTTTACACAAACCTTTACCAAGAAAAAAGCTGGGAAAACCCCTTTAAATTAGTCACTGAAAAGCTAAAGGTAGCACGAGTGTATAAAAAAAATTGGCTGATTTTCATCCAGAAAATATGGTAGATTACAGTTGTGTGAATGTCGCCAAAATGTGAGATCAGCACAATATGTTATGTAGTTTACATGGCTTAGAGTCATCTGCTCCTTCTTAATGCATTAGTTGTAAAACATTGTCGACTCCCTAAACTCTACCCTGTCCCACTGGATTCAATTTGAGATCTCTGATGTTCACAAGTTGCTAGCAGTTCAAGTTACCGCCTAAAATTTTCAAGTCTTTTTTATTCCCTTGGCTCTTTCTTCTAGGAGTTTCTTTTGCACCATTCAGCTGAAGGTTGAGCCTTGAATATGCTTTGTTTTTAGCAATACGTGCAATTTTTTCTACATTTTTATCTTTGTCTCCATGTCTTACTACCAACATGTGTTTTTTTTTTTTTTCCCCCAAACTCTAGTCCTCATGGCCCCCCAATAGATCATGTTTTCAGGATTTCCTTTTTATTGCGCAGGTGAGAGCCTGGGGCAATTTCTGATGTCTTGATAATAATTCCATCACCTGTGCAATACTAAGGAAATCCTGAAAACATGACCTGTCTGGGGTCGTGAGGACTGGAGTTGGGGAAACACTGCTATAGACTGTGCATGCATAGTGAACTCCTCTAGTTTCCAACTCCAGTTCTGTCAATATTTACCAATTTCTATATTCTTGTTTTTTTTCCTGTGTTTGTTGAGTTTTTGTACTATTATTAAGCCACTAAAATCCAAAATTTAAAAAAGGACCTCTATTAGCTGAAGCGGATAGAGAGAGGGAGTTTCGGTCAGTATTTTTTCTCAGGAGTGGGAACCAAAACCAGGTGAGGAACAATCAGAGAAAAGGTATAATAGAAACAAGTCACCAATTCTGCATTTATCACCCACTCCTGGTTTTGTCTCCCATTCCTGAGAAAAAAATACTGACCAAATACTGATAGTGGGGTCGTGGCCTAGGGGCCCGCTTACACGATCGTATAACATGGCCGATGGCTATCTGACGTTTTTTTTTTCAGATAGCAGTCAGACCAACGTTAGATTATGGGGCAGTGCCGACTAACTTTTTTTTTTCATGCAGATGTGGCATGAAAAAAAATCTTACTACAAAAAAAGCTTAATGTTGAGGTGAGTCCGAGAAAAACATCAGTTGACGTTGTACCGTATATACTCAAGTATAAGCCGACTTTTTCAGCATGTTTTTTTGTGCTGAAAAAGCCCACCTCGGCTTATACTCGGGTGTATACATTCCGGTTGTGGAGCGGTGCACAGGCAGTAGCCGCTGCTAAATGTAAATGAATATTCACTCTTCTCCACTCCCAAGGGAGTGGAGATGAGTGAATATGTATTTTCTTTAATAACGGGCACAGAGGAGCGCTGAGCTGCGATTGACAGTGCCCGCTATTAAAGAAAATGCATATTCACTCCTCTCCATGCACATAATCCCAGCATGGAGAGGAGTGAATATCCCCGCAGGTCACCTCGGCGTCTGAGGGCACATGGCAGTGATGTCAAGCGCTGCTCAGATGCTGACATGAGCTGCTGGCAGACAGGATGCAGCGCTGGAGCAGAGGTGAGGAAGGAAGGTGAGTAGAAGTGTTTATTTTTTCATGTGTGCAGTGATGGGGGGAGGGGCATGTATACCAGGATTGGAGATGAGGGGGCCATTTTTACCTGGATGGGGAGCATGCAAACTAGGACTGGGGAGGAGGGGCCAACATACAAGGATTGAGGATGAGGGGGCCATGCATACAAGGACGGGGGCCATACATGCCAGGCTTGGCGATGAGGGGTGCCATACATACGTCTACTTCAGCAGGCCAGGGGAGCAGCATACAGAGAGATTTCCATGCGATCTGCCTTGGGCAATTCACTTTTTGAATTGGCGAACGTCTGTGTAATCTTCTAAATTTTATATTTGTTTTCCGTAATGCCATTTACTAATTTATTAATTATGACAACTTTGTTGTTTATCGTGTAAAAAGGCTGAAAGTGAATAGACATGGGTAATTTGAGTTAGTTTTTATTATCTAGAGCACACTTTTCTAGCTTCCGAAACTTATTTGTTTCGGAACTCGGGCTGCTAGTAAATAAATAAATAAATACAAATTGCAGAATGGTGCAAGTGGTTACAATAATATATACTATATGGAATGGAAACTCGGATCCAAGTGCAGTCCAACATCTGCGGGCTCAGAAATGGAGAAATTAAAGAAGTTGTCCACTACTTGGACAACTCCTTGTCACCCCCCCACACTTGCCCCCGATAAAATAATAAAGCCTATACTCACTCGCTCTCCCTGGGGCTCCCTTGCAGTTGTTGTGACACTAGCGCTCAATAAGCGGTGGCGTCACTATCCTCGCCTCCTGTCGAATTGAACATGAGGTGGAAGTCAGAGATCAGCTACAGCCCGGACTTCCTCTTCTGTGAGTATAGGCTTTAATTTTATATGGGCCAAACATTTACTTCAAGAAGAGGTTGTCCTAGTAGTGGACAACCTCTTTACGTTCTCTATCTTCTCCACACTTGTGATATAATTCTCTCATGCGAAAGTATTGGATCCCACTACTAATATGACACTCGATCAGAGTTTGATCCAAGTAACATTAGCATAATCGGCCTGATTCTCTCATGAAAGAATTTATGGCTGTCTGATTTGGTGATCAATCTGGCAAACTGGTAATACTTTTGGAAACGCTAAACTAAATTGGTCTCTCCTGAACTGCCTCGGTTAATGGTGTTCCCCTTGTTTGGATATCTGAAAGCTCATTTAGATGCCAGTTTTTCTAGTACTAGCGCCATCTTTTTTTTTTTTTTTTTTTTATTTCCACAGATGGCACTCGTACCTATAATATTCTATCATATAACAGAGGTAGAATGGGATAGGAAAAATCAACTCGCCACATTTAGGTGTAAATTGCTTCACATGATGAGCACCACACGGAGCCGTCCTAGTCTGGGACGTAAGAAATCAAGAAGTGCATGAAAAGAAAGTTTCCTCCAGTGATGACAACATCAGTTAAAAAGTAGAAAAATATTCTTTATTATTAATCCAATAGTAAAAAAAGCCTTAAACATGGTATGTCATACCATGATTAAGGCTTTTAGCTGAAACAAGTCAGTTGCGTACTTGGATATCTCATGGTGACCAACGTATTTACCATTTTTTTACTATTGGATTAATAAAGAATATTTTTCTACTTTTTAAGTGATGTTGTCATCAGGGCTGTGGAGTTGGTAAGCCAAAACTCCTACTCCTCAATTTCAATGACACCGACTCCCTCATACATTGCTCATGTTTAAGTGATAAATTTACTGTAGCACAGATTCATCTCAGCTAAAAGTCTAGATCCTTAGATCAGGAATAGGACATTTCATTACTTTCCCAAATTCTTATGAAAAACTATTCCCCACAAACTGGATTGAACTACTGTACCCAATTTATTATATATTTTAGGAGTCGGAACATTTTATACAGACTCCGACTCCACAGCCCTGGTTGTTATCCCCAGAGGATACTTTCTTTTCCTATAATATTCTATGGGGCTGTGCACATGTTCGATTTTGATACAAACGTCAGAGCAAAATCAGCAATGTAAAATGACATCTGAGTGCAGTCTGATTTTCACTGAGAAACTTTTTGTCTCTCAACGTACAGAAAAACTGATGACACTCCAAACCAACACTGATCAGAATAATACCGTATATTCCGGCGTATAAGACGACCCCCCTACTTTCCTGTTAAAATATAGAGTTTAGGATATATTCACCGTATAAGACTACCCCTTTTCCAACGCATACCAAACACCGGTAAAAATTTAAAAAAAACAGATTTGAATTTAACATGGTCCTTTTTTAATTTAAATTCTTATGACATGCAGGTATATAGCAGGAAAACTGTCACTCATAAACATATTAAAATAGGGGGGACCCCACGTCATTTTTTGGGGGGGTCCCCCATTCTAATAGCTAGTAAAGGCTAGGTATTCAGCTGGGGGCTGATATTAGTAGCCTGGGAAGCTCCGTGGGTATTACCCCCTTCCCAGACTTCAAACATCTGCCCCAGCCGTCTGCTTAACCTCCGCTAGAGACTATAATGATGGTGGATCCCACGCCAATTTTCTTTTTAAAAAATCCTTTATTTTAACACTAAATGACAATTGAGGGGTTAATAAAGATGCAGTCCCTAAATTATTATTAATTTTGTAATTAATTTTTCCCAAAAATGTTGACGTGGGCTTCGCCATATTTTTGTGTCCAGCCAGGTACAGCAGGCAGGAACGGGCTGCCCCCAACCACCAGCTGCCTATTTGTACCTGGCCGGACACAACAATATAGGGAAGCCCTTTTTTTTTTTAATTATTTCATGAAATAATTAAAAAAAAAAATACGTGGGGCTTCGCCCTGTTTTTGTGTCCAGCCAGGTACAACTAGGCAGCTGGGGGCTGGAATCTGCAGCGCAGGGAGGCCCAAGCTTTCTGGCCCCCCCCCCGCTGCAAATTGCAGTCCGCAGCCACCCCGGAAAATGGCGCGTTCATAGAAGCGCCATCTTCTGGCGCTGTACCCAACTCATCCAGGGCCCTGGTGCGGTGGCTCACTGGGTAATAAAGGGGTTAAGGCCAGCTTGGCATTATCAGCTGGCCCTAAGCCCGAAATTCATGGGGTCACGCCAATATTAGACATGACCGCCATGAATTTCTAGTAAAGTAATTAAAAAAAACACAAACACCCAGAATAAAGTCCTTTAATTGAAATAAAGACACAATCCTTTATTGTTCTAAATTAAACCATACTTACCATCACGCCCATTCCAGCTGAAGCCAACGATCTCCTGCAATAAAAGAAAAATAATAAAGCAACCTCATCCTTACCTTTCCATGGTTCCCAGGACAGCTTCAGCTCTGCTACATCGAGATGACAGGCTGGACCGCAGCAGAACGCTGCCATCCAGCCTGTCATCCCGCAGACACTGAGAAGCGCAGGCATGCTTGTGCTCCTCAGTGTCTGACTGTGACGGCATCCAGATGAGCCGAGATCATGTCCAATGAACTCGGCTCACCTCATGCACGTCACTGACAGCGTGGGAAAATTCTCCTGCTCCCCGCATGCGCAGTAGAAGTTTCCCACGCTGTCAGTGACGGACGTCCAGGAGGTGAGCTGAGTTCATTGTCGGCTCATCTGGATGCCGTCACAGCGAGACACTGAGAAGCGCAAGCATGCCTGCGCTTCTCAGTGTCTGCGGGATGACAGGCTGGATGGCAGCGTTCTGCTGCGGTCCAGCCTGTCATCTCGATGTAGCAGAGCTGAAGCTGTCCTGGGAACCATGGAAAGGTAAGGATGAGGTTGCTTTATTATTTTTCTTTTATTGCAGGAGATCGTTGGCTTCAGCTGGAATGGGCGTGACGGTAAGTATGGTTTAATTTAGAACAATAAAGAATTGTGTGTTTATTTCAATTAAAGGACTTTATTCTGGGTGTTTGTGTTTTTTTTAACTTTTACTATGGGGTTAGTAATGGGGGGTGTCTTATAGACGCCTCTCCATTACTAACCTGGGCTTGATGTCAGCTGGCATTATAAGCTGACATCAACCCCAGCCCTATTACCCCACTGCCACCGCACCAGGGCAGTGGGAAGAGCGAGGCTAAGTGCCAGAATTGGCGCATCCTATGAATGCGCCATTTCTGGGGCGGCTGACGGCTGGTGTTTCTAGCCTGGGAGGGGGCCAATATTCATGGCTCCCTTCCTGGGCTATTAATATCAGCCCCCAGCTGTCTGCCTAGCCTTTGCTAGCTATTAAATTAGGGGGGACCCCACGTCATTTTTTTGGGGGGGTCCCCCATTTTAATAGCTAGTAAAGGCTATGTATTCAGCTGGGGGCTGATATTAGTAGCCTGGGAAGCTCCGTGGGTATTACCCCCTTCCCAGGCTTCAAACATCTGCCCCAGCTGTCTGCTTAACCTCCGCTAGAGACTAAAATTAAGGGGAACCCCACGCCAATTTTTTTTTAAATAAATCCGTTATTTTAACACTAGATGACAAGTACAGTAACCAGCACTGTCACTGTACTTCATATATATGTGACTGACATGTTTCTATCTATCTAATCTATGTGTGATGCTCTATCTTTCTGTTATAAATTGTCGGGTACAGATGCTGAATTGCCGGCCGGCTTTTTTAAAGAGACGGTGCACGAAAACACTAATATTTGTTTTAATAAATCCTTTACACTAAATGACAAGTACAGTAAGCAACACTGTCACTGTACTTCATATATATGTGACTGACATGTTTCTATCTATCTAATCTATGTGTGAAGCTCTATTCTTTCTATTCTAAATTGTCGGGTGCCGGCTGCTGAATTGCCGGCTTTTCATATATTGTCACAGAAGCGATGCGAACTTCCCTGCTCCGGACACAGCGCAGCGCTTCTGTGACAAGTGAAAGCTGTCGGCACAGAAGTCCTGCGCTGTGTCCGGAGCTGGGAATACGCAGCGATGTGTCAGTTTCAGCACAGAAGCGCTGACTGTCTGGACCTACCGCCGCCGTATTTTAACTCCCTCCACCTTATATTAACTCCGACATGGCAGGGATACGGCCACGGCAGCTTATTAACACCCCCAGAGTATCCCCGCATGTCAATTTCTGAAAGTTCAAAAGCATTACCGGCGTATAAGACGACCCCAGACTAGACAGAAGATTTTTCAGTCTTCAAAAGTCGTCTTATACGCCGGAATATACGGTAGATGGTTTTCTCATATGTGGAAAACACTGACATCTTGATTGAGCCCTAACACTGCATTATTAATTTAACACACACTATATATTACAAATAGAATTTCCTTTCACCATTTATATTGTAACCTATTCATTTAGGGGACATTTTTTTCTTGGTATTACCTAGTATTCCACCCAGTGGGGCTTGTTCTCTGGATACTGTGGCTACCATCTGGGGGTCATCTGACTGTATCATTGTCAGGACTTTGAAATTTTCACCTCTGGCATGTTTAGTTGTCTTTAAATGTAATGTGTCTTTGTTAATAGGCATTTTGTAGTGTTCCAACAAAATATTGTGATAATTTTTTGGTATATCTGGGTGTGCCATCTATTTGCCTGTTTGCTGTTTCCTATATCGGAGCAGTATTTGCACAGGTGTATGTACACCCCATTACGCAAGCTAGTGGACTCACTACTTTCCTCTTTATGTCAGTATTTAATACTTAGCACTTATTCTAAGGAAAAGTAAAAAATATTACTTGGGGCAATATGAATGTAATCTCTACATGTTAGGCTATGGGTTGAACTAGATGGACTTAGTCTTCCTTCAACCTTAAAAACTATGTTACTATGTTACTTGTTAGTTTCCTGCAATCACTTGATGACTGGAATTTCCCTTAAGTCCATATGCACACTGAGTATTTGGTGACTTTACACCAGTATTTGTAAGCCAAAACCAGGAGTGGGTGATAAATACAGAAGTGGTGACATGTTTCTATTATACTTTTCCTCTGATTGTTCCACTCCTGATTTTTGCTTAAAAATACTGAGATAAAATACTGACCGTGTGCATGTGGCCCAACAATTACCGTATATACTCGAGTATAAGCTGAGTTTTTCAGCACATTTTTTGTGCTGAAAAAGCCCCCCTCAGCTTATACTCGGGTATATACTCGAGTATATAGAAATTCCGTTGGTGGATAGTGGGGGGGGAGGTGGGCGGCACACGCAGTAGCCCCTGCTGCAGCTACCACATGTGCCCGCTGCTAAAAGGGAAATGAATATTCATTCTCTTTAGTAGCGGGCACAGAGGAGTGTGAGCCCCAGCTCCTGCAGACAGTGCCCGCTACTAAAGAGAATGCATATTCACTCTTCTCCACACCCATAGTCCCGGCGTGGAGAAGAGTGAATATGCTGGCAGCTCACATCAGCGTCTGTGATGCCATGCGCTGTTCAGATGCTCACATGAGCTGCTGCAGACAGGACGCAGCGCTGGAGCAGAGGTGAGGAAGGAAGGTGAGTATAAGTGTTTATCTTTTATCTGTGTAGTGATGGAGCCATACATACCAGGATTGGGGGGGCAGGGAATGAGGGGTGCCATGCATACCAGGATTTGGGGGGGGAAATGAGGGGTGCCATGCATACCAGGATTGGCGATGAGGGAGCAATGCTTACCAGGATTGGGGATGAGTGGTGGCACGCATGCAGGATTGGGATGAGGGGTGCCATGCGTACCAGGATTGGGGATGAAGGGTGCCATGCGTACCAGGATTGGGGATGAGGGGTACCATGTATACCAGGGTAGGGATGAAGATACCATGTATACTAGGATAGGGATGAGGGGTACCATGTATACAAGGATGGGGATGAGGGGTACCATACATACCAGGATAGGGATGAGGGATGGGGTACCATGCATACCAGGATAGGGATGAGGGGTGCCATGCATACCAGGATAGGGATGAGGGATGGGGTACCATGCATACCAGGATAGGGATGAGGGGTGCCATGCATACCAGGATTGGGGGGGGGGGGGGGGTGAGGGGTGCCATGCATACCAGGATGGGGAAATTTACCAGTAGCTGCTGCATTTCCCACCCTAGGCTTATACTCGCGTCAATAAGTTTCCCAGTTTTTTGTGGTAAAATTAGGAACCTCGGCTTATACTCGAGTATATATGGTAGATAGTTGTTTTCTTTGGGGGTGGCCTGTCATTTTTCTGTTGAAACAGTATTAATACGGTATATGTCTTTATGTTTATTTTTAAATTAGAAATTTAAACTATTAATAGTGGGGGGGGGTTATACTTTATCCTAAAGTGTTCATCAGTTTTATCACAATTGCCTTTTTATGTGTTTTTTTCTAGCACCTTTTCTTCATCTGTTATAGATATTATATTGCGGTTTCATTTTTCTTGTTCATTTTTGATCCTAAGAGTCTCAGGCATAAGGCATCAAACAATCATTGCATCTCAATCACATACTACTGAATTACAACGTTCACAGAGATGTGAAATATAAAAGTATCAACAAATTTCCAAAAACATACAATACTGGTTTGCACAATACAGAAACAATGATCTTACCTACCACTAAAACCTCTTCTGGGCATGTTTTTGGAGATATCAATGACAGTGACAGTTTTTGAAATCTGACGTGACACTGTTCCTGGCAAACCCTGAGCAGGAGAAGCAGGGTTGCTTTGATTGTGCCTGGAACTGGCAACGTTCCTTGGACCAAGGGCTGATAAACGTACAGACTATGGCCCCCACCACAGCATGGTCAAATACAGAATGCCTTATAAAGCCACGTGATCATTGACACGTAGTGTTTCCCCACTACCGCATCTTCAAAAACAAATGTATATGGTTTTGTCAAATTTTTACTTTTTTTCCCCCATGGTGAGCATGTTTGATCGGAGATACCTTGCAATCCAATTTAATAATCATAACAATCAGCTTTCAACCATCTCTAGTTTTTCTATATCCTTTTTACAATGTTTATCCGATAAACAATGTACATTTTAATTAATAGATCTTGGATCAATAATAAGTTCCACAACTGGATGAGTTAAAAAAAAAATGTTCCTGTGCTGAGATAATCTTACAAATGTGCCCCTGCTATGTACTGTGTAATGGCCGTGTCTGACCGTGTAGGAACATGGTCAGCATATACTACAGCTCATGGCCTGGGGAGGTAGCATAAGAGAATATACAGACACAGAAGGGACTAACAGCTGTGTGAGTTAACACATTTCCCTAGCTGTTTATCACAGGAGCGAGTGTTTCTGCTGAGACACTGGTGGTCCTCTGAGCTCATCATAAATTAAGTCAGTGACATAGGCTCTGGTGGCCACTGAGCTCGTATGTCACCAACTTGATTTCTGATGATCTCACAGAACTGGAGATGCGGCAGATGCTTCTCACAAATGGGGCATGGCTGAGTGTATCTGTAAAATACACCAAATTAATTAATGGCACATGTTATTTTTTTGGTTCAAAAAATGGTCTAAAAGTATGCCTCCCAAGAGATGGGATAAAGTAAGATAAGTGCATCTAAAGATGCACCAAACATAACGTACACCATGAACAATTGGACATTTTGTGACTGTCTATTCTAGGTTTACGTGGGTCTAAAAAAATAGACAGGATTAGTAAATCAAACCATCGCATACCCACCTCTGCCCCCCAAAAAAATAAATGTGTCGAAGGGGTGAAAAAGCCACATAAAATGCAGTTTTTGTAATGTGGGTCATATTGCCTTACTGACTGGTAGCCAACATCTGGAATTACAAAAGAAGCGCTGTGTGAAACCACATTACTATATAAAAATATACAATAAAAGAGGGCAAAAATGAGCTTTCTGGTGGCTGCCCCCAAAACACAGAAAAATGCATCAAAAGGATGAAGGAAAGCCACATAAAATGCAGTGTTTGTAAGGCATTTCATATTTTCTTACTGACTTGAATCTAACATCTGGAGTCACAAAATATGCTGTGTGACACCACATTACTAAATAAAAATCTAGATTAAAAGGGCAAAAAAGAGCTTTTATGGGACTGAAGCTGCTGCAGATGGATCCGTGTCTGTTACACAATCACTATAGAAAGGATGACAGAAATGACTGGACGCACCGCGGCCGTCGGGGAAGATGCTGGGAACCCGCACCGCGGCCGTCGGGGGAGATGCTGGGAACCCGCACCGCGGCCGTCGGGGGAGATGCTGGGAACCCGCACCGCGGCCGTCGGGGGAGATGCTGGGAACCCGCACCGCGGCCGTCGGGGGAGATGCTGGGAACCCGCACCGCGGCCGTCGGGGGAGATGCTGGGAACCTGCACCGCGGCCGTCGGGGGAGATGCTGGGAACCTGCACCGCGGCCGTCGGGGGAGATGCTGGGAACCCGCACCTCATAAACAGTAGGCTGAGGCCATTGAGGCAGCGAGAATGACACATGACTTGCACATGTCTTGTATGATCCACATGTGTCTGTACACACCATCCCGCCTGCAGCCACACGTTCAGCTTCTATACATCTAAGTGTTTTAACGTACAGTGTGAATTATTAATATTTCATAATTTCATAGGAAGCAGATTGTTTCGGTTTTTAGAATTGTGATGCTGCTATATTGTAACTAGTGAGGATAGTGCTCAGCATGTGCCAGCTGTGGATACAGAGCAGGAGGGCAGCGCCCGGCATGTGCCAGCTACGGGTACAGAGGAAAACAGTGTCAGGCCTGTGCCAGCTACGGGTACAGAGGAGGGTAGTGCCCGGCATGTGACAGCTACGGGTACAGAGGAGGGTAGTGCCCGGCATGTGACAGCTACGGGTACAGAGGAGGGTAGTGCCCGGCATGTGACAGCTACGGGTACAGAGGAGGGTAGTGCCCGGCATGTGACAGCTACCGGTACAGAGGAGGGTAGTGCCCGGCATGTGACAGCTACGGGTACAGAGGAGGGTAGTGCCCGGCATGTGACAGCTACGGGTACAGAGGAGGCCAGTGCCTGGCATGTGACAGCTACGGGTACAGAGGAGGCCAGTGCCCGGCATGTGACAGCTACGGGTACAAAGGAGGCCAGTGCCCGGCATGTGACAGCTACGGGTACAGAGGAGGCCAGTGCCCGGCATGTGACAGCTACGGGTACAGAGGAGGCCAGTGCCCGGCATGTGCCAGCTATGGGTACAGAGGAGGCCAGTGCCCGGCATGTGCCAGCTATGGGTACAGAGGAGGCCAGTGCCCGGCATGTGCCAGCTATGGGTACAGAGGAGGCCAGTGCCCGGCATGTGCCAGCTATGGGTACAGAGGAGGCCAGTGCCCGGCATGTGCCAGCTATGGGTACAGAGGAGGCCAGTGCCCGGCATGTGCCAGCTATGGGTACAGAGGAGGGTAGTGCCCGGCATGTGCCAGCTATGGGTACAGAGGAGGGTAGTGCCCGGCATGTGCCAGCTATGGGTACAGAGGAGGGTAGTACCCGGCATGTGCCAGCTATGGGTACAGAGGAGGGTAGTGCCCGGCATGTGCCAGCTATGGGTACAGAGGAGGGTAGTGCCCGGCATGAGCCAGCTATGGGTACAGAGGAGAGTAGTGCCCGGCATGTGCCAGCTATGGGTACAGAGAAGGGTAGTGCCCGGCATGTAGCAGCTATGGGTACAGAGGAGGGTAGTGCCCGGCATGTGCCAGCTATGGGTACAGAGGAGGGTAGTGCCCGGCATGTGCCAGCTATGGGTACAGAGGAGGGTAGTGTCCGGCATGTGCCAGCTATGGGTACAGAGGAGGGTAGTGCCCGGCATGTGCCAGCTATGGGTACAGAGGAGGGTAGTGCCCAGCATGAGCCAGCTATGGGTACAGAGGAGGGTAGTGTCCGGCATGTGCCAGCTATGGGTACAGAGGAGGGTAGTGCCCGGCATGTGCCAGCTATGGGTACAGAGGAGGGTAGTGCCCGGCATGTGCCAGCTATGGGTACAGAGGAGGGTAGTGCCCGGCATGTGCCAGCTATGGGTACAGAGGAGGGTAGTGCCCGGCATGTGCCAGCTATGGGTACAGAGGAGGGTAGTGTCCGGCATGTGCCAGCTATGGGTACAGAGGAGGGTAGTGTCCGGCATGTGCCAGCTATGGGTACAGAGGAGGGTAGTGCCCGGCATCTCTATTACATATATACATTATAGTATAGCAGGATTCCATACAGGAGAGTCCCGCACACTACACGATACACGATACACGTACGTGTCTCATACACACAGCCCGGTGCTGGATACCCCACATGACATGGATACATTACCCCATGGCCGGCTGAGCCCCGGGCACCGGTCTCTTTGGTCGGACATGCCTCTTCGTGCTCCTCTGAGGTATAGTCCAGCTCCCCGTCCTCCTGGTTGCTCTTCAGTCTCTTGGGCTGACTCTCGTACTCGCCTTCTTCGTACTGTTCGGAGGATGAAGACGACATTACTGCGACTCCTTTGTCCCGCACTGACACTAGACTCTTTCAGTCCATCCAACCGGGAGCGGGGTGGAGACTGCCGTGGAGTGGGCGTGGTCTGACAGCCGCGGGCTGGACTAAGAACAGGGCGCATGTCACTGCAATAAACCCTGCGCCAGCAACTAGACGGGGCAGGGCTAGAAGAAGAGAGCCACGCCCTCTGTCAGCTGCCTTTTACAATTGGAAAGCGTGTTGCCATGGCGATCATGTTTTCTACTAGTTGGAATGGCGACTGGATTCTGGCATTAAGCGCTCGTTGTGGTGCGGCCCGGGGGCGCACGGTGCTAGCGAATGATCGCTCTAGAAGGGAACTATATTCTACCGGACGCAGTAAATGTGACTACAAAAGAGAAACTTGTGGAGAAAGAAATGTCTGTAAATGATTCCCTTCACCTCTTTAAACAAACCGACTTCAACACCCGTATCACGGCACTATCCAACTAAAGGCCTCTTTCCATGCTCTCCTCAATACAAGAGTGCGGCCCCGACACCGACCTCAGCGCTGACGATCTGGCCAATTAATTAAAAGAAAAAATTGTCTATCTGACAGGCAATTTTCTCCCAATCCCCTAATGTTATGTATGCTCCTCTCTCCCACTGCATCTAGCTCACTTTCTGTCTTTGAACCAGTCACCGTATAAGTGACCAGGCTCCTTGCATCTTCTCGCCCTACACCCTGTACCAGTGACCCTATTCCCTCACATCTCCAGTCTCTTTCCCCGGCTGTCACCACTCACCTAACTAGAAAATTTAATCTCTCTCATCTGGTGTCTTTCCCTCATTTAAACACACCATCATACACCCATTACTTAAAAAAATCCCTCTACCAAAACTGTGCTGCTAACTACAGACCTGTCTCTAAGCTTCCCTTCATCTCTAAACTCCTGGAACGCCTGGTCTACTCTTATCTAATCCGCTATTTATCAGAGAACTCTCTTCTTGACCCTTTACAATCTGGTTTCCGCTCCTTACACTCCACTAAAACTGCCCTCACTAAAGTCTCTAATGATTTACTAACAGCTAAATCTAATGGTCACTACTCCCTGCTGATTCTCCTGGATCTCTCTGCAGCATTCAACACTGTGGATCACCAGCTCCTCCTCACTATGCTCCGCACTATTGGTCTCAAGGACACTGTTCTCTCCTGGTTCTCCTCCTATCTCTCTGACTGCTCCTCCACTGTGTCTTTTGCCAGCTCCTTTTCCTCCCCTTTTCCCCTTATTGTCAGGGTTACTCAAGGCTCAGTCCTAGGCCCCTTCCTCTTCTCCTTATACACTGCCCTTATTGGACAAACAATCAGTAGATTTGGTTTTTCAGTACCATCTCTATGCTGAAGACACCCAATTATACATCGTCTGCTAACATCACCTCTGCATTACTACAAAATACCAGTAATTGTCTTTCTGCTGTCTCTAACATTATGTCCTCCCTCTGTCAAAAACTAAATCTGTCAAAAACTGAACTCCTTGTGTTTTCTCTCCCCAATAACCTACCTGTGCCCAATATTGCCATTTCTGTGCGTGATTCCACCAACTACTCCCCAGTACCATGCCCACTCTCTTGGGGTCACTCTTGATTCAGATTTTGTATTCACCCCCTACATCCGATCACTCGCTCACTCTTGTCACCTATACCTCAAAAACATCTCTAGAATTCGACCTTTTCTTACCTTTGACTCTGAAAAAACTCTTACTGTGTCTCTTATTCATTCTCATCTGGACTATTGCAACTCTCTACTAATCAGTCTCCCTCTTACCAAACTCTCCCCCCTTCAATCCGTCCTGAATGTAGCAGCGAGGATCATATTCCTTTCTAACTGCTACACCGATGCCTCTACCCTGTGCCAGTCATTGCACTGGTTGCCCATCCAATACAGAGTTAAATCTTAACTTATCACCCTCACCTACAAAGCGCTCCACAGTTCAGCACTACCCTACATCTCCTCCCTTGTCTCAGTCTACAACTCTACTCGTGCCCTCTGTTCTGCTAATGACCTAAGACTATCATCCTCTATAATCCAAACTTCCCACTCATGTCTCCAAAACTTCTTGCGTGCTGCGCCAATTCTCTGGAATGCATTACCCAGGACAATTCAATTAATCCCCAATATCCACAGTTTTAAGCGTGGCCTAAAAACGCATTTTTGTTTTGTCCATACAAAACTTTCTTCAAAATCAGAACCCCCGTAGCATCGCATCTGTTCACACCACACCCTCCATGCACTTAATAACACTCTGTGTCTGTACTTGTACTGATACTATCTGGTGACCGGTTCATGCAGCATTATTTGAATCCTCCTATGTATGTTATTGATGACTGGTCCGTACAGTACAAGCATTTTTTACCATTCACCTTTTGTGTCTTCCCTATTTCCTCATAGATTGTAAGCTTGTGAGCAGGGACCTCACTCCTTTTGGTATCTGATTTATGAGTTACTCTGTAATGTCTTTAATGTCTGTAAAAGTCCCCTCTAAAATTGCAAAGGACTTTGAAATATGTTGCTGACAGAAATAAAAATTATTATTATTATTATTTGTGATACCCCAGGAGCGGACACCGACAACAAAAGGCATTCATGTAAAAATCATATGGGCAGTGGCACAATAAGAGTTTGATGGGCCCCGGTGCAAGATTTGGACCGGGGACCCCTTCTTGATTTTATATATATATATATATATATATATATATATATATATATATATATATATATATATATATATATATATATATATATATACATATATATACATATATATATATATATAAATATATATATATATATATATATACAGTACAGACCGAAAGTTTGGACACATTACTTCAATTTGTTTTGACGCATAACTTTTTTGTGTTCAAGGACCGCCCCTTCCTACAGCTCCAGGGGACGGCAATGGGGGCCACCTGTGCACCCTCATATGCTAATCTTTTCCTGGGGCTGTGGGAGAGGGATACGGTCCTTGGCATACCGGGTCACGAACATGTGATCTCGTGGTCAAGGTATATTGACGACATACTTTTTGTATGGCAGGGCTCCGCGTCGCAGCTTGACCTATTTCTTACCCAGCTCAACATCAATGACATTAATGTCAGGCTCACTTGGAAATATAGCCAGGCCAAAATTGATTTCCTCGATCTACTAGTCACTAAGTCTTCCGACGGTACCATTAGTACAGATATTTTCAGGAAAGAGACATCTGTGAATGCACGCTTACATTTTGAGTCTTCACACCCACCTAATTTGAAAAAATCTATCCCAGTCAGTCAATACTTAAGAGCACGCCGTATTTGTTCGGATAATACACGGTTCTGTGCTCAGGCAGCGGAATTATCTCATAGATTTACTAACAGAGGGTACAAATATAGGGATATCTGTAGAGGCTTCAATCGTGCCAAAGGAACTAACAGACAAACTCTCATCATGGGACAGGGCAAGAAAAAAAAAACCTTAACACATGCTCCTCCAAGATTTATCACTACCTTCAACACCAACTGGAAGGATATCAAGGGGATTTTACTTAAACATTGGTCAGTACTACGTACTGATAGGAGTCTACAATATGAGCTCCCAAGATACCCTTCTATTACATGGCGTAAATCGCGTACATTGGGTGACATACTCTGCAATAGCCACTAAGTACCACCTAGAAGTAAGTTCCTGTTCGATAGCCCGGGCCCCCCTGGGGCTGTTCTCCCTGTGGAGGTTGCTCAGTATGTAAATACATTCCAAGGACTAAGTCCTTTTCAAATTCCAAAAATGATAAGGTCTTTAAAATTGTCCATCACGTTACGTGTGAGACTGAGGCAGTAGTCTACCATATAAAATGCCCATGTGGGCTTATATATATCGGTATGACCTCGAGAGCACTAAAAATAAGGATACAGGAACATATCCGGGATATCAAAAATGCAGCAAGATGTATTGAGCCCCAGTTATTAAAAACTATTCCCAGACATTTTTTTGAACAACATAGTTGTAACCCTAAGGGTCTCACAGCCTGCGGCATTGACCGCATCTACATTGGGATTAGGCGTGGAAATATAAAACAGAAACTACTTCAAAAAGAAACCAAATGGATGGTTACATTGGATACGCTTGTCCCCAATCGCCTTAATGAGGCCATCAGTTTCAAGTCTTTTTTGTAAATTCCTCTGAGTGCTTTTTTGTTTTAACCGCGGGAGCTATGCATGTTTTTATGGTTTTCTGTGTCTGATGTTGATTTGGATATTGTTTATTAATTTTTTCTAGTGTCAGATCCCCTTTTGCCATGATTCCACAAGTGAATAGCCATTTGGAGAAGATAACTCATACGGTCCGTCTGTACCTCCTGGATCAAGCATTTCGACCGACCTGTCTTTTGCACAAGCACCTATAAAGAAGAATCTTACTGTCCCTATGAATGTGCCTGGACGATTATTCTGTATATTATGTCTGTAATTTACATTACCACTATTGGTCTCGATGTACGATTTTTGTGTATGCATAGATACATACGTGCGGGAGAATATAGCTATTGTGGCCAGGGATGAAGATATTTAATCTGTGGATTGATGTTCCTGCACATACGGTGCTGATACGGAGACTTTAGCAATACTTTTCTATATGTGCGGGAATATGCCATTACTACATCTAGATATGACTATAGCTGGGTGGGGGATAGAATTGTTCCCGCACTCACAGTATTTGCATGTCTACCCTTAGTAAGCGTACATTATCATATGAACGTTTATGTAGGATTCAGTATTTATTATATTTGGATCGATTTGGTAGTTCATCCTGTTATTATTACTTTTTTATATTTTTGTTACTTTTTTTGATTTTTTTGATATTATATCATTTCGGATCATATTCAGGCCAGTGTAACTATAATTATGATTCACTATTTTGAAGGCCGCCATCCGCCATTCACCGTAGATATGGCATTTTCACTATACTTTTCTGATCCGATATGATGTTATCCCTTATCATTCTGATGATGCTGTCACTTGTGACTTATGATCCCTTGTGAATATTATCAAGATGTAATCATCAGTTTAGAACTTTTACATATCACATGCGCTGTACTATTTCATAGAATTCTCTGTATAGATGTCGGCATGGTTATGGCATATGTTTTGCCGGTTCACAATATGTCTTCGTCACTTTTTCTTTCTTTTTTCACTTACTGACAAATGTAGATTACATCCATGTGGGCATTGGTGTGCTTCGCTTTCTATACTCACCCAGACCTGATTTCTTCTCCCCCTTAGCGCAGACGCGCCTCGCACATGCGCTGTCCGCGCCGTGTGGCGTCACTGGCCGGGCGGGTTGCTGGGGTGACGGGGGGATGACGCATCGCGTCCTCCTCCTCGTCATCCCCTGCTCGTGCCGGCTGGCCGCGCCGCGGGGCAACATGACGAGTCACGCGCCGATTCGCTTGTGGCTCTGACTCCCTCATTTAAATAGCTCCTGTTTTTAAACTTTAACCACGCCTCCTGACGAAGCCGGAAGGTGAAACGCGCGTCGAGGCCACTGCACGGGTCCCACAGACGCTCTGCTTCATCTGCGAGCATGGCACAAGGTAATTCCCTCACTCTGTACCCTTTTTAATTGGTCACTTAAATGTATAGGATCCAACATGACTGCAGATTATGAGCTTGACTTATTGCCGGCATTTAATCCAGCTGTCATTTAATTGCTTAGTATACATAGGGTCTTGCCTTATTGCCTTTCTCTATGCCTTGCTCTCGCTGGATGGGACCTTTCTGTGTCTCTAAAACCTCTTCAGTGTGATAGATCCTCTATCATCTTTTTCTACATCACCATAGCAGCACCTTTCTCTACTTCATACTTTTTAGATGAATTGTATTTATGTCATATATTGATATTATCTTGAATAAAGTTTACTTCTTTATAAAACTGACTCCACAGTTTGTTTGGATTCCCATTAGATTTCAATCTTTCTATGGTGCACTATTAGTGGATCATCTAGATCTGGGAATATTTTTCTTGGGGTTTTTTTGGGCTATTTTGGACGGATTTCACCTCTGAGTGATTTCCCTATAGGTTTATATTACTCTGGACTCAGTCTGGCCTCTGTTTAGCGGTGTCCTTTTTTTCAGAAGTGCACAAAACTGTGGCCAACCGCACTTTTATGCACGCCTAAAAAAATGACACCGTGGGATCACAGGCCAGGCGGCATCCACAGTGGCCTATATCTGCCTCATTACAGGGAATCTTCCGTCATGGGTTCTGTCTGAATCACGTATTTCAGAGATTTACACGGAAATCTGGTGTAAGTGCTCAGCGCAGAGCGCAGGATAAATGTGAGCAGAGCCTTACTGCGATCTTTGGGAGACATAAACAAATCAGTAGCAGGTGAAGAATTGGTTTTATTTATTTTTTACGCCGTTCCTCGTGCGGTATAAGTGATGAGATTTCTTTATTCTTCGGGTCGGTGCGATTACAGAGATACCAGATTTATATCGGGTTTTTATGACTGACAGCTGTCACACACTAAAAGACGCTTTTTTTGCAAAATCTAGTTTTTGCATCGCCATATTTTGAGAGCTATAATTTTTCCATATTTCGGATGACAGAGTCATGTGACGGCTTGTTTTTTGCGGGACAAGTTGACATTTTTATTGGTACCATTTTGGGGTACGTGACATTTTTTGATCGCTTTCTATTCCGTTTTTTGGGAGGTAAAATTAACAATAACAAACAATTCAGGAATTGTTTTTTGAGGGTTTTTTTATGCCGTTCTGCGTGTGGTAAAAGTGATAAGGCAGCGTTATTCTTTGGGTCAGTACATTTACAGCGATACTACACTTACCGTTTATGTTTTTTATGTTTTGGCGCTTTTACACAATAAAACAATCTTATAGAAAAAATATTTTTTTTGCATCGCTTTATTCTGAGAGCTAAAACTTTTTTATTTTTCGACTGATGGAGCTGTATGGCGGCTTTTTTTTCGCGGAACAAGATGATGTTTTCAGCGGTACCATATTTATTTCCATTTTGCTTTTTGATCGCATTTTTTTCCACTTTTTGTTTGGCGATATGATGAAAAAGCATAGTTTTTTGCTCCGTTTTTTATTTATTTTTATTACGGTGTGCACAGAAGGAGTTAATTAGTGTGACAGTTTTATAGATCGGGTTGTTTCGGACGCGGCGATACCAAATATGTGTACTTTTTTTGTTTTTGCATAAATATGCGGATTTATTGGTTTAATATTTTATTTATTTATTTTTATTTATTTTGTGATTTTTTTTAACAGTTTGAAAACATTTTTTAGACTTTTTTTTTACATTTTTACTTAGTCCTGTATGGGACATTAATTTTTATTTTTCTAATCACTGTTCTCATGCAATGCAATAGACATGTATTGCATTGCATGAGAGCTTTGCTGATAGTTTCACACTGTCTGTTTCCTGCTAGACTTCAGCTGCAGGCTGAGTCTAGCAGGACACCGTACATGGCAGACCCGGAGGTGGTCATGTGACCTCCAGCTGCCATGACAACGGCAGGTCCTGTCAGACATCAGGGGGCCGTCGGAGGGGTAAGTGGACGACCCTCTCTCCTCTCACTATCGTCTAAATGCCGCGATCACTATAGATCGCGGCATATAGAAGATAGCAAAGGGTTGACATCATTGGGACCTGATCCAATCAGGTCCCGATGATGTCCCCTGTCAGAGCTGTCGCTCTGGACTGCACCCGCAGCGCTTGCAGGACCCTGGGGGTCCTGAGGGCTGCGGGACCACCGACTGTTTATAAACGTCGGCGCTGCACAGAGCCAAGCAAGCGCTGACGTTTATGTACTGTGGGCGGTCGGGAAGCGGTTAATATACTTATAATAAAGATGTATTTTATCCCGTTCTAAAGAAAAGTCTTCATGATTGTGAAGCCTTCTGAAACTGACTAAGGGGCCTTTTTAGGAAGCCTTTGCAGGTGTTCTTTGTTAATTATTTTAATTTACTGAAATAATGACTTTAGTGTTTTCATTGGCTGTAAGCCATAATCATCAACATTAACAGAAATAAACACTTGAAATAGATCACTCTGTTTGTAATGACTCTATACAATATATGAGTTTCACTTTTTGTATTGAAGAAGTGAAATAAATTAATTTTTTGATGATATTTTAATTTAGTGAGATGCACCTGTATATACATATATATATCTTCTAGTTTGTGAGCCCTCGCGGCCAGGGTCCTGTTAGAACCTTGCTCTTAGGTTTTTTCCTTTGCTGGTCACATGACCTTGTTGGCCTATTTAATCCTGCTCCGCCCTTCTGGCTTTGCTGGACTTCATTGTATAACTACTTTCTAGCTAGCCTGTGCTCTGTATCTAACTCTGTTAGTTTGCTTGGTCTACGGACCTCAGTGTTCTATATATTTTGTTTGTTTGTCTGTCTGCTACTATTTCTGTTAGGAGGTGTCCCATTTTCCTCCCAGTCCTTAGTACTTGTAGGGATTCCTTCCCCACATCTATAGGTCTCCGTACAGACTAGCTTAGGACTTTAGCAGGTCTGATCGCAGGATCAGGTCCCCTGTTACATCGTAGGGATAAAGCTGAGTTCTATCGTAGGGACAGATCTCCTCTCTTTCCTTAGCTCTGGTAGCAGAACATAACAGTAAGTCCAGCCTGCAAATTCTCTAAGGAAAGATTTTTCTGTTCCATCATTGTGTCGGTTCAGGATTTGGCTCATCGCCTGCAGGGACTCTCTCTGGAGGTGGCCGAGCTCCGTCAGCACGTGAGTAACTGTCCTGGAGCACATTTCTTGGAGCCTAAGGTATGTTTGCCGGATTTATTTTTTGGTGAACACCGAGAATTTTTTTCATTTAAAAATGCTTGCTTATTGTATTTTTGTTTGAGACCCAAGTCCTCTGGGGATGAATCCCAGCGCATAGGGTTCATAAAGTCACTTTTGCGCAAAGAGCCTCAGGAGTGGGCCTTTTCTTTGCAACCTAGTGATACATGCTTCAGATCAGTGGATAGTTTTTTTTCTGCTTTGGGGCTATTATATGATGATCCTGACCGTGTCGCATCAGCTGAGACTAAGTTAAGACGTTTGAGACAGGGATCAGGTAATGTGGAAAAATATTGTACTCATTTCCGTCGATGGTCTACTCAAACAGGGTGGAACGATTCTGCTCTGAAAAGTCTATTTCTTGCTGGGCTCAATGAAAGGGTTAAAGACCTGCTAATTGCTTATCCTACACCTGAAGATTTGCAACAGGCTATGCAATTAGCTATACGGGTGGATAGGAGACTGCGTGCAAGGGTTAATGAGAGCAAATCTTCTGCTATGTCAGTTTCTGGTTATGAGAATGTGTGTATTAACAGTGGTGAACCGATGGAGATTGGATCGGTGGCACCTCGCTCTCAAGAAAAAGACCGTAGATTTTTTGAAGGCTTGTGTTTCTATTGCGGAAAATCTGGTCATTTGATTAAAGGCTGTGAGCTTCATATGAAGAAAGAAAAAAAAATGGTCAGTCATGCCCGTATTGCCTGTTTAAATTCCAAGGGTGTATTTTTAGCTGCTTCCACGATTGCTCAGGAAAAATTAATGGAATTTCGGGTGTTTGTCGATTGTGGGTCTACTCTGAATGTAATTGATGGGGGATTCTTGGAAAGACTCAATTTAAAACCCGAACCTTTATCATCCCCCATTGCTGTGGTTTCTGTGGATGGTTCCCCTTTGAAGAATATTACTCTCAAGGTCTGTGAATTTCCTCTCACTATTAATGGTGTTCACCATGAGAAATTGGATTTGGTAGTTTTGAATAACTTGCCTTCTCCAGTAATATTGGGATTGCCCTGGTTAAAATTTCACAATCCTGTACTGGATTGGTCTACCAGTGAAATTAAATCCTGGAGCCATAAATGTTATGACAAGTGTTGTAACGGGCGTATTGCAGCTTTGGATAGGGGAGAATTGCCTGTTCCTATTCAGGATTTTTGGAGAGTTTTTTCTGAGAAGGAATCGCAGGTTTTGCCTCCCCATAGAGACTATGATTGTTCTATTGAATTTGTCCCTGGAGCAACTCTTCCTAAAAGTCGTTTATTTAACCTTACTATTCCTGAGAGGAAGGCTTTGGAGGAATACATACAGACAAGTTTGGCCGCCGGTCACATTAGGCCTTCTAAGTCTCCTGTGGCGGTTGGATATTTTTTTGTAAAAAAAAAGGACGGCGGTTTACGTCCTTGTCTGGATTTTCGTGAGATTAACAAAATTACTGTACGCAATCCTTACCCACTGCCATTGATTCCTGATTTATTTAACCAGTTAATGGGGGCCAAGTGGTTCTCTAAAATTGACCTTAAGGGGGCATACAATCTGTTGCGCATGAAGGAGGGTGACGAATGGAAGACTGCTTTTAACACTCCTATGGTTCATTTTGAGAATCTGGTTATGCCTTTTGGTCTTACTAATGCTCCTGAATTTTTTCAGAATCTTATTAATGACATCCTTAGACCTTTGATCGGCAAAAATGTGGTTGTGTATTTGGATGACATTTTGATTTATTCGCCGGATCTGGAGTCTCATTGGCGGAGCGTACGTGAGGTATTACAGTTGTTAATGGACAATTCGCTTTTTGCTAAGCTGGAGAAATGTGAGTTCGCTGTACAGAGAATTAGTTTTTTGGGTTACATTATCTCCAGCGAAGGTTTTGAGATGGACCCGGTTAAAGTTCAAGCTGTACAGGAATGGCCTAGGCCTATTGGTTTGAAATCGATACAGAGGTTTTTAGGTTTCGCCAATTATTACAGAAAATTCATAAAAAAAATTTCTAGTATTGTCAAACCTCTGACCGATCTCACCAGGAAAGGTGCTGATGCGGTTCAGTGGTCTTCTGAGGCTATTGAAGCTTTTGTGTATCTCAAGGAGAGGTTCACCTCTGCTCCCATCCTTATGCAGCCTGATGTGACTAAGCCGTTTTTGGTTGAGGTTGATGCTTCCTCTGTGGGGGTTGGCGCAGTATTGTCTCAGGATAACGGGGATGGATTACATCCCTGTGCCTTTTTTTCAAAAAAATTTTCGGAGACTGAACTGAATTACGATATTGGTAATCGGGAATTATTGGCTATTAAACTCGCATTTGAACACTGGCGCCACTTCTTGGAAGGTGCGGAATTTCCCGTTCAGGTTCTTACGGATCATAAAAATCTGATATATCTTGATGCTGCCAAGCGCCTGAATGCCCGTCAGGCTAGGTGGGCACTGTTTTTCTCGCGGTTTAATTTCTCCGTTACTTACATCCCTTGTACTAAGAATGTTAAGGCGGATGCCTTGTCTCGCAGTTTTTCTCCCATAGTCGGTGCTGAGAAAGAGGAGAACATTTTACAAGAAGGTGTTGTGATAGCTGCTTTGGACTCCGTTTTGGAAGATGAGATTCTTAAAGCACAGGAGAATGCCCCATCTAACACTCCTCATGGGAGGTTGTTTGTGCCTGGGACCTTTAGGAGAGATTTGTTTGTTGAGTGTCACGAATCTCGGTTGGCAGGTCATCCCGGAATCTCTGAGACCAAGAGACTGGTGGGTCGCAGTTTTTGGTGGCCTGGATGGCAGAAGGAAGTCATTAAGTGGGTGCGTCAATGTACTATATGTGCTAGATCTAAGTCCTCACATACTCCTGCTGCGGGGTTGCTTTGTCCTTTGGAGGTTCCCAGTGCTCCTTGGACACATTTGGCTATGGACTTTATAACTGACCTTCCCCCCTCTGAGGGTTTTACTGTCATCTGGGTGGTCGTGGACCGTTTTAGCAAGATGTGTCACTTGGTTCCCTTCGTCAAACTGCCCTGCGCTAAAACTCTCGCTAAGGCCTTTGTCAAGGAAATTGTCAGACTTCATGGCGTTCCTACTGACATTGTTTCTGATAGGGGTCCTCAGTTCGTGGCTCGTTTTTGGCGTGCCTTTTGTGACAGGTTGGGAGTTCATTTATCGTTCTCGTCCGGATATCATCCTGAATCTAATGGCCAGACAGAAAGGAAAAACCAGGATGTTGAGCAGTTCTTGCGTTGTTTTGTGGCAGACAATCAAGAGGGGTGGTCTGAGTTTCTGCCACTTGCTGAATTTGCTCTGAACAATCATACATCTTCTTCTGCTGGTTGTTCGCCTTTTTTTTGTTGTTCTGGGAGACATCCGTCGTTTGGGTCGTTCTCCAAGTTGGGATCTGCCGTGCCTGAGGAGGAGAATTTTTCCGGTGATTTGGAGAGAGTTTGGACGGATGTGCGTGGTAATCTTCAGGAGGCCAACAGAAAATCTAAAGACTACTTTGATAGGAAACGACAGGAGGTTTTGTTCGCTGTTGGTGACATGGTTTGGTTGTCCTCTAGGAATCTGCGGTTGAGGATTCCTTCTAAGAAATTGGGTCCCAAGTTTGTAGGGCCCTTTAAGGTGCTTCAGGTTGTCAACCAATCTGCTGTTAGGTTGGAGGTTCCTACCTCCTGGAGAATTAATCCGGTATTTCATGTCTCTCTGTTAAAAAAAGCTGTTGTGTCGGATGGTGACGCCTCTGCCTCTGTTCCTCCGGTGGTGGAGGACGGGAATATGAAATTTCTCGCATCCTTAACTCTAGACGGTATAGAGGTAGTTTGCAGTATCTTGTGGCCTGGAAAGGTTTCGAACCCGAGGATAACTCTTGGGTGAGGTCAGATGATGTTTCCGCGTCCAGACTTATCAGAGCGTTTCACAGGAGATTTCCTGATAAGCCTGGTCCTAGGGGATCCGGAGGATCCTCTTAGAAGGGGGGGTACTGTTAGAACCTTGCTCTTATTTTTTTTCCTTTGCTGGTCACATGACCTTGTTGGCCTATTTAATCCTGCTCCGCCCTTCTGGCTTTGCTGGACTTCATTGTATAACTACTTTCTAGCTAGCCTGTGCTCTGTATCTAACTCTGTTAGTTTGCTTGGTCTACGGACCTCAGTGTTCTATATATTTTGTTTGTTTGTCTGTCTGCTACTATTTCTGTTAGGAGGTGTCCCATTTTCCTCCCAGTCCTTAGTACTTGTAGGGATTCCTTCCCCACATCTATAGGTCTCCGTACAGACTAGCTTAGGACTTTAGCAGGTCTGATCGCAGGATCAGGTCCCCTGTTACATCGTAGGGATAAAGCTGAATTCTATCGTAGGGACAGATCTCCTCTCTTTCCTTAGCTCTGGTAGCAGAACATAACAGGTCCTCTCTCCTCCTGTACCAGTCGGTGACTTGTTTTTGTTCAAACTATTGTACTTATTGTCTGCTACATATACCCCTTTTTCACATGTAAAGCACCATGGAATTAAAGGCACTATAATAATAAATTATATATATACAGTACAGACCAAAAGTTTGGACACACCTCATTTAAAGATTTTTCTGTATTTTCATGACTTTGAAAATTGTACATTCACACTGAAGGCATCAAAACTATGAATTAACACATGTGGAATTATATACTTAATAAAAAAGTGTGAAACAACTGAAAATATGTCTTATATTCTAAGTTCTTCAAAGTAGCCACCTTTTGCTTTGATGACTGCTTTGCACACTCTTGGCATTCTCTTGATGAGCTTCAAGAGGTAGTCACCGGAAATGGTTTTCACTTCACAGGTGTGCCCTGTCAGGTTTAATAAGTGGGATTTCTTGCCTTATAAATGGGGTTGGGACCATCAGTTGTGATGTGCAGAAGTCAGGTGGTTACACAGCTGATAGTCCTACTGAATAGACTGTCAAGAAAAAAGCAGCTAAGTAAAGAAAAACGAGTGGCCATCATTACTTTAAGAAATGAAGGTCAGTCAGTCCGATAAATTGGGCAAACTTTGAATGTGTCCCCAAGTGCAGTTGCAAAAACCATCAAGCGCTACAAAGAAATTGGCTCATATGAGGATCGCCCCAGGAAAGGAAGACCAAGAGTCACCTCTGCTTCTGAGGATAAGTTTATCTGAGTCACCAGCCTCAAAAATTGCAGGTTAACAGCAGCTCAGATTAGAGACCAGGTCAATGCCACACAGAGTTCTAGCAGCAGACACATCTCTTCAACAACTGTTAAGAGGAGACTTTGTGCAGCAGGCCTTCATGGTAAAATAGCTGCTAAGAAACCACTGCTAAGGACAGGCAACAAGCAGAAGAGACTTGTTTGGGCTAAAGAACACAAGGAATGGACATTAGACCAGTGGAAATCTGTTCTTTGTTCTGATGAGTCCAAATTTGAGATCTTTGGTTCCAACCACCGTGTCTTTCTGTGATGCAGAAAAGGTGAACGGATGGACTCTACATGCCTGGTTCCCACCGTGAAGCATGGAGGAGGAGGTGTGATGGTGTGGGGGTGCTTTGCTGGTGACACTGTTGGGGATTTATTCAAAACTGAAAGCATACTGAACCAGCATGGCTACCACAGCATTTTGCAGCAGCATGCTATTCCATCCGGTTTGCGTTTAGTTGGACCATCATTTATTTTTCAACAGGACAATGACCCCAAACACACCTCCAGGCTGTGTAAGGGCTATTTGACCAAGAGGGAGAGTGATGGGGTGCTACGCCAGATGACCTGGCCTCCACAGTCACCAGACCTGAACCCAGTCGAGATGGTTTGGAGTGAGCTGGACCGCAGAGTGAAGGCAAAAGGGCCAACAAGTGCTAAGCATCTTTGGGAACTCCTTCAAGATTGTTGGAAGACCATTTCCGGTTAGTACCTCTTGAAGCTCATCAAGAGAATGCCAAGAGTGTGCAAAGCAGTCATCAATGCAAAAGGTGGCTACTTTGAAGAACCTAGAATATAAGACATATTTTCAGTTGTTTCACACTTTTTTGTTAAGTATATAATTCCACATGTGTTAATTCATAGTTTTGATGCCTTCAGTGTGAATGTACAATTTTCAAATTCATGAAAATACAGAAAAATCTTGAAATGAGAAGGTGTGTCCAAACTTTTGGTCTGTATATATATATATATATATATATATATATATATATATATATATATATATATTGTGTATGTCCTCCATCCTGGTACATATGTCCCTCATCCTGGTATATATGTCTTTCATCCTGGCCCCATCCTGGTATATATCCCCCCATCCTGGTATATGTCCCTTATTCTGGGCCCCATCCTGGTATATATGTCCCCTATCCTGGTATATGTCCCCCATTCTGCTGCTATTCTTTAATGTATAGAAAAAATAAACCATTATACTCACCAGGGGCATACATAGTAGTCATGGGGCCCCTTAGCAGAAGTATGATGCACTACTCATAGTCCTCCATATAGGATAATGCACAGCCCATAGTCCTTCCTATATTATAATGCACCCCCCATAGTCCTCCATACAGTTTAATGTACCCCCCATAGTCCTTCGTATAGTATAATGCACCCCTTATAGTCCTTCATATAGTATAATGCGCCCCCATTAGTCCTCCATATAGTATAATGCACCCCCCATAGTCCTTCATATATAATGCTCCCCCATATTCTTCCATATAGTATAATGCACTTCCATATATAATGCACAGCCCAAAGTCCTCCATATTAGTATAATACAAAATCCATATCCTTCATATAGTATAATGCCCCTCCCTATATAATGCATAGTCCATAGTCCTCAATATTAATACTGTATAATACACAGTCCATATCCTTCATATAATATAATGCACAGCCCATTGTCCTCCATATAGTATAATGCACAGCCCATAGTCCGCCATACAGAATAATGCACCCCATAGTCATCCATATAATATAATGCACTCTCCATAGTCCCCCATAAAGTTTAATGCAACTCCATATTAGTATAATACACAGCCCATATCCTTTATATAATATAATGCATGGCCCATAGTCCTCCATAATAGTATAGTACATATGTCACGGGAGTGTCAGAGGTGACAGACAGTCGTTCTGCAGTTGGTTGCAGGAGATCTCTATGTTTGGCATTACAGACATCTTCTTAGAGGCTGGCTGTATCTAGGACCCAGCAGCTACCTTCCTCTGGCTAATTAGCTCCCTGGCCTGGGTGTATAAATACCTGGTGTGTGTGAGAGGGAGGTGCCGGCAATATTCATTACTACTTGTGAGGCTTTAGCAAGAGCAGTACTTTGTCCTCTCTGGAGCTTGAGGCCGTGTGCACATTTGTCTGGATTCGTCTAAAGCTAAGCCATTCCCCCCTGTTTGTCTACCTTTATTGTCTATAGAGTTTAGTGGAGATCGACTAGTGCTCATCTCCTCCCTTCCCTAGCCTTAGCCATATGCCAGGGAAAGTCAGGGCAAGGCACGCATGCGGCTATTGGTGAAGAGCCAATATAGGGATGGTAGGTGAGACAGGGTGACACTAGACCAGATTAGGAGGTCTCCACTTCCCCCTTTCCCTAGTGTCTGGGCTCCCTTTCCCTCTTCCCTCTGTGTTGCACTATGTCTTTCCCACACCTTGCGTGACATTATCGCCGGCCGAGCACGTTTTGAAAAGGAAAAAAAAAATAACTGACAGGTTTTTTTTCTCTGTGTGTTCTTGGGCATGGACCTTTTTTTTTCCTTTCTCCCTTGATATGGGTTCAGTTGCAGTGTGGCTGCACAGGCTGTCTCTGAAGGTGAATGACCTCAGCGGTGAGGTACAGCAGCAGCATCAGCGGCTACAGGTCGCCAAGGTAGGCCTGCCCAGCCTGAACCCAAGGTTCCCCTCCCAGGCAGGTTTTCTGGAGGTAGGGCCAAGTTTTCTGTATTCAAGGAGGCCTGCAAACTGTATTTTAAGCTTCGTCCCTATCCCTCCTGAAATGAGGAGCAACGGATTGGAATTGTGATCTCTCTACTGCAGTGCGATCCTCAATCCTGGGCGTTTTCTTTACCCCAGGACTCGGTTTGTCTCCAGTCTGCGGAGGTTTTTTTGGGGCTCTGGCCCTTATCTATGATGACACTGATCGAGTCGCTTTGGCTGAGTCTAGGCTACATCGCCTTTAGCAGGGGAATCGGTAAGTGGAGACGTACAGTTCAGAATTACGTAGATGGGCAACGGTTTCCGAATGGAATGACTCAGCCCTTAGAAGTCAGTTTTGTGAGAGGCTTACTGAAAGGTTAAAAGATGCCTTGGCAGTATATGAAACCCCTCATTCCATGCAGTTGGGGGGTGTCTCTGCATCATACATCTCCCCGGAGATTCACAAGAAAAAAAATTTTGTGTGAAAAAGGGACATTTTGTTGGGACCTGTCCTTCAGTTCCTAAACAAAAGGAGACTCAATTAAGTCTTGGTAGTCTGGAGCTGGATAAACAAGGGGTGCATTTGTGGCCAAACTGCAGTTCCCGCTTTGTCCTGACAGTAGAGGTGGTGTTAGAGAGCAAAAATGAGAACATTTCTGTGTTTGTTGACAGTGGAGTCAGCATGGTGGATGCTGAGTTTGTGAAAACTCATGGTCTTGCTTGCTGTACTTTAGATAAACCTATTTCCATTTTTGCCATCGACTCAGCGCCACTTGCACAGAAAGCATTTACTCAGATTGTACATAATGTGAAACTGAGGGTTGGGTCAGTTCATTGTAAAATAATCCCTTGCTATGTCCTGGACAATCTTCCCACACCGATTGTCTTTGGTATCCCTTGGCTTGTTAAACATAATCCGTTGGTGGATTGGCAGCCGGGGAGATTATTGAATGGAGAGATTACTGCCATAAGAACTGTTTAGATATTTCCCTTGCTACTGTCTCTATGGAAATATTACCTGCCTTTGTCAGGGGGGGGGGGTCAGGATTTGACTCCTCATCGTTCTTATGACTGTCCTATTAACCTGACCCCCGGAGCCAAACTACCAAAGTCCAGACTGTATAATCTTTCTGGCCCTGAGAGACAAGCCATGAAGGATTTAATAGCAGAAAGTCTGAAGCACTGACATATCAGACCCTCATCTTCGCCCATGGCGGCAGGGTTCTTCTTTGTGAAGAAAAAAGATGCCGGTCTACGTCCCTGTTTAGATTTCTGGGAATTAAATCAAACTACCATCCGTCATCCATACCCTCTTCCTCTAATTTCTGATTTGTTCAGCCAGGTTGTGGTAGCTAAGGTATTCTCCAAGTTGGATTTAAGGGGAGCCTACAACCTGGTTAGAATCAGAGAAGGGGACAAATGGAAAACAGCGTTCAATACCCCGGAAGGACATTTTGAGAGTCTGGTTATGCCTTTTGGTTTGACTAATGCACCTGCGGTATTCCAGCATTTCATAAATGACATTTTCTATCATTTGGTGGGGAGGTTTGTGGTGGTCTACCTGGACGATATTTTGGTTTATTCACCTGATTTTGAGACTCATCGGGGGCATGTTAAGCAGGTGCTCCAGATATTAAGGGATAACAAACTTTATGCCAAACTAGAAAAATGTGTTTTTGCTGTTCAGGAGGTGCAGTTTTTGGGGTACTTGTTGTCATCTTCGGGTTTTCGGATGGATCCGGAGAAGATCCGTGCAGTCCTTGACTGGGAACGTCCTGAGAACCTGAAGGCTCTACAACGTTTTCTGGGCTTTACTAATTTTTACCGGAAATTCATCCAAAATTACTCTGTAAGGCTGTGTGCACACCATGCGTTTTTTAAGCGTTTCCGCTGCAGAAACGCTTAAAAAATGCTTGGTAGGAGGTCTGCCATGTTCCCCAATGATAATCCGCACATGCTGTGCACATGCTGCGTAAATTTCCACTGCGGATTATCATTGCGGAAAAATCCACAGCACTACCAATTGTTTTGCAGAATCGCGGCGTTTTCGCTGCCATTGACTTGCATTGGAACGCATGGAATCCGCATCACTGCATCTGCAAATGCGGATTCCATGCGTTTCAATGTGCGGATGGTACCCGGGTTTGGAGAAGAGAAGACTCTCCTCCTGACCCAGGTACCATAGTACCTGTAAAAAAAAGAATAAAATGGCCCCTGGTGTCTTTGTCCTGGCTTGCCGGCAGCTCGCGGTAGACTAAAGGACCTGCGGTGACGTCATTTAGTCATGTGATGGGTCACGCGACCGCTGACGTCGGCAGGTCCTTTAGTCTACCGCGAGCTGCAGGCAAGCCAAGACAAGGACGCCGGGGACACCGACAAGGACACCATTCTTTCAGTCACACTATATAAATTCATGCCGGCTGCATGGATTTATATAGTGTGACCAAGTTGTCAAGCACTTTCCAAATGATGCTAAAATCACTTGGAAAGCGCTTGACAACCCGCATGCGGAAATGCATGTGAAGAACGCTTCACTTCCGCTTGTCCCTGGCAGGAAAAACGCATGTACAATCCGCATGTGTTTTTTCTGCCAGGGATATGCAGAAACGCTCAGGAAAAAATCCGGAGCATTTCTGCATCGTGGGCACATAGCCTTAGAGTGAAACCCCTTACTGACATGACTAAGAAGGGGTCTGATTTTTGCAAACGGTCTGATGCTTCCCTCCAGGCTTTTTCTTCCTTAAAGAATCATTTTGCCACTGCACCTATACTCAGTCAACCCAATGTTTCTTAACCCTTTATTGTGGAGGTCGATGCTTCTGATGTCGGGGTTGGGACTGTTGTCTCAGGGTTCGTCCCCTGGTAAATGGCGTCCATGCGACTTCTTTTCTAAAAAATTGTCTTCGCCTGAGAGAAATTATGACATGGGTAATAGGGAACTTTTGGTGATCAAATTGGCGTTCGAAGAATAGCGACATTGGTTGGAGGATGCTGTTCATCCTATTACTGTTATTGCTGACCATAAGAACCTGTCATATCTCCAGTCAGCTAAACGTCTCAACCCTAGGCAAGCCAGATGGTCCTTGTTTTTTACTAGATTCAATTTTGTTGTCACTTTTTTTCCTGTGGTCAAAAATGTCAAGGCTGATACTTTATCCCGGAGCTTCCCTGGTGGTGGTGAACATGAGAACCCTGCCCCTATATTACAGAAAGGGGTAGTCATTTCGGTACTGTATCCTGAACTGGAGGGTGAGGTGTTGGAGGCTCAGGGGGGCGCCCCTGCCTCCTGCCCTACAGGAAAGTTATGTGTACCATCTAATCTGCGCCGCAAAGTAATTAAGGAACATCATACCTCTGTGTTTGCTGGGCATCCAGGTGGTAAGGCAACCGTGGACTTCCTCTCTCGTCATTTTTGGTGGCCGGGGTTGCATCGGGATGTAATTGAACACGTAGCTGCTTGTAGTATTTTCACTCTTTCTAAGGTTTTGCATACCCGTATGTCTGGTACTCTTCTTCCGCTACCTATCCCTAGTAGGCCATGGACACACTTGTCCATGGATTTTTTTACTGGCCTACCGATTTCTGCAGGCAAAACGGTGGTTTTGGTGGTAGTAGATAGGTTCAGTAAAATGGTTAATTTTGTCGCATTGCCTGCGCTTCCAAATGCCAAGACACTTGCTCAGGTGTTCATGAATGAGATCGTGAAGCTTCACGGGGTTCCCTCCGATGTGGTGTCAGATCGGGGGACCCAGTTTGTTTCCAAGTTCTGGAAGGCATTCTGTTCGCGACTGGGAGTGCAGCTATCCTTTTCCTCTGCCTTCCACCCTCAGTCGAATGGACAGACCGAGCATGTCAATCAGAATTTGGAGACCTACCTCAGGTGTTTCGTTTCCGAAAATCAGGAGGATTGGGCATCCTCCCTACTGCTGGCAGAATTTGCCATTAATAATCATCGTCAAGAATCCACTGGCAGGTCACCATTCTTCAGTGCATACTGTTATCAGCCTTAGTTTGGTACCTTTAGTGGGGGAGGAGCTTCAGGAGTTCCTGAGGAGGAATGGCTTGTTTCGTCGCTCGGTATGACAGGGTGTGCTGAGTAATTTAAAGATTATGGGAGACAGGTATAAACGTATGGCTGGCAGAAAACGCTTGCCAGAACAGACTTGAATGTGAATGACTTTATGTGGTTGTCTACCAGAAATATAAGATTTAAAGTTCCTTCTTGGAAGCTGGGACCTAGGTTTATTGGTCCCTATAAAATAACTGCCATCATTAACCCAGCAGCGTTTTGTCTTGAACTTCCTCAGGCCCTTAAAGTCCACAACGTGTTCCATAGGTCCTTACTTAAAAAATTTGTGGAACCTCTTGAGCCCTCGCCTCTACCACCGCCCCCAGTAGTGGTTGATGGTAATCTGGAGTTCCAGATTTTGGTTCGCTCATTTCACACCTCTTTTCCTGAGAAACCCAGTCCTGAGTGTCCAGAAGCCACTCGTAGAGATGGGGTTGGATACTATCACAGGTGTGTCAGAGGTGACAGACAGTCGCCCTGCAATTAGTTGTAGGAGATCTCTATGTTTAGCATTACAGACATCTTCTTAGAGGCTGGCTGTCTCTAGGACCCAGCGGCTACCTCCCTCTGGCTAATTAGCTCCCTCGCCTGGGTATATAAATACCTGGTGTGTCTGAGAGGGAGGTGCCGGTGATATTCATTACTACTAGTGAGGCTTTAGCAAGAGCAGTACTTCGTCCTCTCTGGAGCTTAAGGCCATGTGCACATTTGTCTGGAGTCTTCTAAAGCTAAGCAATTCCCCCCTGTTTGTCTACCCTTGTTGTCTATAGAGTTTAGTGGAGATCGACTAGTGCTCATATCCTCCCTTCCCTAGCCTTAGCCTTATGCCAGGGAAAGTCAGGGCGAGGCATGCGTGCTGCAATTTGTGAAGAGTCAATATAGGGTTGGTAGTTGAGACAGGGTGACACTAGACCAAACTAGGAGGTCTCCACTCCCCCCTTTCCCTAGTGTCTGGACTCCCTTTCCCTCTTCCCTCTGTGTTGCACTAAGTCTTTCCCACACCTTGCGTGACAACATAACCCCTATCCTTCATATAATATAATGCACTGCCCATAGTCATCCATGTAGTATAATGCACAGCCCATAGTTATCCATGTTGTATAATGCACAGTCCATAGTCATCCATGTAGTATAATGCACAGCCCACAGTCATTCATGTAGTATAATGCACAGCCCATAGTCATCCATGTAGTATAATGCAAAGCCAATAGTCATCCATGTAGTATAATGCACAGCCCATATTCCTCCATACATTATAATGCACAGCACATACTGTAGTTATCCATGTAGTAGTATGGCAACCGTGTACTCCTTGATTAAAAAAAAATAAACAATTATACTCACCTTCCCCCTGCTACCCCGCCGCGCAGAGTCCTCTTCTGAAGCCGGCAGCTGACTTCAGCGTGCAAGCGACGGGAGCAAATGATGTAACTGTCATGCGACCCCGGTCACATGCATGCCAACTTAATTTGCTGGCCTCTTATTGGCCGGCAGCGTATATTGCCGCGCACGGACCCAATGGGTCTTTGTGTTGCAATACACTTCAGCTGAATGAATGTGTGTCCGAGGACAAACTTCCAGCTGAAGCAATTGCTGGCCTTGGCAGGCCCTTCACCTGCCGGGTCCGTTCACAGCGGCGACCGCTGCGAGCACGGTAGTTACACCTCTGCACTAGTGTTGAGCCACCCCCGTAGTGTTCGAGTTCGGTTCGGTTCGTCGAACACCCGTGTGTTCGACGAACTGTTCGTCGAACTGTTTGTCGAACACCTTCGAACACCATTAAAACCAATGGCAGGCAAACAAAAACACATAGAAACACATAAAAAACACCTTCAAAGGTGTCCAAAAGCTGACAAACTGCTCAGAAGACATAACTAACACATGGAAAAGTGACAAGTATATATAGTCATGCGAAAAGAAAAGAGGTGGAGGAGTAAAAGGAGGGGGAGTCACAGATATAGGCATGTCATGCCCTTCTAAAATCCAAAAAGTGAGAAGCCGACACGGCCAGTCCGCTCCTGCCCGTGCCACCTCCGTGTCGCCGGGTTTGTGCCAGAGCCGCGGTGAACCCTGACGGCCAGCCCCCCTCTCCCAATACTGGTGCCTGTCCGTGGTGGGTCGAGCGAGCCCCCCTGTGGTGGAGGCAGCTCTAAGCTTTTTAATTTAAATTGTCTCTCTAATTTGAATGAATACACTTTAAATCCATTTACAAGGATCTATTGGAGGGCAAGTCTCATGCCAGCAGCCGCGTAATTCCAGCTCCAGTAGCGTCCACTAAAGCTGCTGCAGTTAAAAAGCTTTTATAAGGATCGAGCTCGGCTGTCCACCGCAAGGCATCCTACTGCCAGTCCCAGCCCCTATGCCTTGGGGTGCCTCCTGATGCTCTTCACTGAGTATCCCGTGGTCCCGAAGCATTTCCTTTGAAAAAATTAAGTGTCCAAACTACAGGTGGTGTAGCCTGCTTAACAGTCGGGATAATCCGCTGACTAGCAGACACTGCTACTAGGCACAAAGTATTTCCTGGGCTAGATGCAGTTAAAAATTTGTAATTAGATACTCTCGTTGGATGCTGAGAAAGCATTCCATAGAGTCTCCTGGCACGCCATATATTATTCTCTTAAAAGTTTGGGGTAGGGGTCTAGGGGACCCTTTTATAGCCAAAATCACGGCCCTGTATCGCAATACGTCACCTAGGCTGAAGATAAATGGAACTGTAGCACCCTGAGGGCTCGGTTGCTACAGAGGTATTGCACCTCACCCAGAGGTGTGATATCTCACTCTCAGGTAAGGATGGAGTGTGGATCAGGACCCGACACCTGCATGCATTACACCACATTGCCGTGGGGCAGGGCGACCAATATGCCCCTGAGATGGGCACTACAGTTCCTGTCCCTGGCTGGAGTGGGGGGAGGGAACACTGAGGAAGGGGAACCCTGTAGTGCAGGAGCAGGGAGGAAGCAGTTCCTGGGTGCATTGAGAAGGGAGTATAAAAGGTGGGCACCATCTTAGTTCAGTGCAGAGAAGTCTGAGCAGAAGTGACAGGGAGCAGGGGCTCTGCATGAGCTCTGCTCCGGAGGCGGGCCTAGTAACAGAGGAGCGGAGAAGGCTCCAGGAACGAGGAACGAAGGGATCCCAGGGGTGCGGACGGGCGAGTCGCCACCGCACGCCCGAATCCACCTGCGTGGAGGGGTCAGGCCAAAGGGGGAGACCGGTCCCCAAAACTAGTGGAGGCGGGAAATGACCCTCAGCTAGAAACCGGAGGCTGTGACATTTTATGTGGCGCAGCCCCTCGCTACACCCGCTAGGAAGGCACCACATAGGGTCAGGGAAACTGGCGCCAAGTTTACCAAGAGGAGGCCCGAGGCAGCCGGACAGAAGGGTTGGTAAGAAAGGCCAGACAAAGGACACACAAAGGGGGTCCTGTGAAGCGCTCCAAAGTTATCTGGGAGTTGTCTGAGTGACGCGCCCCCTGGGCCATGTTGTTAGGGATACCCGGAGCCGGATCAGATGGGGGTTGTAGTCTCCGAGTGGCTGTGACCCGGTCCGTGCCCAGGGTGTCAAACTCAGTGTGCGGCAGTCCTTGCAGATGTTCTTAGTGTCGACTACGCCACCCGTTGATTTGCGGTCAAAAGGCCGCCGCTGCAGGATGGTCCGCTGAGGCTGGTGGTGTGTGTGCAGCTGTGGTAGTATAACCCCCAACGGGAGGGGTATAGCCTCAGGGGGTCAGACGTGGAGGATGGTGGTTGTGAAGGTGCAGCAAGGAGACTCAGAGGCATGAAATGCAGTTTCAGGGTTTTTACTCACTGGTGTTGCTCGGGTCACTCTGTACAGCAGTGACCACCCAAGCCGTGCTGCGTCCACCAGGTCCGGGACTCGGTCAACTCCCGGGCAATTCCTGAGTATGGTCCTGAGCTCCCTTCATCTCTCTCTCTCTCTCTGGCCGTTCTCACCAGGGATCCACCTATGTCCGGCTCCCTCGGGTCTCTTGGTGGTTGAACCTTCTCTGGCTTCCCTGACCCTATGCTCGGTGTGCCATTCTGGTGGATTTGGTGAGGGTCGTGGCAAATCTTGCCCACGACCTCCGGTTCCTGGCTAAGGTTTGCTTTGGCCTCCGCCAGCTTGGGATCCGGTACCCTTTTGCCGACCCTTCACCCTTTTGTCCTTATTCTGGGATCTTGGGGTCCCCTCTCGTCCTGCGCCTCTGGGTCCCTCTTCCTTCTCCTCTCCTGGAGTTACTGCTGACTCACTTGCTGACTGACTGACTGACTGACCCTGTCCTAAGATGGTGCCCACCTTATATACTCCCTCTATGTGTGAGCTCAGGTGACCAGCACCCAATGAGCTCCTACATTTACCCAGACTACTCCCCCTATCTGCCCCTACACTACTGGGATGTTCCACCCCCCTCCCACTCCAGCCAGGGACAGACGCTGTCGTACCTGCACATATACTGGTGGGAGTACCGTCGTTCTGTCCCCCGGAAATGGGATGTATGTAGTGCATGCAGCTAACTGAGCTCAGTCCCACACTCCATCATTACCCGGGAGTGGAATACCACACCTCTGGTTTGAGGTGCAATACCCCTGTAGCAGCCGAGTCCTCAGGGTGCTACATTCCCCCCTGGTAAATCACAGCACGTCCTCGGGCTGTAAAAGAATACAAACATCCAAAAACATACAATTTTTTTCCAAAACATCATAAACATATAAAACACTATATATATCATAAAACTTTTCATATAAAACTTTTCATATTAAACATTCTTGTTTCTCCGGCCACGGTGCAACTTGTGACCGGGTAAAGTGCAACAGTCTCTTGTAGAAAGAACACAGTTTCCTATAAAACCGGTAGGGGGCGCTTTAAGAAGCGCAACTATGTACAAAGGGGAATATGGCCGCTCTCAGTCCTCGGCCAGATATTAGGAAAGGATGACCGCTCTCAGTCCTCGGTCAGTGGGGAAAAGGAATGGCTGCTCACAGTCCTCAGCCTGTTAAGGGATAGGGACACACGGGTGTTCACTTGCTGGTCCCGACGGGGACTACACTTTGGTAGCAACAGTTTTTGTACCCACACGGGTAACTATTTACATATTCTATTTACAGTTCATCAGTGGCGGTGTGCTCTTGGCTGAGGGTAATCTTTAGACCCGTCCGGGTCCTCTTGATCCTCCTCACCCCGTAGCTCCTTCTCAGTAAGTCTATGCACGTGCAGGGCATACGGGCCCTTGGCGCACTGATGCCGGGTGAAGGTGACCTCATCACCCAGGTATAGGTCACGACCTCTGTGTCCCTCCGGCAGATGACTTTCAACGTCTCTGCGGGTGACAAAGACGTCGCCAGGGGTCTTGTGGTCCCAGATGAAACCCCACCCGTGCTCCAACTGGAATTTGATTACAGTCCCGGTGGCACGGGGACCGTGGGCTGCACGGGGGTTCCTCCTGGTCCGGCTCTTCTGCTCTGCACTTTTTATTTGCAGCCGCTGCTCACGGACCCGCCTCTCTCTTCTTTCTCTGTCAAAGACCTCTAACTGCTGCCGGCAGCACTCTGCACGCTCAGCTGCGGCCGCCCGAGTTTCTTGGGTGAACCCCATGAGATCTCCTCCAGTGGGGTCCCACTCGAACTGTGTCTCCTCCAACGAGAGCGGGGTCCTCTTGACAGGCTTCGGAGCCGGAATCAGGGGCTCACACAGGGGCCTTTCCTTTTGGAGTTCAAGTTGGTAATACTCCGGTGGCCATATAAAGGGCTGCCCATCCGGGCAAGTGTGCTGGGCAATCAAGTCTTCACCCAGGTGCGGCACTCTAGATGTTGAGGGCGCGGTGGTGGAAGCGGCGCCCGGATTGACCAGGCCTTGCGACCAGGCCTGGGGCACCCTAAAGGTAAAGGGCACCGTAAGAACGGCGGCGCCCGGGGTTACTCGGCCTTGCGACCAGGCCAGTGGCTCCGTGGAGGTAGGGGGCGCTGTTGGAATTGCGGCGCCCGGGGGTACCCAACCTTGCGACCAGGCCGGTGGTGTTTCCTGCTTGGCCGCGCTCAGAACTGAAGCGCGTGACGTCACAGGGGTCGCGGCCGCGGCTTCTGTTTGAGGCCTAGTCTGGAGCGGTGATGGTGCAGCGACGGGCACGGCAGGGGGAATTTCGGGCTCTGCGACGGGAAGCTGGGGCAGGCACGCGGTTTCTCGGCTCGGGGTAGTAGCGTCCCCTTTACCTGCCTCCGTCTCTCCAGCTCCCTCCTCGGCGTCGTCTCCGGTCTTCACTCCTCCTGCACCATCCTCAGAGGCGGTCTGTCTCCTCGTCTCGGGTGGCGTGCTTCGCTGGCAGGCTCCAGCCTGCTGGGCCATCTCTCTGCTCCATGCGGCCAGTACGTCCCGCTGCACTCGGGCCATCCTCTGAGCCAAGCCCTCCAGTGCGGTCCGTGCATGCTCCCGATCTCTGGGGAGCTGCGCCAGGATCTCCACCAGGCCTTCTGGGGTTGTCGCTTGCAACAGGGTCCTGACCACAGGGTCGGTGCTGCCTGACTCTCCCTCCATCTCCGGGTGCGACTTCTCTGGACCCCCCCAGGCTGCTCCCATCTTCTTCCTTTTGTTCTGTATCCGCCCACATTGGGGGTCGTCCTGGGGCAACTTTGTGATTGCCAGTTCCAGGGGCAGTTCCCTCACGCTGATGGACATATCAATCATCACAGTCTCTGCTGGTGGGGGCGGTTTCCACTTTTGGCGCCATTTCCGATCCTGGCCCACGATGGGAGGTGGCCTCTTGCCATCCTCTGGCACGCCCATAATGGCGTCCGCTCTGCCAAGGCGGGAAATCTTCTGAAATGGCGGGAATCGTCTCCCAGTGGCGGGAAACTCCGTGGATGGCGGGAAAAAGCTGCAGATGACGGGCAAATGGCGGGAACTGATCCGAGATGGCGTCCGATGGCGGGGACCCTCTGGAATTGGCGGGAGACTTCGTTTTGAGGTAAATGCGAATTTTTCTTCAGGCACGCAGTACCCGGTTGTTGCGGGCACGTGATCCTGCCGACTACGCCAAAGTTGACGCGCCCCCTGGGCCATGTTGTTAGGGATACCCGGAGCCGGATCAGATGGGGGTTGTAGTCTCCGAGTGGCTGTGACCCGGTCCGTGCCCAGGGTGTCAAACTCAGTGTGCGGCAGTCCTTGCAGATGTTCTTAGTGTCGACTACGCCACCCGTTGATTTGCGGTCAAAATGCCGCCGCTGCAGGATGGTCCGCTGAGGCTGGTGGTGTGTGTGCAGCTGTGGTAGTATAACCCCCAACGGGAGGGGTATAGCCTCAGGGGGTCAGACGTGGAGGATGGTGGTTGTGAAGGTGCAGCAAGGAGACTCAGAGGCATGAAATGCAGTTTCAGGGTTTTTACTCACTGGTGTTGCTCGGGTCACTCTGTACAGCAGTGACCACCCAAGCAGTGCTGCGTCCACCAGGTGCGGGACTCGGTCAACTCCCGGGCAATTCCTGAGTATGGTCCTGAGCTCCCTTCTTCTCTCTCTCTCTCTGGCCGTTCTCACCAGGGATCCACCTATGTCCGGCTCCCTCGGGTCTCTTGGTGGTTGAACCTTCTCTGGCTTCCCTGACCCTATGCTCGGTGTGCCATTCTGGTGGATTTGGTGAGGGTCGTGGCAAATCTTGCCCACGACCTCCGGTTCCTGGCTAAGGTTTGCTTTGGCCTCCGCCAGCTTGGGATCCGGTACCCTTTTGCCGACCCTTCACCCTTTTGTCCTTATTCTGGGATCTTGGGGTCCCCTCTCGTCCTGCGCCTCTGGGTCCCTCTTCCTTCTCCTCTCCTGGAGTTACTGCTGACTCACTTGCTGACTGACTGACTGACTGACTAACTGACCCTGTCCTAAGATGGTGCCCACCTTATATACTCCCTCTATGTGTGAGCTCAGGTGACCAGCACCCAATGAGCTCCTACATTTACCCAGACTACTCCCCCTATCTGCCCCTACACTACTGGGATGTTCCACCCCCCTCCCACTCCAGCCAGGGACAGACGCTGTCGTACCTGCACATATACTGGTGGGAGTACCGTCGTTCTGTCCCCCGGAAATGGGATGTATGTAGTGCATGCAGCTAACTGAGCTCAGTCCCACACTCCATCCTTACCCGGGAGTGGAATACCACACCTCTGGTTTGAGGTGCAATACCCCTGTAGCAGCCGAGTCCTCAGGGTGCTACATGAGCCCCTCACCTGGTGAGCACAGTACGATGTTGGCAGCCGTTACCTGCAGACGTGGTCTGGATAATAAGAACTGTGAGTAAAGGCCCTGGACTGCATCACTGACTCCGTGTCATTACTGCTGCTGCCCTGCACCATCACCCCCATCCTCCGCATACACTGCCCTGAGGCTATACTCCTCCCGTGGGGAGTTATGCTACGCTCTGCTGCATCCACAACACCAGCCTCAGAGGTCTGCCCTGCAGCGGCGGTTCACTCTGACCGCAATCCACGGGTGGCATAGTTGGACATTTAAACATCAAAACCACATAAATAGTTCCGCCACTGGTTTGACCACCCTGAGCCACGGAACCGGGTCGCCGCCACGGAGACTACAACCACCAGCATCCACCAAAAAGGGTCCGGCTCCGGGTGTCCCAAGGCCCAGGGGGCGCGTCAGAACATTTTCATCACCTTTCATAATCACCAATGGGACAAGGCAGGGATGTCCTCTGTCCCCTCTCTTATACATCCTAGTGACGGAGCACCTGCTCTCATCAATTCGCCATAACCCCAATATTAGGTGGATTGAGGTGGGAGGCACCGAGTACAAGTGCTCTCTATTTGCTGATGATGTCCTAGTATATATCACTCAATCACATATTTCCATCCCTGCTGTTATGGCTGAAACAGATCACTTTGTTACATGGTCAAATTTTAAAATCAATGCAGCGAAGTCTGAGGCCCTCGATGTCTCCCTCCCCAAATCCATACAGGATTCCATCCAGTCCAACTTTCCCTTTACCTGGCCCTCACAGGGTATCAAATACTTAGGAATTCCTATTCATAGAGACCTCTCCCATCTATGTTATCTTAATTTTGGTCCCTTTATTGAACAACTCCATACAGACCACGGTTGGCAAGTTAGAACTGTAAGATTCACTACGTGATCCACTGGTGTTTTGTGGAAAAGCACATGTACACTGTGTTCAAATTATTATGCAAAAAGTGTTTAGGAGTGATAAGGGAAGAATTTGTATGTCAGTTAAACTCATTGATGGTGATGTGTGTCAGGGCTCTTTATATCACTGTAAGCAATTGCAGACACCTGTGCTAATTAGTTTGGCAGGTGTGTCCAATGAAAGGCAAGACTACTTAAGGAGGCTGTCCCACATTATTAAGCAGCCTACATTTTCTGCCAAAATGGGAAAGAAAAAGGATGTGTCGGCTGCTGAGAAGCAACAAATTGTGGAGTGTTTAGGTCAAGGCATGACTACAATCAACATTGTGCGATGATCAGGATGAAGTGTCTTGGCAATCAAGAAGTATGTAGCTGATTCACAGTACACACGTGTGCGTGCTGATAAGGGCAAATTGAGGACTCTTTCCTACAGGCAATTACGTCAGGTTAAAAGAGCAGCGGCAAAAAAAGCCTTGTCATAGCAGCAGACAAGTTTTTGAAGCTGCTGGTGCCTCCAACGTACTCCGAACAACAAGATGCAGGGTCCTTCAGAGGTTTGCAGCTGTGCATACGCCATCCTGTCGACCTCCTCTATCCACTTCACACAAGCAGAAACGGCTCCAGTGGGCCAAACATTATATGAAGACTGATTTCAAAACTGTTTTGTTCACGGATGAGTGCCGTGCAACGCTCGATGGTCCAGATGGATGGAGTGGAGGATGGCAGGTTGATGGACACCCCACGCAAACACGGCTACAGCGCCAACAAGGAGGAGGTGGAGTAATGTTTTGGGCTGGAATCATGGGGAGAGAGATTCTCGGCCCCTTTAGGATCCCTGAAGGGGTAAAGATGAACTCCATAATGTATGTGGAGTTTCTCAAACAGCACTTCCTGCCATGGTTCAAGAAGAAGAACCGTGTATTCCACGGCAAGATCATTTTTATGCATGATAATGCACCGTCTCATGCTGCACATAACACATCTGCATCTCTGGCTGATATGGGCATAAAAGGGGACAAACTTATGGTGTGACCCCCATGCTCCCTTGACCTCTACCCCATTCAGAAGCTCTGGAGCATCATCAAAAGGAGTGTCTATGATGGTGGGAGGCAGTTCACATCTAAGCAACAGCTCTGGGAGGGTATTCCGTCCTCATGCAAAACAATTGAAGCAGAAACCATCCAAAACCTGACAAATTCAATGGACGAGAGAGTTCAGAAGCTCCTTTCGAACAAGGGGTCCTATGTGCAAATGTAACATCACCTAGAATAAAGTTTTGAGTTGAAAACTGTTTGATTTCAGTTTCTAATAACCTGCTAATGCTTATAATTTCAAAAATGACCATTTTTTTGGTCTTTATTAAAATGAAAAGGTTGATCGAAGAGTGTGGGGGATCTAAGAGTGTGGCAACCCAGTAGTCAGGATTACTTCGAATTCTGACAATCTGAGGGTCATGTTGCAGGGAGTGCAGCAAGAAGGCACTTATGTGTCTTGCGCATCTCAGAGCCCCAAAGTTATTTTCCGGGCTACATGCAGCTAAAAATTATTATTAATTTTAAATCTGGTGGAGCTTAGTATAGATGGCCTAATAGAATCAGTACTGCACACTGCTACAAAGCCCAAATAATTTTCCAGCCAAGATACAGATAAACATGATTAGTAATTTTAAATCTGGTGGAGCTTAGTATAGATGGCCTAATAGAATCAGTACTGCACACTGCTACAAAGCCCAAATAATTTTCCAGCCAAGATACAGATAAACATGATTAGTAATTTGAAAGCTTAAAATGGTTGGTGAGGTGATTTTAACCAATCATCAAGCTTTTACTCTCCCCAGGATGATACAGGGGTAGAAAAGTCATTTCGGATCCATGATTTGTTCATCTTTATAAACGTGAGTCTGTCTACATTATCAGTGGAGAGCCGCGTGCGCTTATCTGTCAGCACACCACCAGCAGCGCTGAACACACGTTCAGACAGAACGCTGGCTGCGGGGCATGACAAGATCTCCAAGGCGTAAGTGGCTAGCTCCGGCCATTTATCCAGATTGGAAGCCCAAAAAGAGCAAGGGTCCAGTGACACAGTCATGGCTTCAGTGTTTACTTGGAGATACTCCTGTACCATCGTCTCTAGGCGTTGACTATGTGTCAGACTTCTTGTCTCCTGTGGCCTTGCAAAGGATGGGCTAAAAAAGTGGTGAAATGATTCTGCAAAATTGATGTTACCAGCAGATACTGTGTTTCTGTTACGGTTTGAGTGCTGAACACTCGACGGTCCCACGGTTGTCAAGTTGGAACTGTGAGATTCAGTACGTGCACCACTGGTGTTTTGTGGAAAAGCACATGTAAGATTCTGCAACAGTCTCTGCTGATACTCCTGCATGCGTGCATCCCTTTCTATGGCAGGAATAATTTCTGCAAATTTACTTTTGTACCGGGGATCTAACAGTGTGGCAACCCAGTAGTCAGGATTATTTCTAATTCTCACAATTCGAGGGTCATGTTGCAGGTAGTGCAGCAAGAAGGCACTCATGTGTGTTGCGCATCCAGGAGCACCAAGTCCCTGTTGTGTTGGTGGCGAGGTAACAATCATGCTTCCTTCCTCTGTCCTCTCCCCCAACCTCGCACAACAGAAATGTGATCAAGGTCTCCCTCATCTGATGAGTCTTCCATCAGTTCCTCCTCCACTTCTTCCTGGGCTCCTGCACCTTCCTCACTAGTTTGGCTGCTACCATGTGCCCTGGTAAAACCATCTCCCCCACCCTCACATGCCTGCCGCCTTGGTGCTGCCGACCGTCTGGACCTTGCAGATGTTAGCCCTTCCGCATACAACTCCTCCTCCTCTACTTCCTCCACCTCCTCTTGTGCCACCACCTGACTCCAAATTCTGTTTAACATGTGCTCCAGCATGTAAATCACCGGAATAATCATGCTGATAATGGCATCGTCAGCACTAAACATCTTCGTCGCCATTTCAAAACTGTGCAGAAGGGTGCATAGGTCCCTGATCTGAGACCACTCCTCCAGCGTGATTTGCCCCACCTCTGGATCTCGTTGGCCCAGGCTATACGTCAGAACGTATTGCACCAGGGCTTGTCGGTGCTGCCACAGTCGCTGCAACATGTGCAGAGTTGAATTCCACCGGGTAGGCACATCGCATTTTAGCCGGTGAAGTGGCAGGCCCAACGACTTCTGTAGAGATGTAAGTCGCTGAGCTGCGGGATGCGAACGGCGGAAGTGAGCACACAGTGACCGTGCCCTCTGCAGAAGGCCATCTAGTCCGGGATAGTGGGCTAAAAATTGCTGGACAACCAGGTTCAACACGTGAGCCATACAAGGCACGTGTGTGACATTGCCCCGGCGAAGGGCCGCACCCAGGTTTGCAGCATTGTCGCACACGGCCTTCCCTGGTTTCAGGTCCAGTGGAGACAACCATTCATGAAATTGGTTCTCCAGAGCTGACCACAACTCCTCAGCTGTGTGACTCACATTTCCCAGACATTTCAAAGTAAAAACCGCCTGATGACGTTGAGCCCTACTGCCAGCATAGTAAGGAGGTGTGCAGGATCCCTTCTGCGCAGTTAGAAAGCTTGTGGCATGACCAGACAGGCGTTGGGTGCAGGTGGAGGACCGAGAGGAGGTTGAGGAGGCAGAAGCAGTGGAGGAACTTTGAGATAAAGAGGATTGACGCACAACTCGTGGGGACGGCAAGACTTGGACAGCAGCCCCTTGTCCTGCTGTCACCATAGTTACCCAGTGCCCAGTCAGCGACATGTAACGCCCCTGTCCATGCCTACTCGTCCAAGTGTCTGTGGTGAAATGCACCCTGTCACACACAGAGTTTCTCAAAGAAGCGGTGATGTTGTGTGCGACATGCTGGTGGAGCGCAGGCACACCTTTCTTTGAGAAGTAGTGCCGACTGGGCATCTGGTACTGGGGCACTGTGACGGACATAAGGTCTCGAAAATCCTCTGTGTCCACCAGGCGGAAAGGCAGCATTTCTGTAGCCAAGAGCTTGCAGATGGTGAAATTCAACCTCTTAGCTTTCTCATGGCTAGGAGGAAATGGTCTTTTACTTGTCCACATCTGAGGGACCGAGGGCTGGCTATTGTGCTTAGACGGGGTTGATAAGGGTGTCCCCGGCAAACTGCCGGTCTGTGAGGAAGATGCAGGCGGACATGTTAGGTTGCCTTGATCCAAAGGTGGTGCTATCGATGTCGGACAGTGCTCAACACCAGCTGGTGTTACCACCTCCAAAGAAAATGATGACCTGCCAATCACGCTGGCTGTTGCGGGTAAAGAGGTGTCAGGTCTGCGCCCCAAAACAAGTGTGACTGCTGTCCCCCCAGTCACAGAGGATGAAGAGGCCGCGGATGCACAAGATATGGCAGACGGTGGTTGGCCCGGCCGACTAGGCCGCATTGTAGCACAATGAGCTTCCCACTGCAACTTATGCTTCATGTCCATGTGCCGGTTCATGCATGAAGTACTCAAACTATGTATTTTTGGCCTCTACTTAGCTTTTGCTGACAAATGTTACAGATAACACGAGTTGGGTCATCTTTATCGATCTGAAAAAATGCCCAGGCTATGCAAGGCTTAGCACCCATGCGACCTGAAGAGCCACCACGACTTGTGGTGAGAGGCAGAGTTGTGTTTGAGGATGCAGTTGTTGACGTGCTTCCAGTACTACGTCTCTGTCCAGGAAGGCGCAACCTGACCTCGTCATCACTAGCATTCTCCTCCACCTCCTCTGCTGACCTCATCTCTTTGCTGACTGTGGGTTGACAGTAAGTGGGATCTCCAACCTCATCATCATCACCCTGTGCGTTATCACACCCGTCGTCCTCAGAGCCAACCTGTTCCTGCCCTGACAAAAAACTAAAGTTGTCGCTCCAATCAGGTATTTGAGTCTCATCATCGTCTTCCTCATTGTCTCCACCAACAGGAGTTACAGTTTGGGAATGAGGGTCTACATTATGGTCAGAACCTTCAGCGTCTGGTCCTGGATCTGACTCATAAAGATTCTGGGCATCAAGGCAGATCATTTCCTCGTCTGGATTCACAGAAGCCCTGTGTTATGTTCTGCTACCAGAGCTAAGGAAAGAGAGGAGATCTGTCCCTACTATAGAACTCAGCTTGATCCCTACGATGTAACAGGGAACCTGATCCTGCGATCAGACCTGCTAAAGTCCTCAGCTAGTCTGTTTTTGAGACCTATAGATGTGGGGAAGGAATCCCTACAAGTACTAGGGACTGGAAGCAAAATGGACACCTCCTAACAGAAATAGTAGCAGACAGACGAACAAACAAAATATATAGAACACAGAGGTCCGAAGACCAAGCAAACTAACAGAGTTAGATACTGAGCACCGGCTAGCTAAAGAGTAGTAATACAATGAAGTCCAGCAAAGCCAGAAGGGCGGAGCAGGACTAAATAGGCCAACAAGGTCATGTGACCAGCAATAGAAAAAACCTAAGAGCAAGGTTCTAACAGTACCCCCCCTTCTAAGAGGATCCTCCGGATCCCCTAGGACCAGGCTTATCAGGAAATCTCCTGTGAAACGCTCTGATAAGTCTGGACGCGGAAACATCATCCGACCTCACCCATGAGTTATCCTCGGGTCCGAAACCTTTCCAGGCCACGAGATACTGCAAACTACCTCTATACCGTCTAGAATTAAGGATGCGAGAAATTTCATATTCCCCGTCCTCCACCACCGGAGGAACAGAGGCAGAGGCGTCACAATCCGACACAACAGCTTTTTTCAACAGAGAGACATGAAACACCGGATTAATTCTCCAGGAGGTAGGAACCTCCAACCTAACAGCAGATTGGTTGACAACCTGAAGCACCTTAAAGGGCCCTACAAACTTGAGACCCAATTTCTTAGAAGGAATCCTCAACCGCAGATTCCTAGAGGACAACCAAACCATGTCACCAACAGCGAACAAAACCTCCTGTCATTTCCTATCAAAGTAGTCTTTAGATTTTCTGTTAGCCCCCTGAAGATTACCACGCACATCCGTCCAAACTCTTTCCAAATTGCCGGAAAAATTCTCCTCCTCAGGCACGGCAGATACCAACTTGGAGAACGACCCAAACGACGGATGTCTCCCAGAACAACAAAAAAAAGGCGAACAACCAGCAGAAGAAGATGTATGATTGTTCAGAGCAAATTCAGCAAGTGGCAGAAACTCAGACCACCCCTCTTGATTGTCTGCCACAAAACAACGCAAGAACTGCTCAACATCCTGGTTTTTCCTTTCTGTCTGGCCATTAGATTCAGGATGATATCCGGATGAGAACGACAAATGAACTCCCAACCTGTCACAAAAGGCGCGCCAAAAACGAGCCACGAACTGAGGTCCCCTATCAGAAACAATGTCAGTAGGAACGCCATGAAGTCTGACAATTTCCTTGACAAAGGCCTTAGCGAGAGTCTTAGCGCAGGGCAGTTTGACGAAGGGAACCAAGTGACACATCTTGCTAAAACGGTCCACGACCACCCAGATGACAGTAAAACCCTCAGAGGGGGGAAGGTCAGTTATAAAGTCCATAGCCAAATGTGTCCAAGGAGCACTGGGAACCTCCAGAGGGCAAAGCAACCCCGCAGCAGGAGTATGTGAGGACTTAGATCTAGCACATATATTACATTGACGCACCCACTTAATGACTTCCTTCTGCCATCCAGGCCACCAAAAACTGCGACCCACCAGTCTCTTGGTCTCAGAGATTCCGGGATGACCTGCCAACCGAGATTCGTGACACTCAACAAACAAATCTCTCCTAAAGGTCCCAGGCACAAACAACCTCCCATGGGGAGTGTTAGATGGGGCATTCTCCTGTGCTTTAAGAATCTCATCTTCCAAAACGGAGTCCAAAGCAGCTATCACAACACCTTCTTGTAAAATGTTCTCCTCTTTCTCAGCACCGACTATGGGAGAAAAACTGCGAGACAAGGCATCCGCCTTAACATTCTTAGTACCTGGGATGTAAGTAACGGAAAAATTAAACCGCGAGAAAAACAGTGCCCACCTAGCCTGACGGGCATTCAGGCGCTTGGCAGCATCAAGATATATCAGATTTTATGATCCGTAAAAACCTGAACGGGAAATTCAGCACCTTCCAAGAGGTGGAGCCAGTGTTCAAATGCGAGTTTAATAGCCAATAATTCCCGATTACCAATATCGTAATTCAGTTCAGTCTCCGAAAAAATTTTTGAAAAAAAGGCACAGGGATGTACTCCATCCCCGTTATCCTGAGACAATACTGCGCCAACCCCCACAGAGGAAGCATCAACCTCAACCAAAAACGGCTTAGTCACATCAGGCTGCATAAGGATGGGAGCAGAGGTGAACCTCTCCTTGAGATACACAAAAGCTTCAATGGCCTCAGAAGTCCACTGAACCGCATCAGCACCTTTCCTGGTGAGATCGGTCAGAGGTTTGACAATAATAGAAAAATTTTTAATGAATTTTCTATAATAATTGGTGAAACCCAAAAACCTCTGTATCGACTTCAAACCAATAGGCCTAGGCCATTCCTGCACAGCTTGAACTTTCACTGGGTCCATCTCAAAACCTTCGCTGGAGATAATGTAGCCCAAAAAACTAATTCTCTGTACAGCGAACTCACATTTCTCCAGCTTAGCAAAAAGTGAATTGTCCATTAATAACTGTAATACCTCACGCATGGTCCGCCAATGAGACTCCAGATCCGGCGAATAAATCAAAATGTCATCCAAATACACAACCACATTTTTGCCGATCAAAGGTCTAAGGATGTCATTAATAAGATTCTGAAAAAATGCAGGAGCATTAGTAAGACCAAAAGGCATAACCAAATTCTCAAAATGACCCACAGGAGTGTTAAAAGCAGTCTTCCATTCGTCACCCTCCTTCATGCGCAACAGATTGTATGCCCCCCGAAGGTCAATTTTAGAGAACCACTTGGCCCCCACTAACTGGTTAAACAGATCAGGAATCAATGGCAGTGGGTAAGGATTGCGTACAGTAATTTTGTTAATCTCACGAAAATCCAGACAAGGACGTAAACCGCCGTCCTTTTTTTTTACAAAAAAAAATCCAACCGCCACAGGAGACTTAGAGGGCCTAATGTAACCGGTGGCCAAACTTGTCTGTATGTATTCCTCCAAAGCCTTTCTCTCAGGAATAGTAAGATTAAATAAACGACTCTTAGGAAGAGTCGCTCCAGGGACAAATTCAATAGTACAATCATAGTCTCTATGGGGAGGCAAAACCTGCGATTCCTTCTCAGAAAAAACTCTCCAAAAATCCTGAATAGGAACAGGCAATTCCCCCCTATCCACAGCTGCAATACGCCCGTTACAACACTTGTCATAACATTTATGACTCCAGGATTTAATTTCATTGGTAGACCAATCCAGTACAGGATTGTGCAATTTTAACCAGGGCAATCCCAACACCACCGGAGAAGGCAAGTTATTCAAAACTACCAAATCCAAATTCTCATGGTGAACACCATTAATAGTGAGGGGAAATTCACAGACCTTGAGAGTAACATTCTTGAAAGGGGAGCCATCCACAGAAACCACAGCAATGGGGGATGACAAAGGTTCGGGTTTTAAATTGAGTTTTTTCAAGAATCCCCCATCAATTACATTCAGAGTAGACCCACAATCGACAAACACCCGAAATTCCATTAATTTTTCCTGAGCAATAGTGGAGGCAGCTAAAAATACACCCTTGGAATTTAAACAGGCAATACGGGCATGACTGACCATTTTTTTTTCTTTCTTCATACGAAGCACACAGCTTTTAATGAAATGACCAGAATTTCCGCAATAGAAACACAAACCTTCAGAAAATCTGCGGTCTTTTTCTTGAGAGCGAGGTGCCATCGCTCCAATCTCCATCGGCTCTCCACTGTTAGTACACACATTCTCATGACCAGAAACTGACATAGCGGAGGATTTGCTCTCATTAACCCTTGCACGCAGTCTCCTATCCACCCGTATAGCTAATTGCATAGCCTGTTGCAAATATTCAGGTGTGGGATAAGCAATTAGCAGATCTTTAACCCTTTCACTAAGCCCAGCAAGAAACAGACTCTTCAGAGCAGAATCGTTCCACCCTATTTGAGTAGACCACCGACGGAAATGAGTACAATATTTTTCCACATTACCTGATCCCGGTCTCAAACGTCTCAACTCAGTCTCAGCAGATGAGACACGATCAGGATCATCATATAATAGCCCCAAAGCAGAAAAAAAACTATCCACTGATCTAAAGCATGTATCACTAGGTTGCAAAGAAAAGGCCCACTCCTGAGGCTCTTTGCGCAAAAGTGACATTATGAACCCTATGCGCTGGGATTCATCCCCAGAGGACCTGGGTCTCAAACGAAAATACAATAAGCAAGCATTTTTAAATGAAAAAAATTCTTGGTGTTCACCAAAAAATAAATCAGGCAAACGTACCTTAGGCTCCAAGAAATGTGCTCCAGAACAGTTACTCACGTGCTGATGGAGCTCGGCCACCTCCAGAGAGAGTCCCTGCAGGCGTTTAGCCAAATCCAGAACCGACACCATGATGGAACAGAAAAATCTTTCCTTAGAGAATTTGCGGGCTGGACTTACTGTTATGTTCTGCTACCAGAGCTAAGGAAAGAGAGGAGATCTGTCCCTACTATAGAACTCAGCTTGATCCCTACGATGTAACAGGGAACCTGATCCTGCGATCAGACCTGCTAAAGTCCTCAGCTAGTCTGTTTTTGAGACCTATAGATGTGGGGAAGGAATCCCTACAAGTACTAGGGACTGGAAGCAAAATGGACACCTCCTAACAGAAATAGTAGCAGACAGACGAACAAACAAAATATATAGAACACAGAGGTCCGAAGACCAAGCAAACTAACAGAGTTAGATACTGAGCACCGGCTAGCTAAAGAGTAGTAATACAATGAAGTCCAGCAAAGCCAGAAGGGCGGAGCAGGACTAAATAGGCCAACAAGGTCATGTGACCAGCAATAGAAAAAACCTAAGAACAAGGTTCTAACACCCTGGAGCCGACCTCTGATTCCCAGGCTATAGTATGAGTAAACAGCTCTGCAGACTCAACCATCTGTTCTACCTCATACTCAGACGGGCAGCTGGAGATTTGGGAGCTGTGAGGAAGCAAGTGCGATTGGGGTGACACCTTTGAGGACTGGAGTATTTGTGATGTTGAAGTTGATGTGGAGGAGAGCCCACTTAAAGGAACACTTGATATCCGTTGAAGCACCTGCTGTTTTTGTGCCTCATCTGGAATTTGTAGCGATTGGCGTGGCCGTAAGAAAGGGATCTTATCGCATTGTCCGCTAAAAGAAGTAGACATTTTAGTTTGACTGGAAGATGGTCTTTCTTCTGCAGATGTTACTGTTGCTTTAACACCTACCTCACGGACACAACCTTTTTTCCCCTTCCCAACACGCCTATTCCCCTTTCCACCAGCAGCAGGCCTTTTTCCACTCATTTTGGTGGTTAACTAATTCACAACTCTGGAGTTGTTTGCACAAAAAAACAATGGATGGGAACCGAGCAGAGCTGAGTGGCCAAACTGTGGTATTAGGCCAAAACTATTGGCTGGGTTAGATGCAGAAAAAAATTATATTCAATTTGCAACCTGATGGAGGTCAGTATAGATGGACTAATAGAACAAGTCCCACACACAGCTAGAAGCCCAAATATTTTTTCAGAGGTAGATGCAGAAAAAAATTATATTCAGTTTGCAACCTGATGGAGGTCAGTATAGATGGACTAATAGAACAAGTCCCACACACTGCTAGAAGGCCAAATATTTTTTCAGAGCTAGATGCAGAAAAATATTATATTCAATTTGCAACCTGATGGAGGTCAGTATAGATGGACTAATAGACCAAGTCCCACACACTGCTAGAAGCCCAAATATTTTTTCAGAGCTAGATGCAGAAAAAAATTATATTCAATTTGCAACCTGATGGAGGTCAGTATAGATGGACTAATAGAACAAGTCCCACACACAGCTAGAAGCCCAAATATTTTTTCAGAGCTAGATGCACATAAAAATTATTTTTAATTTGCAAACTGATGGAGGTCAGTATAGGTGGACTAATAGACCAAGTCCCACACACTGCTAGAAGCCCAAATATTTTTCAGAGCTAGATGCAGAAAAAAATTATATTCAATTTGTAACCTGATGGAGGTCAGTATAGATGGACTAATAGAACAAGTCCCACACACAGCTAGAAGCCCAAATATTTTTTCAGAGGTAGATGCAGAAAAAAATTATATTCAGTTTGCAACCTGATGGAGGTCAGTATAGATGGACTAATAGAGAAAGTCCCACACACAGCTAGAAGGCCAAATATTTTTTCAGAGCTAGATGCAGACAAAAATTATTTTGAATTTGCAACCTGATGGAGGTCAGTATAGATGGACTAGTAGAACAAGTCCCTCACACTGCTAGAAGAACAAATATTTTTTCAGAGCTAGATGCAGAAAAAAATTATATTCAGTTTGCAACCTGATGGAGGTCAGTATAGATGGACTAATAGAACAAGTCCCACACACTGCTAGAAGGCCAAATATTTTTTCAGAGCTAGATGCAGACAAAAAATTATTTTGAATTTGCAACCTGATGGAGGTCAGTATAGATGGACTAGTAGAACAAGTCCCACACACTGCTAGAAGGACAAATATTTTTTCAGAGCTAGATGCAGAAAAAAATTATATTCAATTTGCAACCTGATGGAGGTCAGTATAGATGGACTAATAGAACAAGTCCCACACACAGCTAGAAGCCCAAATATTTTTTCAGAGGTAGATGCAGAAAAAAATTATATTCAGTTTGCAACCTGATGGAGGTCAGTATAGATGGACTAATAGAACAAGTCCCACACACTGCTAGAAGGCCAAATATTTTTTCAGAGCTAGATGCAGACAAAAAATTATTTTGAATTTGCAACCTGATGGAGGTCAGTATAGATGGACTAGTAGAACAAGTCCCACACACTGCTAGAAGGACAAATATTTTTTCAGAGCTAGATGCAGAAAAAAATTATATTCAATTTGCAACCTGATGGAGGTCAGTATAGATGGACTAATAGACCAAGTCCCACACACTGCTAGAAGGCCAAATATTTTTTCAGAGCTAGATGCAGACAAAAAAATATTTTTAATTTGCAACCTGATGGAGGTCAGTATAGATGGACTAATAGAACAAGTCCCACACACTGCTAGAAGCCCAAATATTTTTTCAGAGCTAGATGCAGACAAAAAATTATTTTGAATTTGCAACCTGATGGAGGTCAGTATAGATGGACTAGTAGAACAAGTCCCACACACTGCTAGAAGGGCAAATATTTTTTCAGAGCTAGATGCAGAAAAAAATTATATTCAATTTGCAACCTGATGGAGGTCAGTATAGATGGACTAATAGAATGATGCTATGCCCAAAAAGTTTTACTTCACTAGGTGCAGTAAAAAAATTGGTATTCTATACATAGGTGGTGTATCTTGCAACACAGATAGGCCACTCCACTGACTAACACACTCTGCAATAGGCCAAAAAGGATTAGCTTTGCTAGATTCAGCCAAATGCTGTGAAAAAAACTTGCACAGCACTGGCACAGACCTGCCTGGCAAAAACTGATAGGAAATGATGTAACTTAGTCCTGAAAAGGACTGCAATTACAATTAGTCTTTACTCCCACAACCTATCTATTTAAGAGCACAGACCTGCCTGATAAAAGTCATAGGAAATGCTGTAACCTAGTCCTTAAAAGGACTGCAATCACAACTATTCCCTACTCCCAAGCTATCTGTAGATTTGTGCGAAAATTGGCTTGAAATTAACAAGGTATAGCGCACACAGCAACAGCGGTGCCGTCTAACACGCAGCTGCAGCAGTGAGAAAATGGTGGCGACGGGGAAAATGGCTGGGTCTTATAGGGCAAGGACATGTGACATACACTGCCAATGACACATGCCCTTGCTTGTGTGAAAAAAAGCACTTCGCTCCGTGTGTGCGCTGCTGATAGGCTGACAGATTGCACCTCCCCACTGTAAATGCAGGAAAGAGAAAAAAAATGGAGATCTTCATTATTCCTGCAGAGATCCATCCCCTGCCCCTCCCCCCGCCCCGCTGTACACTCAAACTGCGTATTAACATTAATTTTCATCATTACTGAGAAAAAATCCAGTTAGGATCTTGGTGCACGAACAGTTATCGAACATAACCTCGAACAGCCGAATTTTTCTCAAATCGTTCGTGTTCGCCGAACGGCTCGAACACCGCCCAAAACAGCTCGAATTTGAGATTGGCGAACAGTTCGAGTCGAACAACGCTCATCTCTAACTCTGCACATGGGCAACTTAGTTTCCCTAAGGCCTCATTCAGAGTTTCGTGTTGCATGTACATGTTGTATGTGGGGATTTTCACGGACAGATCACATATCCATTATAATTTATGGTGCTATTCATATCTTCTTTTTTTTTATTAAAAGGGCCAATGGAAGTAATATGAACGTTTATATTTTTCATTTTTAAGACTTTTTTTTATTTTTTTGTTTTTTCTTTACATTGTTTTATTGGTTTCTCTAGGCGACTTGATATTTTTGTCACTTGTACAGTACATTACAATATTGTAATATTGCAAAATTACCAATCTCATATTATGCTCAGCCACTGCTTCTGCTACACTGGTATACACATGTATACAAAAATGCAGGCATGGGCCTTCAGTGGGCTGCCATGACAATGCTTATTGGCACCCCGCAATTGTCTTGTGGTGGGGGAGGGGGCTAATGGAGGTTGAAGGGGTCACCTTCCCCAATTTGAAACATACTAAAGGGATAGTCTCAAGTTGTTCCTTGAGCAGACCACAGCTCTGCAGTCTCTTTACTTCCTGATTGTTGGGGGGGCGGGCACTCCTCCTTGAGTGACGGTATTGGTCAGTAGCTTCTCCTGCTACTGTGACACATTAACGCTCTGTCATTGTTCTAAAGTCAACAATGGTATTACTATACTAACATATAGAAATAACAGAGCCTTTGAACAAGCACACAGCTCAGGAAAATGAGAGCTGTGATTAGGAGAACTGCTCTGGATTCTGATGATGGTAGTTCGGGGATTGTCATTATGCAGGACTGATAGCAACAGCTCAGGAGCTGACAAGGAGGGTTAAGGAGGTGAGCAGCTAACTGCTTTATAGAAATCAGTGAGATGGAGAGAGGTGGCTGGGATCTCAGGAGTTAACTCCTCAGCCTGGAATGTAGCTTTTGTGCACACTCAGCCAGGCTCTGGTGGTCGAGCTTCTTGGCAACAAGCTGTACACCATGTAAGATAAAAGCTCTCATATCAAGAGAATGACAGCAGATAAGCAAATTGACTTGATTTTACAATTTCAACTTAGTTATTATTTGTATGCTGTCTAATTAAAGCAATTTCATAATATGAGAGTACCCATTAAAAGGGAATCTGTCACCAGCTTTTTGCTACCTCATCAGAGAGCAGAATAATGTAAGAAATTACACCCTGATTCTAGCGATGTTTCACTTATTTTACTGGGTGCAGCAGTTGTGATAGAATGAGAGTGTAACTCCATTGCCGGTGTCACCACATGGCTCCCCTTCCCCCTTCATGGCGGGACGTCGAAATACTCAACCCCCCTGGGTGCACGACGTGGTCCCTGCTTCCTGGTTTTCTGGTTTCCTGGTGGCGAGCCTAGTGTGCAGGCGCTGTCCTGTTCTTAAAGGGCCAGCGTGCGCACTTGCTAAGATGTCCTCAATCAATATCTGGGAGGCATCTTGTATAAAAGGAACCCTCCCCAATAGTGAGCCAAAGCACCTAGTTTCATTAGTGTGTTAGTGGTGCAACTAGTGAGTCCTGGTGTGGCCAGTGTCCTGAACCTGAAGTCCCTGGGCCTTGCATGGCCAGTCCTTAATCCGAAGTCACTGGTCCTTGCATGACCAGTCCTGAACCCATAGATCCTGGTCCTTGCGTGGCCAGTCCTGAACCCATAGTCCCTGGTTCTTGCGTGGCCAGTCTTAAACCCGTAGTCCGTGGTTCTAGTATGGCCAGCACCTGAACCTCGTCCCCTGGCCCGTGTGCGGCCAGTCCCTGAACCTCGTCCCCAGGTCCTTGTTCGGTCAATGCCTGAACCTCGTCCCCTGGTCCGTGTGTGGTTAGTGCCTGAACTTGTCCCCTGGTCCGTGTGTGTCCAGTATCTGAGTCAGTATCCGAGACCCGTGTGTCTGAATGTTTGCCTATCCGAGTGTTTCGTGTGTCCGGACTGTCCTATCAGTCTCCGAATCAGCCCTGTCTGAGACTCTGTCAGTAACCATTCTACACATAGATCCTGAACCTAGTAGTCTGAACGGAGCCAGAGTCCTATCTATGTCTCCGTACCTGACCCCAGGGGTCAGCATTCTGTAGTACTGTGGACTACCTAGGATTGGTACCTGGCAGCTATCTACTGCTCAAGCCTGACTCCACCATCAGGAGCTCCAGTTAACACCAGGTAGCTGTATAAATACCCCCCTCCTAGGCAAGCCAGGCCCCGTGGCACAGTGGGTCCATGAGCCATGTGCGTCACCTGCGTGCGTAACAGAGAGTTTCTAGATGTAACATGTAGCAGAGCCCAGAAAGCTAACCCCACTAACAACACAGCTATCTGTGTACATTGTATATTGGCATAAAGCTGCTGGGGGTGTGGGTGGAACTTTTGGCACACATAAGCTAGTCCGCCAGTGATAATCTTCTGCTGATAAAACACTCATTGTATTGAAATAACAGCACACAGCCTAATAAGTGACACATCGCTGAAATCAGAGTCTCAGCTCTTACCTCATGCTGCCATCAGATAACATAGCAAAAACCTGCTGACAGATTCCCTTTAAATGCTGCTGTTTCTTTACTGCACTTATTGATTGCTGTCTGTATTTCTTTTCAATAGCACCATTTTTCTGCTTATCGCTTTGGAATACCATCTTACTTCTATTGACTACTCCAGGCAAATAAAATGAGCAGTTTTTAAAGCAGGGCTGTGGATTTGGAGAGTCTGATTCAAGTTTGGGTTAAGTCAGAGTTAGAAATGTACCGATTATGACTCCAGTTTTAAAAAATAAAATAAAATTGTTATTAATATTGGTTGATTAATTTATTACCGTTCATGGGACAAGTTTAGAAATGTTCATAATATAATATAATTATATTTTATGTTCTATCAACCTAAGCCATATCTAATATTAAGCCATATCTAATATTGACACAGTTGGTCCCTTCTCTGTGTTTAAGATACCTTCAGCTAACAGCCTGGCTGCCGTGCCGTCCACCCCCTGGAAGGTTCAGTTGGTTCCAACACATTCCTTGTTCGTATCATCTGACAAAACGCTTCATCATGCCACCACGATTCATCATGATTCAAAATGTTTCATCGTATTTGCTAATGATTCTTTTATGTTCTCTTGAATCTTTTGCCCTCTTCAAATTATTCCAGTGGAAGAAGCAGAAAAAATAACTATATTAACTTTTTTTTGGAGTATTTTCTTTTTGCATTTTAAAGTTCTTGTATCAGAAATAAAACTTCAAAACCACCTTTTCATTGCTGCATAAAAAAATCAGTTGTGCTAACATTGGTATTCCCATCACAGACATAGTGCATGAAGGTTTTACTTCTGTAATTTGCACTTATATTGAGAATAGTACCTATAATAGTAATGTAACCAAACACTAAGGGTGATATGGCCTTTTTAAGTTAACAGGAAATGTAAAATTACTGCTACATTTTTAACCCTTATAACATCCTAACAAAAAAAAAAACTTAAAAAAATTACACTGTTGTAAAGAAAACATATGGTAAATGTTATTTATTATCTATTTTCTGTATTATGGCAGTTTTAAAGGTATATTAAAATTATATTATCAATTTTTCATCAAATATCAGATTTTTTTTTTTTATAAATAAACGCAAATCATAACCAAAATTTACCTCTAGCATAAAATATAATGTGTCATGAAAAAAAGGAGAATCACTACTGGGATATGTAGAAGCATTCCAGAGTTTTTACCACATATGATATGTCTGATTTGAAAAATTTGCCCTGATCAGGTCGGTGAAAATTGGATTAGGTGGGTGAAGATTGAAGAAATTTTGCGCTAAAAGCAGATATCATAAAATGTCAAATGAAGCTTCTCTCAGTTCAATGCCTCTGTTTCTCCACACGGATTGTATGTGGCAACATCCAGTTATTTAATCATTTGGCCGAATATATCAGTGATTGGCTGCAGCGGTGACTGCAACATTACCTTATCAGTTTTGTTGGCGATCACCAAAGTGGCAGCAGATGAATTGAACTGGTGAATTGGTTATTTTTTCAATTAAATGGTTGCTTCATTACTTTTATAGGTCTCTGGATAGATCATCATATGAGATCTGTGCGTTTCCCGCACCCCCGTGATCAATTGTTCTTGGTGCCAGTGGCAGCTGGATGTTGCAGAGCTAAATAGTACAGCTCTGTTAACTGTGGGGTACTGCACATCCACCCCTATTCAAATAAATAGAAGTGGATCTGCAGTACCCGGTCACGGCCACTACACAGTTGATAGATTTGTGCTGTTTAGCTCCACAACCGAAAACAGCCAGCTGATCGGTGGAGGTGTCAGGTGTCGAACCCCCGCCAATCTGATGACCTATCTTTAGTATATGATATTAATATAAAAGTAATAGAGGAACCCATTAATTACATTATCCTAGTTCAAACAACAGATCCAAAGAATGTTAGTTTATGAAGCATAAACTATTATCTGTTAATAAATGAATACTGTGAAGACATGGGGTCTTCTGTGGGCATAACACTACTCAGACAACACAGGGGAGGGTAAAACAATGCTTTATTGAACCACAAAGCAGACAATAAATAGATAGAACAGTCCCAACAAGTTCCCAAGATGGTGCAAATTACAGAGTCCTCACTCTTCCTCTGGCCCGCCAGGAATAGAGTAACTGCGATTTCCGGGCTTCCAGGGCCGACTACCCCCACCATTGGCACCCCACTTTTGGCGGGCGCCCAAAGAGAGAAGGTAGTGACAAGTTTAGGAAACTAGCCGACAGCAGTGAGGTCTCTGGCCAGGTGACCTGTTTGTCCTAACCTGGATTCTTCAAGACGTCTCTGAGGGTTCAGGGGTCAATGGAGCCGAACTATATTCCTCCAGCTGGGGCCGAAGTCCCCTAAGCTGACATGCTGTAGAATGACACTGAATAGAGGCAGAGACCCCCTTTTTATAGTTCACAATTGTCCTTGCAGCCATCATTCACAGGTCAAGGGTCAGGGATGAAGGTGGAAGGGGCTCATGACTCATTGTTTGAGCATTTAATCAACTTGCATAGTTTGTCCACCATTGCTTGGCAAATCAACAACTTCCTGGGCTGGTAAAATATGTAATCAGCATATTATCAAACAGTATTGCTCTATGACCCTATCTTGAAACAAGAGTGGACATGAGTATCATGGCATAAAAACAATTTTATTGAAAGACAATAATGTTAAAATGGAAAAAATTTGATAAATAACAATATGTGACAAGTCATAGGGTGTAGTGGATCAGACACTGTGACACCGTACTTTAACAATAGGGCCCAAGTACATCCCACATGGGTAGTAAAAGCATTCCCATCAGTTGATTGACACAACTATAAGACTCTGGTGATATCATAGCATGGATGTCAAGTATAAGAGTATCCCATAAACTCACCAAAAGAAAGGTGGCCTAAAGGTAGCGTAGGGCGTCACAAATGTGTTGCGGTGACCAGGAGCACGCCTCAACACACATTTCACCCACAAGCATAGAGGCTTTCTCAAGAGGCTCTATCAGCAGTTTTGGAAGGACCTTCCTAAATGCCCCCCAATTATTCACGTATGTGGTCACATGACCACACTTCAGGAAATGGAAAAACACCTTGCTAAAGTGAAGCGCTTTACGGCGCATGCGCCCAGAGTCCCGCCCCCCGCCGCATGGACCCCAGTCGTCATGCCGTCGGCGCATGTCCGAGGGCGCGTCCAGTGATGCCTTACCCGGAGACGCATAGAGGGCAGGGAGACGGCCAGATGCGTACAAGAGGAGGCAGGAGACCGCAGCACAGGCACAGCGTCTATATATCTGAACTTGGGCAGCAAAAATCCCAGTAATAGAACGTTAAGAAAGTATATCCACAATGGGAACGATCATCAGGAGGCATCTATGTTATTACATTTATCTCCACAGGGGTATACCTATTAATATTAGTAATCAAATCAACAGCATAGCAACAACGCATATATGTACAAAAGGATGATGTAAACAAATACATAAAAATCCCAGGATGTACAGCCCATATCCAAGACGATTATCATATTTTGGAGACATATTTTAGATACAGTAAGTATAGAAAAAGCGCAATACAATGCATAATCCTATAAAAACAGACCGGGATTTTGTTCAGGTAATTCAGCAGGAGAGCAATTCAAAAAGAGGTCATAATATTAGAGGAAGGACGAGAACCCCAAACTCTCATTCAGACCCCGCGGAGTCAAGGTATCCAGGGTGGTAATCCATCTGGCCTCCTTCTGGGCCAGAAGTTGTTTGGCATTACCCCCCCCCGAGAAACAAGATTCACCACATTGATACCTCGCACTTGCATAGTTTTGGGGTGATAATTGTGGACCGCCCTGAAGTGTCGTGGTAATGTCTTGAGTTCTCGGGGGTCGGCCACTGTTTTGGCCGCAGCAATGTCCCGTACGTGCTCCCGCACCCTGACCCTTAACTCTCTTGATGTTAACCCGACATACAGTGGGGAAAAAAGTATTTAATCAGTCACCAATTGTGCAAGTTCTCCCACTTAAAAACATGAGAGAGACCTGTAATTGACATCATAGGTAGACCTCAACTATGAGAGAGAAAATGAGAAAACAAATCCTGAAAATCACATTGTCTGATTTGTAAAGAAATTTTGTTTCAAATTTTGGTGGAAAATAAATATTTGGTCAATTACAAACGAGCAAGATTTCTGGCTCTCCCAGACCTGTAACCATTTCTTTAAGAGGCTCCTCTGTCCTTCACTCATTAACTGTAGTAATGGCACCTGTTTGAACTTGTTATCAGTACAAAAGACACCTGTCCGCAACCTCAAACAGTCACACTGCAAACTCCACTATGGTGAAGACCAAAGAGCTGTCGAAGGACACCAGAAGCAAAATTGTAGCCCTGTACCAGGCTGGAGAGACTGAATCTGCAATAGGCAAGCAGCTTGGTGTGAAGAAATCAACAGTGGGAGCAATAATTAGAAAATGGAAGACATACAAGACCACTGATAATCTCCCTCGATCTGGGGCTCCACACAAGATCTCACCCCGTGGGGTCAAAATGATCTCAAGAACGGTGAGCAAAAATCCCAGAACCACACTGGGGGACCTAGTGAATGACCTGCGAAGAGCTGGGACCAACGTTACACAGGTTACCATCAGTAACACACTATGCCGCCAGGGACTTAGATCCTGCAGTGCCAGACGTGTCCCCCTTCTTAAGCCATTACATGTCCGGGCCCATCTGAAGTTTGCTAAATAGCATTTGGATGATCCAGAAGAGTATTGGGAGAATGTCATATGGTCAGATGAAACCAAAGTAGAACTGTTTGGTAGAAACACAACTTGTCGTGTTTGGAGGAGAAAGAATGCTGAGTTGCATCCAAAGAACACCATACCTACTTTGAAGCATGGGGGTGGCAACATCATGCTTTGGGGCTGTTTCTCTAACAAGGGACTGGGACGACTGCTCCGTGGACATGAAAGAATGAATGGGGCCATGTATCGTGAGATTTTGAGTGCAAACCTCCTTCCATCAGCAAGGCCATTGAAGATGAAACGTGGCTGGGTTTTTCAGCATGACAATAATCCCAAGCACACCGCCAGAGCAATGAAGGAGTGGCTTCATAAGAAGCATTTCAAGGTCCTGGAGTGGCCTAGCCAGTCTCCAGATCTAAACCGTATAGAAAACCTTTGGAAGGAGTTGAAAGTCCGTGTTGCCCCAAAACATCACTATTCTAGAGGAGATCTGCATGGAGGAATGGGCCAACATACCAGCAACAGTGTGTGCCAACCTTGTGAAGACTTAGAGAAAACGTTTGACCTCTGTCATTGCCAACAAAGGATATATAACAAAGTATTGAGATGAACTTTTGTAATTGACCAAATACTTATTTTCCACCAAAATTTGAAAAAATCTTCTTTCCAAATCAGACAATGTGATTTTCAGGATTTGTTTTCTCATTTTGTCTCCCTAACCACGGCATACAAAGCCATCCACAACCTGTCTCCTCCATACATCTGTGACCTAGTCTCCCGGTACTTACCTGCACGCAACCTCCGATCCTCACAAGATCTCCTTCTCTACTCCACTCTTATCTCCTCTTCCCACAATCGCATACAAGATTTCTCCCGTGCATCGCCCCTACTCTGGAACTCTGTACCCCAACACATCAGACTCTCGCCTACCATAGAAGCCTTCAAAAGAAACCTGAAGACCTACCTCTTCCGACAAGCCTACAACCTGCAGTAACCACCGCTCCACCACATTACTGCATGACCTCCTCTACCCTCACCTACTGTATCCTCACCCATCCCTTGTAGACTGTGAGCGCTCGCGGGCAGGGTCCTCGCTCCTCCTGTACCAGTCGCTGACTTGTTTTGCTTAGATTATGTAAATGTTTTTGCTATGTATATCCCTATCACATGTAAAGCGCCATGGAATAAATGGCGCCATAATAATAAATAATAATAATAATAGTTGAGGTCTAACTATGATGTCAATTACAGGCCTCTCTCATCTTTTTAAGTGGGGGAACTTGCACAATTGGTGGCTGACTAAATACTTTTTTCCCCACTGTATTAGCTGGCATCCACACGTGGCATAATATACCACGTGGGTTGTTCCACAGGAAATATATTATAAGATCTTATAGGTACGAGAGCGGTCAGAAGATGTGAACGAGGCACATCGCAGGATATTGGCGCAGGCCGCACAGTGGCCACAAGGGAAAGAGCCTACCGTGGGTCACAGGGATCAGAATTAGTTTGAAGGGGGAGGAACATAGTGTCTGGAAACCAGTAAATCACACAAATTATTTGCCCATCGGGCCGTCATGAGTGGATATTCCCCCACATCCGCCGCATCAACCCCCACTCATGATTATAAGTGGAGATGAAGCAGATCTTCTCTGGTGTTTGTTGAGATTGCCGGGGAGCCAGGTATGAGGGGTACTACGTGCCCTCCCATAGCCACAGCCGATGCATCAATTGCTATAGCCTCGCTGTCTGAAGCGTTCAGCCAGATCTGCAGCCTGTTTCTCAAAATTGAAGTCAGTAGAGCATATCCGCCTCATCCTTAGAAGTTGTCCGACCGGGATAGCCCTAATCGTCGAAGTATTCTGTGCGGACTTGGCATGAAGCAGTGAATTAACTGCAGTAGGACGAAGTCGGAATCCACCTCCAGAGTGACGTCCAGAAAATCCAAACGTGCATGGTGGCACACGTATATCAGTTTAATGCCACACGAATTAGAATTAAGCCGCTCCATGAATTCTTCAAGCTCCCCCACCGTTCCCTGCCAAAAAACAAAATGTCATTGATGTATCTCAGCCATGACATGACATGGTCTGTGCCCTGCACGCCCTCGTCGCCAAAAACATCCCTTTCCCAGGAGCCCAGGAAGAGGTTGGCGTACAAGGGCGCTCAGGCCGCCCCCATGACCGTGCCATGTCGCTGAAGACGTTCAGATATATAGACGCTGTGCAGTCTCCTGCCTCCTCATGCACGCATCTGGCCGTCTCCCTGCTCTCTGAGCGTCTCCGGGTACGGTGTCACTGGACGCTCCCCCGGACACGCACCGACGGCATGACGGCTGGGGTCCATGCGGCGGGGGGCGGGATTCCGGGCACATGCGCCGTAAAGCACTTCACTTTAACTAGGTGTTTTTCCATTTCCTGAAGTGTGGTCATGTGACCACACACGTGACTAATTGGGGCGTATATACTGCTGATACCGCTTCTTGAGAAAGCCTCTATGCTTGTGGGCGAAACGCGCATTGAGGCGTGTTCCTGACCACCGCAACATGTTTGTGACACCCTACGCTACCTTTAGGCCCCCTTTCTTTTGGTGAGTTTATGGTTTACTATTATACTTGACACCCATGCTATGATATGACCGGAGTCTTATAGTTGTGTCAATCAACTGATGGGAATGCTTATACTTTGTGTCTCTCACCACCCATGTGGGATGTACTTGGGTCCTATTGTTACCGTACAGTGTCACAGTGTCTGATCCAATACACCCTATGTCTTGTCACATATTGTTACTTATCAAATTTTTGCATTTTAGCATTATTGTCTTTCAATAAAATTGTTCTTATGCCATGATACTCATGTCCTCTCTTTTTTCATACATCCTTTTGAGTAGGCATATTCTGGCCAGGTCTGGTATTTGGTGACCAGTTTCCCAACCTGATTTTCAAATGATGCGGGTCGCTGTTTGTATATGACCCTATCTTGCAAGATTTGCAGACAATAAGGTGCAGTACATCTCAACTCAAGTGTCATCATTCAGGATTATTCAAACAATAGTCTGTGTAAGAAGAATGCAAATGCAAAAGTCAATGTGAAGATAAAAGCATATAGCTCCTGGCTTACTGAATTTAGGTCTGGCATAATTAAGAAGAAAAGTTGTGTTGTCACAAATACAATAAACAATAATATCACCAAACAGTGCTCCAAGGATAATGCTAAGAGTGCCCCAATAATATTGTGAGAAAATTACTACCATACTAAATAGAAATATAAGTCCTGAACAATATCCATTCAATAATACCACTCAGCACCTACAAAATATTTTGGCATAGAGTGCAAATGTAATTCAGCTGCAGAATTTAAAGGCATTTTGATACAGGAAACCTTTATGTCATACTAATAGCATGAGCCATAAATCGTACCTACACTAGGACCCACAAAATCACAAGAATCCTCCCTTGTTTGGTTCTAGTCATATATTGGTCAAAATGTGACGCAATCTAATGCCAAACAATATTTACATAAGCATTGGAGGCCCATAAGTTAAAAAGGCCTTCCCCAGGGCGCCGCCTTGCTAGAGATCTTTGAAGTATATTGGAAAGTACGGGACCTGCAAAATCAGCGAGTAGTCACGCAGTTTACCTCCAGATGGGAGTCACACATATTTAGCTCTTGTAACCGCACCCCCGGTCCCTATCTGACACTGGCTCTGCATTTATTTTGTTAGAGGGGTTATAAGATTAGCAGCAATTTCTCATTTTTTCAAGAAATTTACAAAACCTGTTTCTTTAGGGACTTAAATGGACTTTGAGGGGCCTATATATTGAAAACATCCCAAAAGTGATACCATTTTAAAATCCATCTCAAATACTTCAAAAGTGCTGTCAGGAAATGTTTTCTTTTCTTTTTTTATTTTTTACATACTTTGTTTATTATGCTCTGGGGTCTGGAGAAACCCCATAGCATAACATCGGACGCTAGGTTCGCAGAGAATAACTTCTTAATTTCTAAGAAAAAAGCGTGAGAACAGGTGACTTCAAATTATGCCTGTTCCGCTCATCTCTAGTTGAAGTGTCAAGACTGGGGCAAGGAATATCTGCAGACAGAATTTTCAAAGGTTTTATGGTGATGATAAAAAAGTGACTCTTTACAGACCAGATGGAAGGGCCCGTGGCTGGATAAGTAAGGAGCACAGACCTCCACTTCGACTCAGACGCCAGCACGGTGGGGTACTAGTATGGGCTGGTATTAGTAAATATAGGCTAGTTAGACCTTTTTTCAGGTTGAAGATGAACTCAAAATCAACTCCCAAACCTACTGCCAGATTTTAGAAGACCCTTTCTTCAAGCGATGATGCAGGAAAAAGTCTGTATCTTTCAAGAAAACCATTATTTTTATGCAGCACAATGCTCCATCGCATGTGTTGATGTCTCCACTGCTTGGCTGGCAGTAAAGGCCATAAAGATAAAAGAATAATGATATGGCCCTAAATCCTATTAATAATTTGTGGGCCCTTACAGTGAAGGAGAACAGACACCTCTCTGAACAGTGTCTGGGAGTCTGTGGTTGGTGCTGACCAACAAGTTGATCATCAACAGATTAAGAAACCGACAAGCTCCATGGATGGAAGGCGTATGGCTTTTATTGAAATGAAGGGCAGCTATGTTGGTCATATTGATTTTTTTTTAATGTCAGAAATGTAATTTTGTACATTTTGAGTTGTTTGGTTATTATTCTCACTTTAACAGATGAAAATAAACAATTGAGATGGGAAAATATTCATTTAATTGCATAATAATTCTGCACACAAATAGTCATATAATAATTATATTCTCCTAAGAAAGATAAAACCTCACTTTTACTTTCTTAAATATTCAGGTTTATTAACCTCTTGGACTTACCGACAGCACTGTAGTTATTCAAAAATAAAACTAATCATCAAAAATACAATTTTCCTAATTATTGTGAACACAGTTTAATAGTACCACACAGTGTCCAACTAACAGTGTCATACTGTGCTCACAAGACAATAAAAAAGAGCATCCACAGATTTGTTTCATGCGGTTTGTAATTTCTAAAGTTTTTCAAAGCCTATACATAAAAAACTAAATGGGATGATGGAAAGGTATTTGAGCAAGTCTTGGTCTGCACTATAAAGAAAGGAACTGATGTAGTAATACAGGGTTGTCCAAAAGTAGGTGGACAGAAAGTGTAATAAGGTTATGAAGGTTATGGAACAGTCACAGGAGATAAGTATCTCGAAATTCTAATGAATCAAGTTGTTCCCCCGTTACAGCAACGGCGTAATTCAAATGACCTTTATTTCCAACAAGATGGGCCGCTCCACATTATTCAAGAGTAGTCCGCGAGTATCTTGATGAAACATTTCCTAATAAATGGATTGGCCGAAGAGGCCCACTTGATTGGCCGGCACGTTCACCAGACTTGACTCCAATGGATTTTTTCTTTTGGGGAGTACTCAAGGACAAAGTTTATAGTCGAAAACCAAAAAGTGTCAGTGATTTGAAAAATTACATAAGAGATGCATTTCAAGAAATTAAAACCCAAGAGCCTTGTGCAAAAAAATTTGTCGAAGTGTAAGAGGCGACTTCAAAGCTGTGCAAATTGTAATAGAAAACAGTTTGAGCACCTGCGTTGATAAAATTTAAGGGCTTTTGTATTATTGTTCAGAATAAAATGTAATTGTCAATGTTATGCTTGTGTTAGTAAATATAATTTTATATATAAATCAAAATAAATGTTATTATTTTCTGGCCACCTACTTTTGGACGACCCTGTATAAGTGCTTTACACAAGTTAAAATTGTCTAAAAATATCTACAGATGTAACATGGAGGTGAGAAGCTTTTAAAGCTGATTACTCCTTATTTATCATCTTGTCCGTGATACTGGAACTTCCATGTTTTATTAGTCAGAATAAAGAAGTAAGACTGAAACATATTCACTTCCATTTCTGGCATCACAATTCTGTACAGATAACAGGAACTGGGAGGAGAAGGTGACAGATGTAAGAGTCATCATATTAGGAATAGGACTGTTTCTTATTCCATGATATTGACCGCTGGCATTATTTTTACATTTTTGTGGCATAATGTTCCTGCTTTTTAACTGCAGTCAAAAATACTGTCTATTTTCACCAAATTGCAAATAGTAAGTGCAATAATTCTAAAGAATCACTGACTTAAGTACTATGTATTATAAATAACAATGTTAAAACGTTACTTTTAATGAAAATAGCTAAAAAAAATGGTATTTATAGATAAAGCAATTATGCTTGGCCAACAATATTGCTTGTCTGGAAGTGACAGAGGGAGTATAGGATTACCCTATTAAGATGCTAGTGTCTCCTTACCTTGCCGCAGAGGTTGGCACCCTTTACTTGCGCATATGGCGCCCCTGCTTATCGTTGGCTTACCCTATCTAGCCCTATCAGGCCTTATAAGAAAGGTAGAGAAAGTATCAGTGTAGACAGACAGCAAAAATTAAGTACAAGGAAAAGGTTTGTAGTATATTTGGGCAGTTAGTGTTGGAGATATAAGGATGCAGAATACTAAAGTTGAAAAACCGATCTTTTATTTAAAGATATGCTGCATTCAAGTTATGCCAAAAATACTATCAAACCACAATAGGGTCCATACAGAATGTCAGGTATATGTAGTGATTGCTATGTAATCAACAGAGGCAAGCAACCCCTATACATATGTATAAAGTTGTAGCTTTGAAAAATATCACGTACCATTTAAATATACTACTGTGCAATTGCGGAAGTCACTACCCTTCTACATACATGATTAAACACAATTACACCTATTCCCGAGACATTAAAGTGCTTGATTGCACTCAGTTCCGACACCCCCAAAAAACACCCTTGGTATTTATTCTGACATCTAATGGGCCTATTACCATCCAAGTATGTATTTCGTGACGCGTTTCCCCTCTAATGGGTTCATCAGGAGAGCATACTCAGTTTTCATTATGGCAAAAAGAATTAGATGCTTAGCTTAATACGATGGTTCAGTCATTCAAAGAGTCCATTGGTATCAGGGGTAGCAATGTCCGTCCATCTGTATCAGAGAATCAATGTCAGCCACATGCTATAGAGCCCTCCATTTATAGGCAATCCATCCTCTTCCTGACTCATTGTTTCCAGATCAAAGAGTGTCAGTGGAATACATTGCATTCCACCTTGCGCAGGCGCCAATGTCTCCATGTGACTAAATTAAACCGCTCACGTAGGTTTGCCGGATAGGATGACACAATCGCGCATGTGCCATGTCTAAAAGTGGTGGAGCGCAAATGCATTCCATTCAGCACCTGTGCACCGAGTAGCAGCTAGCTCGTATGTGGGATCGGGACTCATAGGACAAAGATAGAAAATTATTGTACATAAAGAGGCCATGTTCCAATATGTAAAGAGTTACAATAATATAGAAAAAGGAGATTATGGCCAAATCCTATTAAGGGCAATGGGCCGAAAAGCAAGTTTCTTATCCAAACAGACAACAAACAGGGAACAGATAGGTGAAACTGAAAATATGTATAAAAATTTTAAAAAGTCCTAAACAGTTTTTGAAAGTTTTGAAAATTCTTTTTGAAAAGGAAAAGTGTGGAAGATCCTAGATTCAAATTGAAGCTGATCATTAAGACCATCAGTGTTGACGCTTCTCATCCGGTAAATCCACCTAACTTCTTTTTGTAATATCAGGCGGTCCCAATCACCACCCCTACTAGGTGGCATCACTAGATCAATCACTGAAAATTTAAAACTCTCCAGCTTACTGCCCTGTACCCAACTGACATGATTGGATATTGGGGTACCCTGAGTGTTCAAAATGTCACCTACATGCTCCCCACCCCCCTGCGCCGCTCACTCTTAGTTTTTCCCACGTAGTCCCTGGGGCAGGTGCATTGAAATTAATACACCACCCCACAGTCCTACAATTGGTGAAGTGTTTGCACTGATATGTTCTGCCAGAGTTGGCTCTAGAGAAAGTTTTTGTTTTTAGGATATACTTACAGAAATTACAGCTTCCACACATAAAGGTGCCATTCTCTCTATTCTTAAGCCACGTGAGGGTTTTTTTTTAATGGGGGAGTAGGTGCTGTGGACCAACTGATCACAAATTGATCTTTCTTTTCTATACGTGATGGAGGGAATGTCAAGGATAGGATCACATAACTCTGGGTCCATTTTTAAAATACTCCAATACTTCTGGATGACCTTTTTCACTTCCCCTGACTGGTCATCAAAAGTACAAATAATTCTGACCAGAGGTTGAGTTCACACTCTTTGTCATTTTAAACAAGAAAGTCCCATCTCTTCTGAGGGATACTTTGAACACTTCATTCAGAACGTTTTGTGGGTAGCCTCTATCAACAAATCTGTTCCTTAGGTAAAGAGCCTGTTGATGGAATTTTGTGATTGATGAACAATTTCTCCTAACGTGGAGATATTGACCCTTAGCTATCCCATTTCTCAAGCTGGAGGGGTGATGCCTATCCCACCATATTAGATTATTAATGGCCGTGGGTTTCCGAAAGGTCTCAGTAGTAATATGCCCCAAAGCATCCATACCGATATTAATGTCCAAAAAGTTAATCGATTCATGGTCAATCTCAAAGGTTAATTTCAGATTAAGCGTATTGTCATCAAGGTCTCTAATAAAACTGGCAAAGGACTGAGCGTCCCCGGAACACAGTATCAAAACGTTGTCTATATATCTGCCCAAGAATAGTATTTTGGGGTTCCACCAGGACGCCTCACCCTCGCCAAAAACTACGGTGTCCTCCCAGCGGCCAAGGAACAGATTGGCATACGTGGGGGCAGAAAAAACGCATGCGAATTGCACATGCGGATTGTACATGCGGATTGTACATGCGTTTTTCCTGCCAGGGACAAGCGGAAGTGAAGCGTTCTTCACATGCATTTCCGCATGCGGGTTGTCAAGCGCTTTCCAAGCGATTTTAGCATCACTTGGAAAGTGCTTGACAACTTGGTCACACTATATAAATCCATGCAACTGGCATGGATTTATATAGTGTGACCGAAAGAATGGTAAAAAATAAAAAATAAATATTATACTTACTTTTTGATGGCCCCCGGTGTCCTTGTCTCGGCTTGCCGGCAGCTCGCGGTAGACTAAAGGACCTGCCGATGTCAGCGGTCGCGTCACCCGTCACATGACTAAATGACATCACCGCAGGTCCTTTTAGTCTTCCGCAAGCTGCCGGCAAACACCAGAGGGAGGACACACTTTGTCTGTAGGGTGCCAAAGCTACCACCCAAAAATTGGAATAAAAAGCGATCAAAAAATGTTATGTGCTTGAAAATGGTACCAATAAAAACAACAACTTGTCCCGCAAAAAAACAAGCCCTCACATGACTTTATCAGCAGAAATATAGAAAAATTCTAGCTGTCAGAATATAGCGATGCAAAAACTTCTTCTTGTAAAACAAACTGTCTTCTAGTGTGTGACAGCAGCCAAACATAAAAAAGATAGAAATCTGGTATCACTGTAATCGCACCGACCCGAAGAATAAAGTTGTCTAATCACTTATACCGCAAGAGGAAATGTGTAAAAAAATAAATAAATCTCTGTGTAAATCTCTGAAATATGTGATTCAGATGGAATCTCCAGTGGAAGATTCCCTATAATGAGTCAGATGGACGCTGTTTGGCCTATGATCCGACAGTGTCTGTCGTTTTAGGCGTGCATACAAGTGCAGTCGGCCACAGTTTTGTGCACTTCTGAAAAGGACAACGCTAAACAGAGGCCAGACGGTGTCCAGAGTAACTCTGCTGCCTCATTAGTGAATGGATCCGCCAGGAGTTTTATCTGAATCACATCATTCGGAGATTTAGATGGAAACCTTGATGTAATTGCTCAGCGTAGAGCACAGGAAAAATGTTATGTAAGATGTTCTCAATAAAAGCTTAAAATCAATCCACAAAAAAAAAACAAGTCCCCACTCAGGTCTGTCATCTGTCAATAGAAATATAGGGGGCTTCCACGTTACTAGTAGCACAAAGGCTCTGTAAAAGTGAATTAACTCCTCACCTCCCAAAAGAAATTCAGCAAACTCTGCACTCCCAAATCCAAATGCCCTCCTCCTTTCTGAGCCCCATAGTGTGCCTAAACCCCAGTTATTAACCAAAGCTGGAAAATCAGACCCATATTCAAGATAACTATATTGTATTTAGCTTAAATTTGGGGGTACCAAACAACCATAGCACCTCATGAAAAAAGTTACTGTATTTTTCGGATTATAAGACGCACACCCCCCCCCCTAAACTTGGGGTAAAAATGGGGGTGCGTCTTATAATCCAAATGTATCTTACCAGATGTGGTAAAGCGGAGTCCCAGGGTCGCTTCTGCTGAAAGCTTCTGGCGGCGCCGGCGGTGACAGGTGTGGGGCGATGCTACGGGTCCCAGGCTGGTAGAGGAGGTGTTCAGTAGCCACCCCCGTAGTGTTCGAGTTCGGTTCGGTTCGTCGAACACCCGTGTGTTCGCCAAACTGTTCGTCGAACTGTTCGTCGAACACCTTCGAACACCGTTAAAACCAATGGCAGGCAAACAAAAACACATAGAAACACATAGAAAACACCTTCAAAGGTGTCCAAAAGCTGACAAACTGCTCAGAAGACACAACTAACACATGGAAAAGTGACAAGTACATATAGTCATGCGAAAAGAAAAGAGGTGGAGGAGTAAAAGGAGGGGGAGACACAGATATAGGCATGTCATGCCCTTCTAAAATCCAAAAAGTGAGAAGCCGACTTGTTCAGTCCGCTCCTGCCCGTGCCACCTCCGTGTCGCCGGGTTTGTGCCAGAGCCGCGGTGAACCCTGACGGCCAGCCCCCTTCTCCCAATACTGGTGCCTGTCCGCTGGTGGGTCGAGCGAGCCCCCCTGTGGTGGAGGCAGCTCTAAGCTTTTTAATTTAAATTGTCTCTCTAATTTTAATGAATACACTTTAAATCCATTTACAAGGATCTATTGGAGGGCAAGTCTCATGCCAGCAGCCGCGTAATTCCAGCTCCAGTAGCGTCCACTAAAGCTGCTGCAGTTAAAAAGCTTTTATAAGGATCGAGCTCGGCTGTCCACCGCAAGGCATCCTACTGCCAGTCCCAGCCCCTATGCCTTGGGGTGCCTCCTGATGCTCTTCACTGAGTATCCCGTGGACCCGAAGCATTTCCTTTGAAAAAATTAAGTGTCCAAACTACAGGTGGTGTAGCTTGCTTAACAGCCGGGATAATCCGCTGACTAGCAGACACTGCTACTAGGCACAAAGTATTTCCTGGGCTAGATGCAGTTAAAAATTTGTAATTAGATACTCTCGTTGGATGCTGAGAAAGCATTCCATAGAGTCTCCTGGCACGCCATATATGATTCTCTTAAAAAGCTTGGGGTAGGGGTCTAGGGGACCCTTTTATAGCCAAAATCACGGCCCTGTATCACAATACGTCACCTAGGCTGAAGATAAAGGGAACTGTAGCACCCTGAGGGCTCGGTTGCGACAGAGGTATTGCACCTCACCCAGAGGTGTGATATCTCACTCTCAGGTAAGGATGGAGTGTGGATCAGGACCCGACACCTGCATGCATTACACCACATTGCCTCTGAGATGGGCACGACAGTCCCTGTCCCTGGCTGGAGTGGGGGGAGGGAAAACTGAGGAAGGGGAACCCTGTAGTGCAGGAGCAGGGAGGAAGCAGTTCCTGGGTGCATTGAGAAGGGAGTATAAAAGGTGGGCACCATCTTAGTTCAGTGCAGAGAAGTCTGAGCAGAAGTGGCAGGGAGCAGGGGTTCTGCATGAGCTCTGCTCCGGAGGCGGGCCTAGTAACAGAGGCCCAGGCCTGGAAGAGGGAGAAGGAAGGAAGAGGAGCGGAGAAGGCTCCAGGAACGAGGAATGAAGGGATCCCAGGGGTGCGGACGGGCGAGTCGCCACCGCACGCCCGAATCCACCTGCGTGGAGGGGTCAGGCCAAAGGGGGAGACCGGTCCCCGAAACTAGTGGAGGCAGGAAACGACCCTCAGCTAGAAACCGGAGGCTGTGACATTTTATGTGGCGCAGCCCCTCGCTACACCCGCTAGGAAGGCACCACATAGGGTCAGGGAAACTGGCGCCAAGTTTACCAAGAGGAGGCCCGAGGCAGCCGGACAGAAGGGTTGGTAAGAAAGGCCAGACAAAGGACACACAAAGGGGGTCCTGTGAAGCGCTCCAAAGTTATCTGGGAGTTGTCTGAGCCCCTCACCTGGTGAGCACAGTATGACGTGGGCAGCCGTTACCTGCAGACGTGGTCTGGATAATAAGAACTGTGAGTAAAGGCCCTGGACTGCATCACTGACTCCGTGCCGTTACTGCTGCTGCCCTGCACCATCACCCCCATCCTCCGCATACACTGCCCTGAGGCTATACTCCTCCCGTGGGGAGTTATGCTACGCTCTGCTGCACCCACAGCACCAGCCTCAGCGGTCTGCCCTGCAGCGGCGGTTCACTCTGACCGCAATCCACGGGTGGCGTAGTCGGACATTTAAACATCAAAACCACATAAATAGTTCCGCCACTGGTTTGACCACCCTGAGCCACGGAACCGGGTCGCCGCCACGAAGACTACAACCACCAGCATCCACCAAAAAGGGTCCGGCTCCGGGTGTCCCAAGGCCCAGGGGGTGCATCAGAACATTTTCATCACCTTTCACAATCACCAATGGGACAAGGCAGGGATGTCCTCTGTCCCCTCTCTTATACATCCTAGTGACGGAGCACCTGCTCTCATCAATTCGCCATAACCCCAATATTAGGTGGATTGAGGTGGGAGGCACTGAGTACAAGTGCCCTCTATTTGCTGATGATGTCCTAGTATATATCACTCAATCACATATATCCATCCATGCTGTTATGGCTGAAATAGATCACTTTTTTACATGGTCAAATTTTAAAATCAATGCAGCGAAGTCTGAGGCCCTCGATGTCTCCCTCCCCAAATCCATATAGGATTCCATCCAGTCCAATTTTCCCTTTGCCTGGCCCTCACAGGGTATCAAATACTTAGGAATTCCTATTCATAGAGACCTCTCCCATCTATGTTATCTTAATTTTGGGCCCTTTATTGAACAACTCCATACAGACCACGGTTGGCAAGTTAGAACTGTAAGATTCACTACGTGAACCACTGGTGTTTTGTGGAAAAGCACATGTACACTGTGTTCCAAATTATTATGCAAAAAGTGTTTAGGAGTGATAAGGGAAGAATTTGTTTGTTTGTCAGTTAAACTCATTGATGGTGATGTGTGTCAGGGCTCTTTATATCACTGTAAGCAATTGCAGACACCTGTGCTAATTAGTTTGGCAGGTGTGTCCAATGAAAGGCAAGACTACTTAAGAAGGCTGTCTCACATTATTAAGCAGCCTACATTTTCTGCCAAAATGGGAAAGAAAAAGCATGTGTCGGCTGCTGAGAAGCAACAAATTGTGGAGTGTTTAGGTCAAGGCATGAATACAATCAACATTGTGCGATGATCAGGATGAAGTGTCTTGGCAATCAAGAAGTATGTAGCTGATTCACAGTACACACGTGTGCGTGCTGATAAGGGCAAATTGAGGACTCTTTCCTACAGGCAATTACGTCAGGTTAAAAGAGCAGCGGCAAAAAAGCCTTGTCATAGCAGCAGACAAGTTTTTGAAGCTGCTGGTGCCTCCAACGTCCCCCGAACAACAAGATGCAGGGTCCTTCAGAGGTTGGCAGCTGTGCATACGCCATCCTGTCGACCTCCTCTATCCACTTCACACAAGCAGAAACGGCTCCAGTGGGCCAAACATTACATGAAGACTGATTTCAAAACTGTTTTGTTCACGGATGAGTGCCGTGCAGCGCTCGATGGTCCAGATGGATGGAGTGGAGGATGGTTGGTTGATGGACACCCCACGCAAACACGGCTACAGTGCCAACAAGGAGGAGGTGGAGTAATGTTTTGGGCTGGAATCATGGGGAGAGAGATTGTCGGCCCCTTTAGGATCCCTGAAGGCGCTAAAGATGAACTCCATAATGTATGTGGATTTTCTCAAACAGCACTTCCTGCCATGGTTCAAGAAGAAGAACCGTGTATTTCACAGCAAGATCATTTTTTTGCATGATAATGCACCATCTCATGCTGCACATAAAACATCTGCATCTCTGGCTGATATGGGCATAAAAGGGGATAAACTTATGGTGTGACCCCCATGCTCCCCTGACCTCTACCCCATTCAAAACCTCTGGAGCATCATCAAAAGGAGTGTCTATGATGGCGGGAGGCAGTTCACATCTAAGCAACAGCTCTGGGAGGGTATTCTGTCCTCATGCAAAACAATTGAAGCAGAAACCATCCAAAACCTGACAAATTCAATGGACGAGAGAGTTCAGAAGCTCCTTTCGAACAAGGGGTCCTATGTGAAAATGTAACATCACCTAGAATAAAGTTTTGAGTTGAAAACTGTTTGATTTCAGTTTGTAATAACCTGCTAATGCTTATAATTTCAAAAATGACCATTTTTTTGGTCTTTATTAAAATGAAAAGGTTGATCGAAAAGTTTGGGGGATCTAAGAGTGTGGCAACCCAGTAGTCATGATTACTTTGAATTCTGACAATATGAGGGTCATGTTGCAGGTAGTGCAGCAAGAAGGCACTTATGTGTCTTGCGCATCTCGGAGCCCCAAAATTATTTTCCGGGCTAGATGCAGCTAAAAATTATTATTAATTTTAAATCTGGTGGAGCTTAGTATAGATGACCTAATAGGATCAGTGCTGCACACTGCTACAAAGCCCAAATTATTTTCCAGTCAAGATACAGATAAACATGATTAGTAATTTTAAATCTGGTGGAGCTTATTATAGATGGCCTAATAGAATCAGTGCTGCACACTGCTACAAAGCCCAAATTATTTTCCAGCCAAGATACAGATAAACATGATTAGTAATTTGAAAGCTTAAAACGGTTGGTAGGGTGATTTTAACCAATCATCAAGCTTTTACTCTCCCCAGGATGACACAGGGGTAGAAAAGTCGTTTCGGATCCATGATTTGTTCATCTTTATGAACGTGAGTCTGTCTACATTATCAGTGGAGAGCCGCGTGCGCTTATCTGTCAGCACACCACCAGCAGCGCTGAACACACGTTCAGACAGAACGCTGGCTGCGGGGCATGACAAGATCTCCAAGGCGTAAGTGGCTAGCTCCGGCCATTTATCCAGATTGGAAGCCCAAAAAGAGCAAGGGTCCAGTGACACAGTCATGGCTTCAATGTTTACTTGGAGATACTCCTGTACCATCGTCTCTAGGCGTTGACTATGTGTCAGACTTCTTGTCTCCTGTGGCCTTGCAAAGGATGGGCTAAAAAAGTGGTGAAATGATTCCGCAAAATTGATGTTACCAGCAGATACTGTGGTTCTGTTACGGTTTGAGTGCTGAACACTTGACGGTCCCACGGTTGGCAAGTTGGAACTGTGAGATTCACTACGTGCACCACTGGTGTTTTGTGGAAAAGCACATGTAAGATTCTGCAACAGTCTCTGCTGATACTCCTGCATGCGTGCATCCCTTTCTATGGCAGGAATAATTTCTGCAAATTTACTTTTGTACCGGGGATCTAACAGTGTGGCAACCCAGTAGTCAGGATTATTTCTAATTCTCACAATTCGAGGGTCATGTTGCAGGTAGTGCAGCAAGAAGGCACTCATGTGTGTTGCGCATCCAGGAGCACCAAGTCCCTGTGGTGTTGGTGGCGAGGTAACAATCATGCTTCCTTCCTCTGTCCTCTCCCCCCAACCTCGCACAACAGAAATGTGATCAAGGTTTCCCTCATCTGATGAGTCTTCCATCAGTTCGTCCTCCACTTCTTCCTGGGCTCCTGCACCTTCCTCACTAGTTTGGCTGCTACCATGCGCCCTGGTAAAACCATCTCCCCCACCCTCACATGCCTGCCACCTTGGTGCTGCCGACCGTCTGGACCTTGCAGATGTTAGCCCTTCCGCATACAACTCCTCCTCCTCTACTTCCTCCACCTCCTCTTGTGCCACCACCTGACTCCGAATTCTGTTTAACATGTGCTCCAGCATGTAAATCACCGGAATAGTCATGCTGATAATGGCATCGTCAGCACTAAACATCTTCGTCGCCATTTCAAAACTGTGCAGAAGGGTGCATAGGTCCCTGATCTGAGACCACTCCTCCAGCGTGATTTGCCCCACCTCTGGATCTCGTTGGCCCAGGCTATACGTGAGAACGTATTGCACCAGGGCTTGTCGGTGCTGCCACAGTCGCTGCAACATGTGCAGAGTTGAATTCCACCGGGTAGGCACATCGCATTTTAGCCGGTGAAGTGGCAGGCCCAACGACTTCTGTAGAGATGTAAGTCGCTGAGCTGCGGGATGCGAACGGCGGAAGTGAGCACACAGCGACCGTGCCCTCTGCAGAAGGCCATCTAGTCCGGGATAGTGGGCTAAAAATTGCTGGACAACCAGGTTCAACACATGAGCCATACAAGGCACGTGTGTGACATTGCCCCGGCGAAGGGCCGCACCCAGGTTTGCAGCATTGTCGCACACGGCCTTCCCTGGTTTCAGGTCCAGTGGAGACAACCATTCATGAAATTGGTTCTCCAGAGCTGACCACAACTCCTCAGCTGTGTGACTCACATTTCCCAGACATTTCAAAGTAAAAACCGCCTGATGACGTTGAGCCCTACTGCCAGCATAGTAAGGAGGTGTGCAGGATCCCTTCTGCGCAGTTAGAAAGCTTGTGGGGACGGCAAGACTTGGACAGCAGCCCCTTGTCCTGCTGTCACCATAGTTACCCAGTGCCCAGTCAGCGACATGTAACGCCCCTGTCCATGCCTACTCGTCCAAGTGTCTGTGGTGAAACGCACCCTGTCACACACAGAGTTTCTCAAAGAAGCGGTGATGTTGTGTGCGACATGCTGGTGGAGCGCAGGCACACCTTTCTTTGAGAAGTAGTGCCGACTGGGCATCTGGTACTGGGGCACTGCGACGGACATAAGGTCTCAAAAATCCTCTGTGTCCACCAGGCGGAAAGGCAGCATTTCTGTAGCCAAGAGCTTGCAGATGGTGAAATTCAACCTCTTAGCTTTCTCATGGCTAGGAGGAAATGGTCTTTTACTTGTCCACATCTGAGGGACCGAGGGCTGGCTATTGTGCTTAGACGGGGTTGATAAGGGTGTCCCCGGCAAACTGCCGGTCTGTGAGGAAGATGCAGGCGGACATGTTAGGTTGCCTTGATCCAAAGGTGGTGCTATCGATGTCGGACAGTGCTCAACACCAGCTGGTGTTACCACCTCCAAAGAAAATGATGACCTGCCAATCACACTGGCTGTTGCGGGTAAAGAGGTGGCAGGTCTGCGCCCCAAAACAGGTGTGACTGCTGTCCCCCCAGTCACAGAGGATGAAGAGGCCGCGGATGCACAAGATATGGCAGACGGTGGTTGGCCCGGCCGGCTAGGCCGCATTGTAGCACACTGAGCTTCATGCATGAAGTACTCAAACTATGTATTTTTTGGCCTCTACTTAGCTTTTGCTGACAAATGTTACAGATAACACGAGTTGGGTCATCTTTATCGATCTGAAAAAATGCCCAGGCTATGCAAGGCTTAGCACCCATGCGACCTGAAGAGCCACCACGACTTGTGGTGAGAGGCAGAGTTGTGTTTGAGGATGCAGTTGTTGACGTGCTTCCAGTACTACATCTCTGTCCAGGAAGGCGCAACCTGACCTCGTCGTCACTAGCATCTTCCTCCACCTCCTCTGCTGACCTCATCTCTTGGCTGACTGTGGGTTGACAGTAAGTGGGATCTCCAACCTCATCATCATCACCCTGTGCGTTATCACACCCGTCGTCCTCAGAGCCAACCTGTTCCTGCCCTGACAAAAAACGAAAGTTGTCGCTCCAATCAGGTATTTGAGTCTCATCATCGTCTTCCTCATTGTCTCCACCAACAGGAGTTACAGTTTGGGAATGAGGGTCTACATTATGGTCAGAACCTTCTGCGTCTGGTCCTGGATCCGACTCACAAAGATTCTGGGCATCAGTGCAGATCATTTCCTCGTCTGGATTCACAGAAGCGCTGGAGTCGACCTCTGATTCCCAAGCTATAGTATGAGTAAACAGCTCTGCAGACTCAACCATCTGTTCTACCTCATACTCAGACGGGCAGCTGGAGATTTGGGAGCTGTGAGGAAGCAAGTGCGATTGGGGTGACACCTTTGAGGACTGGAGTATTTGTGATGTTGAAGTTGATGTGGAGGAGAGCCCACTTAAAGGAGCACTTGATATCCGTTGAAGCACCTGCTGTTTTTGTGCCTCATCTGGAATTTGTAGCGATTGGCGTGGCCGTAAGAAAGGGATCTTATCACATTGTCCGCTAAAAGAAGTATACATTTTAGTTTGGCTGGAAGATGGTCTTTCTTCTGCAGATGTTACTGTTGCTTTAACACCTACCCCACGGACACAACCTTTTTTCCCCTTCCCAACACGCCTATTCCCCTTTCCACCAGCAGCAGGCCTTTTTCCACTCATTTTGGTGGTTAACTAATTCACAACTCTGGAGTTGTTTGCACAAAAAAACAATGGATGGGAACCGAGCAGAGCTGAGTGGCCAAACTGTGGTATTAGGTCAAAACTATTGGCTGGGTTAGATGCAGAAAAAAATTATATTCAATTTGCAACCTGATGGAGGTCAGTATAGATGGACTAATAGAACAAGTCCCACACACAGCTAGAAGCCCAAATATTTTTTCAGAGGTAGATGCAGAAAAAAATTGTATTCAGTTTGCAACCTGATGGAGGTCAGTATAGATGGACTAATAGAACAAGTCCTACACACAGCTAGAAGCCCAAATATTTTTTCAGAGGTAGATGCAGAAAAAAAATATATTCAGTTTGCAACCTGATGGAGGTCAGTATAGATGGACTAATAGAGAAAGTCCCACACACTGCTAGAAGGCCAAATATTTTTTCAGAGCTAGATGCAGACAAAAAATTATTTTTAATTTGCAACCTGATGGAGGTCAGTATAGATGGACTAATAGAGAAAGTCCCACACACTGCTAGAAGGCCAAATATTTTTTCAGAGCTAGATGCAGAAAAAAATTATATTCAGTTTGCAACCTGATGGAGGTCAGTATAGATGGACTAATAGAACAAGTCCCACACACAGCTAGAAGGCCAAATATTTTTTCAGAGCTAGATGCAGATAAAAATTATTTTTAATATGCAACCTGATGGAGGTCAGTATAGATGGACTAATAGAGAAAGTCCCACACACTGCTAGAAGGCCAAATATTTTTTCAGAGCTAGATGCAGAAAAAAATTATATTCAGTTTGCAACCTGATGGAGGTCAGTATAGATGGACTAATAGAACAAGTCCCACACACAGCTAGAAGCCCAAATATTTTTTCAGAGGTAGATGCAGAAAAAAATTATATTCAGTTTGCAACCTGATGGAGGTCTGTATAGATGGATTAATAGAACAAGTCCCACACACAGCTAGAAGCCCAAATATTTTTTCAGAAGTAGATGCAGAAAAAAATTATATTCAGTTTGCAACCTGATGGAGGTCTGTATAGATGGATTAATAGAACAAGTCCCACACACAGCTAGAAGCCCAATATTTTTTCAGAGGTAGATGCAGAAAAAAAATATATTCAGTTTGCAACCTGATGGAGGTCAGTATAGATGGACTAATAGAGAAAGTCCCACACACTGCTAGAAGGCCAAATATTTTTTCAGAGCTAGATGCAGACAAAAAATTATTTTTAATTTGCAACATGATGGAGGTCAGTATAGATGGACTAATAGAGAAAGTCCCACACACTGCTAGAAGGCCAAATATTTTTTCAGAGCTAGATGCAGATATAAATTATTTTTAATTTGCAACCTGATGGAGGTCAGTATAGATGGACTAATAGAGAAAGTCCCACACACTGCTAGAAGGCCAAATATTTTTTCAGAGCTAGATGCAGAAAAAAATTATATTCAGTTTGCAACCTGATGGAGGTCAGTATAGATGGACTAATAGAACAAGTCCCACACACAGCTAGAAGCCCAAAAATCTTTTCAGAGGTAGATGCAGAAAAAAATTATATTCAGTTTGCAACCTGATGGAGGTCTGTATAGATGGATTAATAGAACAAGTCCCACACACAGCTAGAAGCCCAATATTTTTTCAGAGGTAGATGCAGAAAAAAAATATATTCAGTTTGCAACCTGATGGAGGTCAGTATAGATGGACTAATAGAGAAAGTCCCACACACTGCTAGAAGGCCAAATATTTTTTCAGAGCTAGATGCAGAGAAAAAATTATTTTTAATTTGCAACCTGATGGAGGTCAGTATAGATGGACTAATAGAGAAAGTCCCACACACTGCTAGAAGGCCAAATATTTTTTCAGAGCTAGATGCAAATATAAATTATTTTTAATTTGCAACCTGATGGAGGTCAGTATAGATGGACTAATAGAGAAAGTCCCACACACTGCTAGAAGGCCAAATATTTTTTCAGAGCTAGATGCAGAAAAAATTATATTCAGTTTGCAACCTGATGGAGGTCAGTATAGATGGACTAATAGAGAAAGTCCCACACACTGCTAGAAGGCCAAATATTATTTCAGAGCTAGATGCAGACAAAAAATTATTTTGAATTTGCAACCTGATGGAGGTCAGTATAGATGGACTAATAGAGAAAGTCCCACACACTGCTAGAAGGCCAAATATTTTTTCAGAGCTAGATGCAGAGAAAAATTATGTTTAATTTGCAACCTGATGGAGGTCAGTATAGATGAACTAATAGAGAAAGTCCCACACACTGCTAGAAGGCCAAATATTTTTTCAGAGCTAGATGCAGATAAAAATTATTTTTAATTTGCAACCTGATGGAGGTCAGTATAGATGGACTAATAGAGAAAGTCCCACACACTGCTAGAAGGCCAAATATTTTTTCAGAGCTAGATGCAGAAAAAAATTATATTCAGTTTGCAACCTGATGGAGGTCAGTATAGATGGACTAATAGAGCAAGTCCCACACACAGCTAGAAGCCCAAATATTTTGTCAGAGGTAGATGCAGATAAAAATTATTTTTAATTTGCAACCTGATGGAGGTCAGTATAGATGGACTAATAGAGAAAGTCTCACACACTGCTAGAAGGCCAAATATTTTTTCAGAGCTAGATGCAGACAAAAAATTATTTTGAATTTGCAGCGTGATGGAGGTCAGTATAGATGGACTAATAGAACAAGTCCCACACACTGCTAGAAGGCCAAATATTTTTTCAGAGCTAGATGCAGAAAAAAATTATATTCAGTTTGCAACCTGATGGAGGTCAGTATAGATGGACTAATAGAACAAGTCCCACACACTGCTAGAAGCCCAAATATTTTTTCAGAGCTAGATGCAGAAAAAAATTATATTCAATTTGCAACCTGATGGAGGTCAGTATAGATGGACTAATAGAATGATGCTATGCCCAAAAGATTTTACTTCACTAGGTGCAGTAAAAAATTGGTATTCTATACACAGGTGGTATATCTTGCAACACAGATAGGCTACTCCACTGACTAACACACTCTGCAATAGGCCAAAAAGGATTAGCTTTGCTAGATTCAGCCAAATGCTGTGAAAAAAACTTGCACAGCACTGGCACAGACCTGCCTGGCAAAAACTGATAGGAACTGATGTAACCTAGTCCTGAAAAGGACTGCAATTACAATTAGTCTTTACTCCCACAATCTATCTATTTAAGAGCACAGACCTGCCTGATAAAAGTCGTAGGAAATGCTGTAACCTAGTCCTTAAAAGGACTGCAATCACAACTATTCCCTACTCCCAAGCTATCTGTAGATTTGTGCGAAAATTGGCTTGAAATTAACAAGGTATAGCGCACATGTAGCACCCTGAGGATTCGGCTGCTACAGGAGTATTGCACCTCAACCCAGAGGTGTGATATTCCACTCCCGGGTAAGGAAGGAGTGTGGAACTGAGCTCAGATAGACTGCATGCACTACATACATCCCATTCCAGAGGAGCAGGCCGACGGCACTCCCACTTAGAAATGTGCAGGTGCGACCGAGCCTGTTCCTGGCTGGAGTGGGAGGGGGGAGGAACATCCCATGTAGTGTAGGGGCAGATAGGGGGAGCAGTCTGGGTAGTGGTAGGAGCTCATTGGGTGCTGGTCACCTGAGCTCACACATAGAGGGCTATATAAGGTGGGCACCATCAAAGATCAGGGTCAGACGCAGAGAGTAAGTCTGCTGCAGAGGAAGTCAGCCTGCAGCAAGGGAGCAGAACAGACCTGAGCCTGAAGAGTGAGAGAGTGGAGTACAGAAAGACCCAGAGGGGGGACAAAGAAGGGACCCAAGAACCCAAATAAGAACACCGGGTGAGGAGTCAGCAGAAGGGTACCGGAACCCAAGCTGGTGGGGGTAAAGACATTCCCCAGCCAGAGACCGGAGACCGTGGGCAGAGTCTGTCACGGTCACCCACTACATTCACCCTGAAGGCACACCACATGGAGGGTCAGGGAACCTGAGGCCAAAGGTTGCCCAACAGAAGGCCCGAGGAAGCTGGATTTAGGTGAATCACTGGTGGGGACGGCTGAAGGAAGGACAGAGGGAGAGCTCAGGGCCACGCTCCGGACTTGTTTGGGGGTTGGCCGGATCCAGGACCTGGTGGACGCAGCACGGCTCGGGAGGTCACTTGGAGCTAGAGTGACCAGGAACATCTGCAGTAAGTAAAGACCCTTAACTGCACTACCCGAGTCTGTAATCATTACCGGCTGCACCGCACCACCACAACCCCCATCCTCTGCGCCTGTCCCCTCTGAGGCTATACCCCTCCCGTTGGGGGTTATCCCACCAAGCTGCGCATCCACCATCAGCCTCAGCGGACCCTGCAGCAGCGGCGGCCACAGTGACCGCATCACAACGGGTGGCGTAGTCGACACAACGAACTTTAATAACATCAGTAAAGACTGCCACATAACCCTGAGCTTGACGCCCTGGGCACGGGACCGGGTCACAGCCGCTCGGAGACTACAACCCCCCATCTGATCCGGTGCCGGGTATTCCCCTCACAAAGGAATATGTCCCAGGGGGCGCGTCAACTTTGGCGTAGTCGGCAGGATTACGTGCCCGCAACACCCGGGTACTGCGTGCCTGAAGAAAAGTGCAAGTTTACCTTAGAAAGAAGACTCCTGCCGGTTCCGGAGGGTCCACGCCATCGGACTCCATCACCAGTCGTTTCCCGCCGATTGTCCGCCATTTCCAGCTTGTTCCCGCCATCTGCCGAGTTTCCCGCCACTGGGAAGCGATTCCCGCCAAAACCGCAGATTTCCCGCCTTGGAAGAGCAGCGGACGCCATTATGGGCGTGCCAAAGGAGGGCGAGAGGCCACCTCCCATCGTGGGCCAGGACAGAAAATGGCGCCAAAAGTGGAAACCGCCCCCACCAACAGAGACTGTGATGCTGGAGGTGTCTGTCAGCGTGAAAGAACTCCCCCTGGAGCTGACAGTCACCGAGTTGCCCCGGGACCGCCCTCGAAGTGGGAGGAGACGAAAGAAAAGAGCAAAGATGGGTGTCGCTTGGAGCAGTGTAGAACGAGCGCACCCGGAGGCAAGAGGTCTAATGAGGAGTAGCGGAGAAGCTCACCCGGAGTCGAGGAGAGAAAGAGTGGACCCGGGAATGGAGCGGCAGCAGAGCAGCACCGGCCCGCTGGCCAGGAGCCTGCTGGAGGAAGAAGGAGGAGAGCAGAGCAGCACCGGCCCGCTGGCCAGGAGCCTGCCGGAAGCAGAGCAGAGCAGCACCGACCCGATGGTCAGGAGCCTGCTGGAGTCAACAACCCCGCTAGGCTTAGCGGAGATCCTGGCGCAGCTTCCCCGAGATCGGGAGTGCGCGCGGAGTGCCCTGGAGGGCCTCGCGGGAAGGATGGCCCGAGTGCAGAGGGAGATCCTGGCGGAGTGGGGCCGGGAGATGGCCCAGCAAGCTGGAACCCGTCCACTTAACCCGCTCCCTTGGAAGAAGACATCGACTGCCTCTGCGGATGACGCGGGAGGACCCAAGGCCGGAGACGGCGCAGAAGAGGGAGCGAGACGCATGGCAGCAGGTAAGGGGGATGCCTATACCCCATACCGGAAGACCGCTTACCTGCCCCAGCTCCCCGTCGCAGAGCCCGAAGGTCCCCCGGCCGTACCCGAGACCGCCATGACATCGCCACCGACTAGGCCCCGACCGGAAGCCGCCGTCGCGACCCCAGTGACGTCACGCGTCGTGACCCGGAGCGTGGCGCAGGAAGAAGAGCCTCCGGCCTGGTCACAGGGCCTAGCGTTTCCGGGCGCCGCATCCAAAGCAGAGCCATCTACCTCCGCGGAGCCTCCGGCCTGGTCGCAAGGCCAGGTAACCCAGGGCGCCGCCGTCCTTACGGTGCCCTTCACCTTCCAGGTGCCCCAGGCCTGGCCGCAAGGCCTGGGCAACCCGGGCGCCATCACCACCGCGCCCGCGCCCGTAATACCAAGGGTGCCACACCTGGGGGAGGACCTCTTCGGCCAGCTCACATGGCCGGACGGGCGGCCCTTCATCTGGCCCGAAGGGTACCCTGAGCTAGAGCGGCAGCAAAGACTAGGGCCCTTGTGTGAGCCCCTGATCCCGGCTCCAAAGCCCGTGACTCGGGTCTCGCCTCCACTCGAGGAAGCCCAGTTCGTGTGGGACCCCACGGGAGAAGATTTGATGGGGTTCACCGGAGAGACTCGGGCAGCTGCAGCAGAGCGTACCGAGTGTTGCCGTCAACAGCTGGCAGAGTTCAAGAGAGAGCGGGAGGAGAGGCAGGCCAGAGAGCAATGGGCCCGGACCCGCAGCGCGGAGCAAAAGAGTCGGACCAGAAGGGACCCCCGTGCAGCAGATCGTCCCCGTACCATCGGGACGGTAATAAAGTTTAATGCGCAGCATGGGTGGGGCTTCATAAAGGACCAGAACACCATGGGTGACGTCTTCGTTACACGACGGGACGTCGAGTCCCACCTGCCAGAGGGTCACAAAGGCCGTGACCTCTACGTCGGTGATGAGGTAACGTTCACCCGGCACAAGTGTGCCAAGGGACCTTACGCCCTCCACGTGCATCGCTTGACGGAGGAGGAGTTGCGGTGTGAGGAGGAGGAGCAAGAGGACCCGGACGGGTCTGAAGAAACCACCAGCCGTAAGATAAGAGCAGGAGGCAGACGCCGTTGAGTGCGGCAGAGAAGGAGACTGTATATAGTTGCCTGTCGGGGCACAGTGAATCGGAACTGAAACTGAAACTGGAACTGTTGTTGCTGCTAAAATAGTCCCCGTTGGGACCAGCGAACTGTTACCTGTAACCCTTTCCATACCAGGCTGAGGACTGTGAGCAGCCATCCCTTTCCCTTTACCTGGCCGGGGACTGAGAACGGCCAAAATATCCCCTGTATATAGTTGCGCGTCCTAAAGCGCCCCCTACCGGTTTTATAGGAAAAACCATTTTTCTAAAAGACTGTCGCACTCTACCTGGTCACGAGTTGCACGGTGACCAGAGGAACAGAAGAGAGAAAGAGACGACGAGAATGTTGTTTACCTGAAAAAGTTTATATATATATTTATATAGTATTTCGTATAATATTTAATATGTTTTACATGTTTATAAAATGTTGTATGTTTTGGAGTTTTTTGTCTTTGCAGCCCGAGGACGTGCTGTGATTTACCAGGGGGGAATGTAGCACCCTGAGGATTCGGCTGCTACAGGAGTATTGCACCTCAACCCAGAGGTGTGATATTCCACTCCCGGGTAAGGAAGGAGTGTGGAACTGAGCTCAGATAGACTGCATGCACTACATACATCCCATTCCAGAGGAGCAGGCCGACGGCACTCCCACTTAGAAATGTGCAGGTGCGACCGAGCCTGTTCCTGGCTGGAGTGGGAGGGGGGAGGAACATCCCATGTAGTGTAGGGGCAGATAGGGGGAGCAGTCTGGGTAGTGGTAGGAGCTCATTGGGTGCTGGTCACCTGAGCTCACACATAGAGGGCTATATAAGGTGGGCACCATCAAAGATCAGGGTCAGACGCAGAGAGTAAGTCTGCTGCAGAGGAAGTCAGCCTGCAGCAAGGGAGCAGAACAGACCTGAGCCTGAAGAGTGAGAGAGTGGAGTACAGAAAGACCCAGAGGGGGGACAAAGAAGGGACCCAAGAACCCAAATAAGAACACCGGGTGAGGAGTCAGCAGAAGGGTACCGGAACCCAAGCTGGTGGGGGTAAAGACATTCCCCAGCCAGAGACCGGAGACCGTGGGCAGAGTCTGTCACGGTCACCCACTACATTCACCCTGAAGGCACACCACATGGAGGGTCAGGGAACCTGAGGCCAAAGGTTGCCCAACAGAAGGCCCGAGGAAGCTGGATTTAGGTGAATCACTGGTGGGGACGGCTGAAGGAAGGACAGAGGGAGAGCTCAGGGCCACGCTCCGGACTTGTTTGGGGGTTGGCCGGATCCAGGACCTGGTGGACGCAGCACGGCTCGGGAGGTCACTTGGAGCTAGAGTGACCAGGAACATCTGCAGTAAGTAAAGACCCTTAACTGCACTACCCGAGTCTGTAATCATTACCGGCTGCACCGCACCACCACAACCCCCATCCTCTGCGCCTGTCCCCTCTGAGGCTATACCCCTCCCGTTGGGGGTTATCCCACCAAGCTGCGCATCCACCATCAGCCTCAGCGGACCCTGCAGCAGCGGCGGCCACAGTGACCGCATCACAACGGGTGGCGTAGTCGACACAACGAACTTTAATAACATCAGTAAAGACTGCCACATAACCCTGAGCTTGACGCCCTGGGCACGGGACCGGGTCACAGCCGCTCGGAGACTACAACCCCCCATCTGATCCGGTGCCGGGTATTCCCCTCACAAAGGAATATGTCCCAGGGGGCGCGTCACACACAGCAACAGCGGTGCCGTCTAACACGCAGCTGCAGCAGTGAGAAAATGGTGGCGACGGGGAAAATGGCTTGGTCTTATAGGGCAAGGACATGTGACATACACTGCCAATGACACATGCCCTTGCTTGTGTGAAAAAAAGCACTTCGCTCCGTGTGTGCACTGCTGATAGGCTGACAGATTGCACCTCCCCACTGTAAATGCGGGAAAGAGAAAAAAAAATGGAGATCTTCATTATTCCTGCAGAGATCCATTCCCTGCCCCTCCCCCCACCCCGCTGTACACTCAAACTGCGTATTAACATTAATTTTCATCATTACTGAGAAAAAATCCAGTTATGATTTTGGTGCACGAACAGTTATCGAACATAACCTCGAACAGCCGAATTTTTCTCAAATCGTTCGTGTTCGCCGAACGGCTCGAACACCGCCCAAAACAGCTCGAATTTGAGATTGGTGAACAGTTCGAGTCGAACAACGCTCATCTCTAGTGTTCAGCGGTGAGGGGGCTTCGCTGACATTTTGTAAAAGCCAGGAGCCCCCGCCCTTTTCATGCTTTTCAATGCAGTGGACTCTCGGAAAATGGTCGCCGGAGGCGGCACAGGCGTAGATTGAGATCTCAGCACCGAGATCTCGTCTCCCAAGATCTCGCTACTGAGATCCCAATTGTGCCCGCGCCGCCGGAGGCAGACATTTTCCCGGAGTCCACCCCATTGTAAAGCATGGAAAGTGCGGGCTTTCACAAAATGTCAGCGGAGCCCCCGCACCGCTGAACACCACCTGCTACCTTCATGAGGCTCGCACCATCGCCCTACTCCTACCTCCGCCGAACATCACCTCCTACCAGCCTGGGGACCACAGCATCTCCTGCCTCCGCCGCCGTCAGCTTCCTGCAGCGACTCTGCCACCTGGGACCCAGCACCCCCGCCGACCCCCCCATCCCCAGTAATCTACTATAAAAGTGGATCATCATTTTATTAAAAAGAATGTTTTACGTTTTTTCCCCAAAAATTTGGGGTGCATTTTATAATTCAGTGCGTCTTGTAATCCGCAAAATACGGATACCAATGAAATACCAAGGAAACAATATCCAAAATATATCAACATTTTATTAATTAGCAATAATAATACACATATACTAAAGAACACGCATTAAAAAACACCCCATAAAACGCTGATACAAAAAGCAGGCCGTGTGGTCAAAAATAAATAATAAATAACATTATGACAAGTAAAAATTCATCAGTACATCAGAATAGTGAAGGTATAGGGAAATACATTAACAAACATTAATTATAGAGACCTAGAGTTTATAAGGACATTGAACAATAGAAATAGTCCCTAAATACCACACTGCCTGCTCTTTTTATCTGGGTTTTATGGAGTATTTATTTTTCAATGTTTTTTCTTTAGTATTTGTGTACTTTTATTGCTAATTAATAACATTTTGATATTTTGGATATTGTTCCCTTAACTAAACGGCAGTTAGCATCCACATGTTTGGCATTTTTGTAGCGATGAGAGCCCGCTTAATTTATGGGGTCTATGTCTCCAGAAGCATGAGCTGAGCACAATGTATGGGCACTACAATGTACTGGGTCCTAAAATGTACTGGGCTCTACAACATACTGGGCACTACAATGTACTGGGCACTACAATGGCAGGTTTGGAATTTTCAACATCCACTGCTGCTTGTTTTTGGAAAACACCCATGGAGTCAAATCATCACTACACCTGTAGATAAATTCCCAAAGGGATATAATTTACAAAATTGGGTCACATGAGCGGAGGATTCTGTCTTCTGGCACTTAGGGGCTCTGTCTATGGAGTTTGCAAACTATTCTCGGAAAATTTGTTCTCCAAGAATCAAAAAGCACTCCTTTCCTCCCGAGTTTTTGCTGTGTGGCTAAACAGTTCTGTATAGCGACATATGGGGTAGTTTCATGTTCAGTAGAAATTGTGTGACAAATTTTGGTGCAGTTTTTACCCATTTCCCTGTGTAAAAATGGAAAATCTGGGGCTAAAATACATTTTTTTGTGGTAAAAATGTAATTATTTTTTCTTCACTGCCAAATGGTATAAAATTCTGTGACACACCTATGTTGTCGATATGATCACTGCACCCTTAGATGAATTCATTGAGAGGTGTAGTTTGTAAAATTTAGTCACTTATGGGAGGGTTTTGCTGTTCTGGCACCTCAGGGGTTCTTCCAGTGGGCCATGGCATCTGCAAACCATAACAACAAAATCTGTACTATAATATGGCGCTCCTTCCCTTCTGAGCTTTTCACTGTTTCTGAAAAGTAGTTCCCGATTACATATAGGGTATTGGCACACTCAGGAGAAATTGCACAACAAACTGAGAGTTCCATTTTTTCCTATTAGCCCTTATAAAAATTTAAAATTTGGGGCTAAAACAACATTTTAGTGGTAAAAATGTAATTATTCTTTCTTCACCACCCAAAGGTATTAAATTCTTTGAGGCACATGTGATGTCAATATGCACACTGCACCCCTAGATGAATTCATTGAGAGGTGTAGTTTGTAAAATGGGGTCACTTATGGGGTCATTCCACTGTTCTGGCACCTCAAGGGCTCTGCCAATGTGACATGGCACCCTCAGACCATTCCAGCAAAATCTGAACTCTAATATGGCGCTTCTTCCCTTCTGTGCCTCAAAAGTAGTTTTTGACCAAATATGGGGTATGGCATACTCAGGAGAAATTGTGTAACAAATTGTACCATTCATTTTCTTCTACTATCCCTTTTTTAAATTTAAATCTTGGGACTAAAGTAATATCTTAGTGGTAAAAATGGTAATTTTCCATTTACTCAGCCTAATATTATACATTTCTGTGAATCGCCTGAAGGTTAAAAATGCTCACTACACCCCTAGATGAATTCCTCAAGAGGTGTAGCTTCCAAAATGGGGTCACTTGTGGAGGTTCCAGCTATTTTGGCATGCCAGGGGCTCGTCAAAAGTGACATGGCGTCCGCTATGTATTCCAGCCAAAATTGAGCTACAGAATTCAGTTGGCACTCCTTCCCTTCCAAGCCCTGCTGTGCGCCCAAACAGTAGTTTTCCACCACACATGGGGTATCAGTGTACTTAGGAGAAATTGCACAACAAATTGCAAGGTCCATTTTGCTCCTCTTACCCTTATGAAAAGGAAATATTTGGGGCAAAAAACAATATTTTTGCGGGAAAAATAAATTTCTTCATTTTCACAGCTCAACATTATAAAATTCTGTGAAGCACCTGTGGGTTACATTTTTTGAGGGGTGTAGTTTCCAAAATGGGGTCACTTATGGAGGATTTCCACTGTTTAGGCACATTGTCACGGATCCGGGTGGTGGAACCTCAGTGCTGCGGTGCAAGGAGGGACCCAGAGGGGCGTAACTAAGTATCAACCCGGACCGACCCTGGTCGTACGGCGGCTAACGACGGGTCAGATGGCTGAGACTGACCGATACTGCAGATGGGCACAGCAGGCAGGCTGACGAGAGGTCCGGGTAAATGAACTGGCAGAGACAGCAGGTGATAGGCGGAAGTCTCTAGGTAGGCTGTCAGGTGGTCACGGCAAGTGACAGGCGGGAGCCTCTAGGTAGGCTGTCAGGTGGTCACGGCAAGTGAAAGGCAGGAGCCTCCGGGTAGGCAGACAGGTGGTCACGGCAAGTGACGGGTAGGAGCCTCCGGGTAGGCAGACAGGTGGTCACGGCAAGTGACAGGCAGGAGCCTCCGGGTAGGCAGACAGGTGGTCACGGCAAGTGACAGGCGGGAGCCTCTAGGTAGGCTGTCAGGTGGTCACGTCAAGTGACGGGCAGGAGCCTCTGGGTAGGCAGACGGGTAACAGGCAGGTGCTTCCAGTTAAGCAGGCGGGTGAGGCCCATAGACAGACTGGCGGACTGAATGGAAGACAGACTGGAGAGTAGTCAGGCTGGCGGACTGGACTGATAGTCAGGCTGACGGGCAGGACTAGTAGTCAGGCTAGCAGCGGGACTTGAGGGCTGAAGCAGAGGTAAGTACACTGTGCATCAACTATTGATCGGGCACCTCCATTTTGGAGGAGGTGCCTTATATATGGGAGGACCTCCGGCAATTGGCCGGGGACTCCTTAGGGCGGCGCGCGCGGCCCCTTTAAGAGGAAGGGAGCGCGCGCGCCCTAAGCACAGTGCCCAGGAAGCAGGAAGACGAGCGCTGGAAGACGCCGGGCAGGGAGCGTCTCTGCCTGAGAATGCCAAGAGTGTGCAAAGCAGTCATCAAAGCAAAAGGTGACTACTTTGAAGAACCTAGAATATAAGACATATTTTCAGTTGTTTCACACTTTTTTGTTAAGTATATAATTCCACATGTGTTAATTCATAGTTTTGATGCCTTCAGTGTGAATGTACAATTTTCATAGTCATGAAAATACAGAAAAATCTTTAAATGAGAAGGTGTGTCCAAACTTTTGGTCTGTACTGTATATATATATTTTTTTTGACTAGAAAAAAACAAAGGAAATGTGTTATCTTTAACTTTAGCCCTTTTAGAGATCATTTCATCTTCAACTTGCTTAACTGTTCACAATAACAGTAATTTTGACCAGGGGTGCACAAACTTTTACATGCCACTGTACAAGTGACAAACACCACCACACCACGACCAGACCTCATTTTATCACTACACAGTGAGCGAAAAATACAATAATGATCATGAATAAAAATCACAATGCTAATAACACTGTCAAGGATGACAGCCGGGGAGGTCACACAGATCCCACCGCTGTCACCAGTTTGTAAGGAGAACGTAGCTCCGCTGCCTCCAATTGTCAGGGCAATTACTCAATTGGTTGACGAGTAATGGACGAGGCCACGGCTGCTTCCACTACTAGGCATATATATATATGTATATTTATATATATATGTGACACCCCAGGGGTCTGGTTGCCACAGTGATAGAGATATTACGTCTGAGAGCAGGTGGGAGGTCTCTTGGTCAGGGATCCTATGCATGCCACACCTCCTGCCCAGTCCTGGGAGGGGAAGAACTTCCCCTATATAAACCTAGGGCTGAGGCAGGGTTAGTGAGTAGAGAAGAAGTAGAGAAGAGAAGCAGCATAGGAAGAAACAACAGGAGCTCTGTGGGAGCAGTTCTACAAGGAGTCAGGGGCTGGCAGCTGCAGAGCTCACCCTGACTGAGAAGTTATCACCGGACCCGGAGTCCGAGGCTGTGGGGATTAACTCCTATCCAGCAGCAGAAACCGACCGGCAGGGGATTGCAGGTCCTCTGGCCCAGAAACCCGAAGGCACGGTCACACGCGTGGGACCAGCACCGCCGTCGTGGAGCGAAAGCTACTAGAAGGCCCCGAGTCACCGGCCATACGGGTGAGCACCACACGGTACACTCAGGGACGTGGGCTACTTATACCCGCCTCTAGCAAGGTAGCCAGAAGAGTATCGTTAGTTTGGGAGGCCTACAACTCCGCCTGGCCAGGGGAGATCCCATCTGCTCAAGGACTGACCAGGCCCCAATCGCTAGCCAGTACTCCGGGAGGGTCTATCTTTGTCACCAGTAAAGACCCTGAACTACACCGTACCGTCTCCGAGTGGTTCCTGCTACCCCCATCATCCATGTCGGCTGCCCTGAGGCCATACCCCTCCCGTTGGGGGTTATACTATCACGCTGCACAATCCTACCACCGGCCTCAGCGGTCTGCCCTGCAGCAGCAGCTCCTTAGCTGTACTCAACGGGTGGCGTAGTCGTCCAACATCTACCGCTGATACAGCGCCACTTAGTCTGACTCCCTGGGCACGGACCGGATCACCGCCACGAGACTACAACCCTCAACAGATCCGGCTCCGGGTAAGCTCCCGCGTGCGCAACGCTGCGCGACACAGGCCCAGGGGCGCGTCAACTTTTGGCGTAGTCGGCAGGATCTCGTGCCCGCAACCACCGGGTACTGCGTGCCTGAAAAAGACTGTTCAAACTTACCTGTGGTGAAGATTCCCGCCATCCGGCGCCATCTTCCGCTTCCATCCCGCCATCGGTGGAGTTTTCCCGCCATCCGGCGCCATCTTCAGCCTTCTTCCCGCCACACGTGGAGTTTTCCCACCATTGGACGCCATCTTGAGGATGCCGCGCGGGAAGAAGAGGGGCGTGGACTCCGAAAGCGCGCGAGAACTGAAGCCCCGCCTCACGTCCGGACGTTGCGTAAGGTCCTGGAAGGAGCCCAGCAGACGCCGACGACACAGGAGCGCGACGGAAGGTCCTCAACCCTGACGATCCACTGCGGAGCCGCGGCCTACGGAAGAGGATCATCGCAAGGTAGGCCACGGTCCACTAGGGGGGAGAAGGATGTCGGATACGGAGGAGAGCTTCACCGCTTCAACCCCCGCCAGCGCCACCGCTGTTGCGGTCATGCCTTTCACCATGCCCTATATCCCGGGGGCAGCCTGGCTACCCCAGTACTCAGGGGAGTCACATACCCTGCATGACTTTAGAGAAAAGCTGGATAGCCTCTTCCAGGTGTACCCCCTCACAGAGGAGCAAAAAGTGACCATCCTGGTGGCCCAATTAACCGGGGCAGCCCAAAGGGAGGTAAAGTCCTGGCCACCTGGGGGGAGGACTGTCGCAGGGATACTAACCCGGCTGAGGGACACCTTTGATACCCGCACCTCAGCCGAGATCAAGCTTAGATTCTACGGGTGCAAACAGCGGGCACATGAGAGTATAAGGGACTATGCCCTGAACCTACAAGAGGCCCTGAGAGCCATTAAGCAGACCGACCCTGACGGCGTGGGAGACGAAGACAGGCTGTTGACTGAACAATTTATAGAGGGTTTAAATTGCAATGCCCACCGAACCCAGTTGCGGGCAATGGCCTTACAGGACCCTCATCTGGGATTTGCACAGTTCAAGGACAAAGCCATCCGGGTGCTTCGAGAACCGGCACCAGGTGGCGTTGTGACCCACAGACGCCCCACTACCACTTACCACCAGGAGGCGGCGCCCTTGTCGGCAGGGCCTGTGGGAGCTGATGCGCAGGCTTTGAACAATGACCCGGCTCCAGACCTGCACCATCAGGTCCAAGAGCTAGCTAAAAGCGTTGCTGCGCTAACCCGAACTGTGCAGTCTTTACAGGTTTCCACTCCAGGGAAGATCCAGCTGGCATCCGGACCGGAGGACATCCCGTGGCGTCGACCAAGGAGGACCCCACCGGCCAGAGGAAGACCCAGCGACCGATACAACGAGGACGGACGACCCATCTGCCGCCGCTGCAATCAACCCGGACATATGGCAAGGTACTATCCTTTAAACTGGCACAACCTGGGGTAGAGGGCCAACCCCCAGGAAAAAGATCACCAGGCCCATCGAACTGGCGCGACAAATATGTGGGAGGACGTCCAGTCTTACCCGTGGTACTGGATGGTATTCCTATGAGTGCCCTACTGGACACCGGGTCACAGGTCACCACCATCCCGTACGTGCTCTTCAAGCAGTACTGGAATGACTCGGCTATCACCCGCTACCCTGACGACGACTTGAGTATCATCGCCAGCAATGGTCAGCCCGTGCCACAGATTGGATTTAAAGAGGTGACCATTAAAATCGGTAGAGTCGAATTGGCAGCACAGGGACTGATCATTGTAGACATTGACAAACACGAGAGTCACCCAAAGATAACTCTAGGAACTAATGTAATTGAAAATTGTCTTGCAGAGGTGATTTTCCTTTTACAGCAGGTTGCCAAGAACGCCAGCTCCGGCCAGCAGCGAGTGCTCCAGAAAGAGATCCGGGCACTGATGCGACGGCAACAGCTAGAACTCTCCGGTGGTGAGATTGGTAGCGTGCGAATGTGTGACCCTTTCCCTATTGCCATGCCCCCGAAAAGTGAAATGATGATTTGGTGCCGGGCAGCTATTGGTCTGAGAGGTAGAGATTACCAGGCAATGGTAGAACCAGTTTACTCAGACAGTAGGCCCACCATTTTGACAGCACGGGGGGTGGTCAATGTACGCCATGGGAGGGTGCCCGTTCGCATAATAAATATCGGGAAGAGGGAAGTGTACCTGCCCCGGTATGCCACGCTAGCCAAATTGTATACCATCAATCAAGATTCCATACAGTCCGTAGAACCCTTGCCTCCATCTTCCCCGGAGGAAGGTAACGGCTCTAAGAAAACAATGGAGGACTGGTGTCAGCAACTACATTTGGGTACTGACTCCACTCCCTCACACCAGAAACAGGGAGTCTATCGGGTGGTTCAAGAGTACGAGAGAGTGTTTAGTAAACACCCGTTAGACTTCGGGCGAGTCAAGGGGGTAGAACACCACATCCCCACGGGAGACCATCCTCCCATAAAAGAGAGGTATCGACCCGTACCCCCTGCACACTACCAACACGCCAAGGGGATGCTTAGAGACATGAAGGAGGCTGGGGTGATCAGGGATAGCTGTAGCCCCTGGGCAGCTCCACTAGTCTTAGTCAAAAAGAAAGACAACACCATGAGGATGTGTGTAGATTACCGGAAAATCAACCGTATCACACACAAGGATGCGTACCCCTTACCAAGGATAGAGGAGTCTTTGGCTGCTTTAAGATCTGCTAACTTCTTCTCTACCTTGGATCTCACTAGTGGGTACTGGCAGGTTCCTGTAGCAGAGGCGGACCGGGAGAAGACCGCATTCACCACCCCGATGGGACTTAGCGAGTTTACCTGCATGCCGTTCGGACTCTGCAACGCACCAGGAACCTTCCAACGATTAATGGAGTGCTGTCTGGGCCACAGAAACTTCGAGACGGTCTTGTTGTACCTGGACGATGTCATCGTATATTCCAAGACGTATGAGGACCACCTGAAACACCTGGCGGAAGTGTTCGAAGCTCTGGCAAGCTACGGCCTAAAGGTGAAACCCTCCAAGTGTCACCTCCTGAAACCAAAGGTGCAGTACCTGGGACACGTGGTGAGCGCTGATGGAGTGGCTCCCGACCCTGATAAGATCACCGCAATTAAGGAATGGCCAAGTCCCTCCAGTGTAAAGGAAGTGCGGCAGTTTCTCGGGTTGGTAGGCTATTACCGCAGATTCATCCCCGGTTTCACCAAAAAGGCAGCTCCTATGCAGGACCTCCTGATAGGCCAGTCCCGGAAGGCCAAGAACCAGAAGCCACCCTTCAGATGGGAGAAGTTAGAAGAAGAGTCCTTCCGCCAGCTGAAGATGGCCCTCACGGGGGATGAAATCCTGGCGTACCCTGATTACAGCCAGCCCTTTATCCTCTACACCGACGCAAGTAACATCGGGCTAGGAGCCGTGCTGTCCCAGATCCAGCAGGGGAAAGAACGAGTAATCGCTTACGCCAGCCGAAAACTGCGACCCACCGAGAGAAACCCTGAGAATTACAGCTCATTTAAGCTAGAGTTCCTGGCAGTGGTGTGGGCAGTCACCGAACGCTTTAAGCACTACCTCGCTTCTTCCCGGTTCACCGTGTACACGGATAACAACCCGTGGACACACCTGGACACGGCAAGACTCGGTGCCCTAGAGCAGAGATGGATGGCCCGTCTGTCCAACTACGAATTCACAATCAAATACCGGGCAGGACGCTCCAATACCAACGCGGACGCCCTGTCCAGGATGCCAAACCTACCGGACGTAGGAGAAGATCCAGAGGGACTGGAAGAAGTTGAACTCCCCGCGTTCCACCGTCATGGGACTATCCAGTATTCCCATCGGGTAAGGAGTAAGCAAGCCGCTACGTTTAACCCCTTGCCTCACTACAACTTGGAGGAAACGCAAGACAGTGACCCTGCCGTCCGACTGGTGAAGGAGATGCTGACTCGGCCAGAGGCTCGCCTTGACCCAGACGCTCCGGAGGAAGCCAAGCAACTGTGGGCTGAGAAGAGTCGACTGTTCCTTTACAAGGGGAAGTTGTGCCGCAGAATGGTTAACTCCCGGATGCATGAACTAATCTGGCAAGTAGTGGTGCCACGGAGAGACGCAGCCATGGTGATGGAGGCATACCACGACGGGGCTGGACACTTCGGATGGAAGAAGCTGGAGTTCCTGCTGCGCGGGCGGTTCCACTGGGTAGGCATGAGGGGAACCATCGAGAGGTGGTGCAGAGACTGTGGCCCGTGCAACCTAAGAAGGAAGGACCGTGCCAGCCAGAAGACTCCCCTGCAGTCCATCGTCACCCGGCAGCCGTTGGAACTGGTAGCCTTGGATCATGTAAAACTGACCCCAAGCAGAAGTGGCTACGTTTACGCACTAACCATCGTGGATCACTACTCCCGGTTCTTGGTTGTCGTCCCCGTCAAGGACTTAACAGCTCGAACAGCAGCTAGAGCCTTCCAGCAGCACTTCTGCCGTCCACACGGGTACCCGGACCAAGTGCTGACGGACCAGGGACCTGCCTTTGAAGCGGAGGTCTTCCAGGAATTCTGCAATCTGTATGGCTGCCGGAAGATAAGGACGACACCCTATCATCCGCAAACTAATGGACTTTGTGAGAAAATGAACCAGGTGGTAATGGATCTTCTGAAAACGTTGCCCCTGGAAGAACGCAGTCTGTGGCCTGAGAAGCTGCCCGATCTGGTGGACCTATACAACCACATCCCGGTAGGTTCCACCAACTGTACCCCGGCTTACCTGATGAGGGCAAGGCCTGGTAAGCTACCTGTTGACCTGGAGATGGGAGTCCTGACACCCGAGGACACTTCACCAGAAGCAGACTGGGACACAGAGAGGCAGCAGCAGTACCGGAAAGTACAGGAGAGCGTGGAGCGAAGTCTCTGTCAAGCTAGGGAAAGACAAGAGAAAACTTACAACCAGTATGCTCCCGCTGTTCCCCTGGTACCCGGAGAGCAGGTCTTGAAGAGGAAAAGGGGGCTCCACAAGTTGGACGACCAGTGGGAGAAGGACCCGTACATCGTACTGCCCTCAACCCACGACAACCCAAAGGTCTGTACCATCAGTAAAGACGGAGGGGAAACCACAACCATTGTATCCCGGGATCACCTGAAGAAGTGTCCCGAACAGCTACGGAACCCTGAAGAGGAACAAGAAGACCCTCGACCCGTAGAGGAAAGGGAAGACATGGTTAGTACTGTGCTCGGAGACTTCCCTCGGTCTTGGACTCAAGTCAATGGCGCAGTTGTGGTACCCGTACTCACCTTCCTCCAACCAGCATCCCAAGCACCTACGGAGCAACAGGTAGAGCTGGAAGAACAGCCGGTCCAGGAGGCAGAAGACTCCACACAAGCAGAACAGGAGGATCAACCCTCTGCTTATAGTGAGCCTGCCGTACCCCTAGTGAGCCAAAGAGCCGGTAGACAGCTGCCCAGTTTACCCTTGACAGCTCCTACACCCTGTAGTTCAGGGCTAGACAGTCAGCTCCGTAGGTCCACTAGGGCCACTAGAGGCCAGTTACCCGCACGTTGGAGGATTTGAAATGTATAAATTGTTTTATTTGTGGTTACCTGTTTTTCTTGTTGCTTGTAAATAATTATGTGTTTCTAGTTATTTTTAGGAGTCCTTGGTGGATTTACCGGGAATCCTTGTACAATTAGTTGGAGCGTAACCCAGGATGGACTAAAAGACTGATAAGGACTCGGGGCAGGACAGACCCCTACCTGGTTACGTCTCCCTGTTTTGGTGAAATGGACACCTTTGTTTTCTTCAAAACTGCACCCGGTTGCGGACACGCCGTAACCATCTTTATGTGTTTTTCTTATTGTATTATTATTGTTTATACCTTGTTATGTTTTTCTAAAAATATGTTTAGTCCCGGAGTACTAAATTTCACTAGGGGGGAATGTGACACCCCAGGGGTCTGGTTGCCACAGTGATAGAGATATTACGTCTGAGAGCAGGTGGGAGGTCTCTTGGTCAGGGATCCTATGCATGCCACACCTCCTGCCCAGTCCTGGGAGGGGAAGAACTTCCCCTATATAAACCTAGGGCTGAGGCAGGGTTAGTGAGTAGAGAAGAAGTAGAGAAGAGAAGCAGCATAGGAAGAAACAACAGGAGCTCTGTGGGAGCAGTGCTACAAGGAGTCAGGGGCTGGCAGCTGCAGAGCTCGCCCTGACTGAGAAGTTATCACCGGACCCGGAGTCCGAGGCTGTGGGGATTAACTCCTATCCAGCAGCAGAAACCGACCGGCAGGGGATTGCAGGTCCTCTGGCCCAGAAACCCGAAGGCACGGTCACACGCGTGGGACCAGCACCGCCGTCGTGGAGCGAAAGCTACTAGAAGGCCCCGAGTCACCGGCCATACGGGTGAGCACCACACGGTACACTCAGGGACGTGGGCTACTTATACCCGCCTCTAGCAAGGTAGCCAGAAGAGTATCGTTAGTTTGGGAGGCCTACAACTCCGCCTGGCCAGGGGAGATTCCATCTGCTCAAGGACTGACCAGGCCCCAATCGCTAGCCAGTACTCCGGGAGGGTCTATCTTTGTCACCAGTAAAGACCCTGAACTACACCGTACCGTCTCCGAGAGGTTCCTGCTACCCCATCATCCACGTCGGCTGCCCTGAGGCCATACCCCTCCCGTTGGGGGTTATACTATCACGCTGCACAATCCTACCACCGGCCTCAGCGGTCTGCCCTGCAGCAGCAGCTCCTTAGCTGTACTCAACGGGTGGCGTAGTCGTCCAACATCTACCGCTGATACAGCGCCACTTAGTCTGACTCCCTGGGCACGGACCGGATCACCGCCACGAGACTACAACCCTCAACAGATCTGGCTCCGGGTAAGCTCCCGCGTGCGCAACGCTGCGCGACACAGGCCCAGGGGCGCGTCATATACAGTGGGGAAAATAAGTGTTAGGCTATGTGCCCACGATGCAGAAATGCTCCGGATTTTTCCTGAGCGTTTCTGCATCTCCCTGGCAGACAAAAACGCATGCGGATTGTACATGCGGATTGTACATGCCATTTTCTTGCTAGGGACATGCGGATGTGAAGCGTTCTTCACATGCATTTCCACATGCTGGTTGACAAGCACTTTCCAAGCGATTTTAGCATCATTTGGAAAGTGCTTGTCAACTTGGTCACACTATATAAATCCATGCAAACGGCATGGATTTATATAGTGTGACCCGAGAGAATGTCAAAAAATAAAAAATAAATCTATACTTACCTTCCGGTGGCCCCCGCAGTCTTGCTTCGCTCGGTGCTGACTGCCGGCAGATCGCGGTACACTGAAGAACCTGCCGACGTCAGCATCGCGTGACCCGTCACATGACTATGACGTCAGCGCAGGTCCTCCAGTCCATCGCGATTTGCCGGCAAGGGAGAACGAGCGCACCGCGGGCCATCAGAAGGTAAGTATAATATCTATTTTTTATTTTATTCTTTTTTTTACAGTTTCTATGGTACCCGGGTCCGGAGGAGAGTCTCCTGTCCTCTAGACCTGGGTACCATCCGCACATTGAACGCATGTATTCCGCATGTGCTTATCTAGTGAAGCGGAATGCATGTGTTCTAATGCAAGTCAATGACGGCGAAAACACAGCACTTCCGCAAAATAATTGGTAGTGCTGCATTTTTTTCCGCAATGATAATCCGCAGCGGAAATTTCTGCAGCATGCGCACAGCACATGCGGATTATCATTGGGGAACATGACAGGCCTTCTACCATGCGTTTTTTAAGTGTTTCTGCAGCGTTTTTGCCGCTGCGGGAACGCTTAAAAAATGCATCGTGGGTAGTGTTGAGCCACCCCCGTAGTGTTCGGGTTCGGTTCGGTTCGTCGAACACCGGGATGTTCGAGGAACTGTTCGTCGAACTGTTCGTCGAACACCTTAGAACACCGTCGAACACCGTTAAAACCAATGGCAGGCAAACAAAAACACATAGAAACACATAGAAAACACCTGCAAAGGTGTCCAAAAGCTGACAAACTGCTCAGAAGACACTCTCTTTAAAAAAGCCGGCCGGCAAATTCAGCAGCGGCATACACCGGTACCCGACAATTTAGACAAGAAGGAATAGAGCATCACACATAGATTAGATAGATAGAAACATGTCAGTCACACATATAAGAAGCACAGTGACAGTGTTGGTTACTGCACTTGTCATTTAGTGTAAAGGATTTATTAAAAAAAATATTAGTGTTTTCATGCACCGTCTCTTTAAAAAAGCCGGCCGGCAATTCAGCATCTGTACCCGACAATTTAGAACAGAAAGAATAGAGCTTCACACATAGATTAGATAGATAGAAACATGTCAGTCACATATATATGAAGTACAGTGACAGTGTTGCTTACTGTACTTGTCATTTAGTGTAAAGGATTTATTTAAAAAAATAATAGTGTTTTCATGCACTGTCTCTTTAAAAAAGCCGGCCGGCAATTCAGCAGCGGTACCCGACAATTTAGAACAGAAAGATAGAGCATCACACATAGATTAGATAGATAGAAACATGTCAGTCACATATATATGAAGTACAGTGATAGTGTTGGTTACTGTACTTGTCATTTAGTATTAAAATAAAGGATTTATTATTAAAAAAATTGGCGTGGGGTTCCCCTTAATTTTAGGCTCTAGCGGAGGTTAAGCAGACGGCTGGGGCAGATGTTTGAAGCCTGGGAAGGGGGTAATACCCACGGAGCTTCCCAGGCTACTAATATCAGCCCCCAGCTGAATACATAGCCTTTACTAGCTATTAAAATGGGGGACCCCCCAAAAAAAATGACGTGGGGTCCCCCCTAATTTAATAGCTAGCAAAGGCTAGGCAGACAGCTGGGGGCTGATATTAATAGCCCAGGAAGGGAGCCATGAATATTGGCCCCCTCCCAGGCTAGAAACACCAGCCGTCAGCCGCCCCAGAAATGGCGCATTCATAGGATGCGCCAATTCTGGCACTTAGCCTCGCTCTTCCACGCTGCCCTGGTGCGGTGGCAGGGGGTAATAGGGTTGGGGTTGATGTCAGCTTATAATGCCAGCTGACATCAAGCCCAGGTTAGTAATGGAGAGGCGTCTATAAGACACCCCCATTACTAACCCCATAGTCAAAGTTAAAAAAAACACAAACACCCAGAATAAAGTCCTTTAATTGAAATAAAGACACAATCCTTTATTGTTCTAAATTAAACCATACTTACCATCACGCCCATTCCAGCTGAAGCCAACGATCTCCTGCAATAAAAGAAAAATAATAAAGCAACCTCATCCTTACCTTTCCATGGTTCCCACGACAGCTTCAGCTCTGCTACATCGAGATGACAGGCTGGACCGCAGCAGAACGCTGCCATCCAGCCTCTCATCCCGCAGACACTGAGAAGCGCAGGCTTGCTTGCGCTGCTCAGCGTCTCTCTGTGACGACATCCAGATGAGCCGAGTTCATGTCCAATGAACTCGGCTCACCTCATGCACGTCACTGACAGCGTGGGAAAATTCTCACGCTGAAGCGGTGAGTGCAGGAGAATTCTCCCACGCTGTCAGTGACGTGCAGGAGGTGAGCTGAGTTCATTGGACATGAGCTCACCTCATGCACATCACTGACAGCGTGGGAGAATTCTCCTGCACTCAGCACTTCAGCGTGAGAATTTTCCCACGCTGTCAGTGACGTGCATGAGGTGAGCCGAGTTCATTGGACATGACCTCGGCTCATCTGGATGCCGTCACAGCGAGACAGTGAGGAGCGCAAGCATGCCTGCGCTTCTCAGTGTCTGCGGGATGACAGACTGGATGGCAGCGTTCTGCTGCGGTCCAGCCAGTCATCTCGATGTAGCAGAGCTGAAGCTGTCGTGGGAACCATGGAAAGGTAAGGATGAGGTTGGTTTATTATTTTTCTTTTATTGCAGGAGATCGTTGGCTTCAGCTGGAATGGGTGTGATGGTAAGTATGGCTTAATTTAGAACAATAAAGAATTGTGTCTTTATTTCAATTAAAGGACTTTATTCTGGGTGTTGTGTTTTTTTTAAATACTTTACTAGAAATTCATGGCGGTCATGTCTAATACTGGTGTGACCCCATGAATTTTGGGCTTGGGGCCAGCTGATAATACCAAGCTGGCCCTAACCCCTTTATTACCCAGTGAGCCACCGCACCAGGGCCCTGGATGAGTTGGGTACAGCGCCAGAAGATGGCGCTCCTATGAACGCGCCATTTTCCGGGGTGGCTGCGGACTGCAATTTGTAGCGGGGGGGGGCCCAGAAAGCTTGGGCCTCCCTGCGCTGCAGATTCCAGCCCCCAGCTGCCTAGTTGTACCTGGCTGGACACAAAAATAGGGCGAAGCCCCACGTACTTTTTTTTAAATTATTTCTTGAAATTCATGAAATAATTAAGAAAAAAAGGGCTTCCCTATATTGTTGTGTCCGGCCAGGTACAAATAGGCAGCTGGTGGATGGGGGCAGCCCGTTCCTGCCTGCTGTACCTGGCTGGACACTAATATAGTGCGAAGCCCCACTTCAATTTTTTTAAATTATTTCAGGAAATTCATGAAATAATTTAAAAAAAATTGACGTGGGGCTTCGCACTATATTTGTGTCCAGCCAGGTACAGCAGGCAGGAACGGGCTGCCCCCAACCACCAGCTGCCTATTTGTACCTGGCCGGACACAACAATATAGGGAAGCCCTTTTTTTCTTAATTATTTCATGAAATAATTTAAAGAAAATTGACGTGGGGCTTCGCCCTGTTTTTGTGTCCAGCCAGGTACAACTAGGCAGCTGGGGGCTGGAATCCGCAGCGCAGGGAGGCCCAAGCTTTCTGGGCCACCCCCTCTGCAAATTGCAGTCCGCAGCCACCCCGGAAAATGGCGCGTTCATAGAAGCGCCATCTTCTGGCGCTGTACCCAACTCATCCAGGGCCCTGATGCGGTGGCTCACTGGGTAATAAAGGGGTTAGGGCCAGCTTGGCATTATCAGCTGGCCCTAAGCCCGAAATTCATGGGGTCACGCCAATATTAGACATGACCACCATGAATTTCTAGTAAAGTATTTAAAAAAAACACAACACCCAGAAAAAAGTCCTTTAATTGAAATAAACACACAATTCTTTATTGTTCTAAATTAAACCATACTTACCATCACGCCCATTCCAGCTGAAGCCAACGATCTCCTGAAATAAAAGAAAAATAATAAAGCAACATCATCCTTACCTTTCCATGGTTCCCATGACAGCTTCAGCTCTGCTACATCGAGATGACAGGCTGGACCGCAGCAGAACGCTGCCATCCAGCCTGTCATCCCGCAGACACTGAGAAGCGCAGGCTTGCTTGCGCTCCACAGTGTCTCTCTGTGAGGGCATCCAGATGAGCCGAGTTATTGTCCAATGAACTCGGCTCACCTCATGCACGTCACTGACAGCGTGGGAAAATTCTCCTGCACTCAGCGCTTCAGCATGGGAGAATTCTCACACTGAAGCGCTGAGTGCAGGAGAATTCTCCCACGCTGTCAGTGACGTGCAGGAGGTGAGCTGAGTTCATTGGACATGAGCTCACCTTATGCACGTCACTGACAGCGTGGGAAAATTCTCCTGCACTCAGCACTTCAGCGTGGGAGAATTCTCACGCTGAAGCGCTGAGTGCAGGAGAATTCTCCCACGCTGTCAGTGACGTGCAGGAGGTGAGCTGAGTTCATTGGACATGAGCTCACCTTATGCACGTCACTGACAGCGTGGGAGAATTCTCCTGCACTCACCGCTTCAGCGTGAGAATTTTCCCACGCTGTCAGTGACGTGCATGAGGTGAGCCGAGTTCATTGGACATGAACTCGGCTCATCTGGATGTCGTCACAGAGAGACGCTGAGCAGCGCAAGCAAGCCTGCGCTTCTCAGTGTCTGCGGGATGAGAGGCTGGATGGCAGCGTTCTGCTGCGGTCCAGCCTGTCATCTCGATGTAGCAGAGCTGAAGCTGTCATGGGAACCATGGAAAGGTAAGGATGAGGTTGCTTTATTATTTTTCTTTTATTGCAGGAGATCGTTGGCTTCAGCTGGAATGGGCGTGACGGTAAGTATGGTTTAATTTAGAACAATAAAGGATTGTGTCTTTATTTCAATTAAAGGACTTTATTCTGGGTGTTTGTGTTTTTTTTAACTTTGACTATGGGGTTAGTAATGGGGGTGTCTTATAGACGCCTCTCCATTACTAACCTGGGCTTGATGTCAGCTGGCATTATAAGCTGACATCAACCCCAACCCTATTACCCCCTGCCACCGCACCAGGGCAGCGTGGAAGAGCGAGGCTAAGTGCCAGAATTGGCGCATCCTATGAATGCGCCATTTCTGGGGCGGCTGACGGCTGGTGTTTCTAGCCTGGGAGGGGGCCAATATTCATGGCTCCCTTCCTGGGCTATTAATATCAGCCCCCAGCTGTCTGCCTAGCCTTTGCTAGCTATTAAATTAGGGGGGACCCCACGTCATTTTTTTTGGGGGGTCCCCTATTTTAATAGCTAGTAAAGGCTATGTATTCAGCTGGGGGCTGATATTAGTAGCCTGGGAAGCTCCGTGGGTATTACCCCCTTCCCAGGCTTCAAACATCTGCCCCAGCCGTCTGCTTAACCTCCGCTAGAGCCTAAAATTAAGGGGAACCCACACGCCAATTTTTTTAATAATAAATCCTTTATTTTAATACTAAATGACAAGTACAGTAACCAACACTATCACTGTACTTCATATATATGTGACTGACATGTTTCTATCTATCTAATCTATGTGTGAAGCTCTATTCTGTCTGTTATAAATTGTCGGGTACCGCTGCTGAATTGCCGGCCGGCTTTTTTAAAGAGACGGTGCATGAAAACACTATTATTTTTTTTAATAAATCCTTTGCGCTAAATGACAAGTACAGTAAGCAGCACTGTCACTGTACTTCATATATATGTGACTGACATGTTTCTATCTATCTAATCTATGTGTGATTCTCTATTCTTTCTATTCTAAATTGTCGGGTACCGCTGCTGAATTGCCGGCCGGCTTTTTTAAAGAGACGGTGCATGAAAACACTATTATTTTTTTTGATAAATCCTTTACGCTAAATGACAAGTACAGTAAGCAGCACTTTCACTGTACTTCGTATATATGTGGCTGACATGTTTATATCTATCTAATCTATGTGTGAAGCTCTATTCTTTCGGTTCTAAATTGTCGGGTACAGGTGTATGCCGCTGCTGAATTGCCGGCTTTTCATGTTTCACTGTTGGCACTGTTCCCATCGATTTGGGCAATCACTGTAATGCCACAACCACCATGGCTGTGGCATTACAGTGAGTGGCAGACAATCCCTGCATGATTGGTGCTCTAAATAGTGCCAGACATGCAGGACACGCTTTTGGTGCACGAACAGTTATCGAACATAACCTCGAACAGCCGAATTTTTTGCAAATCGTTCGGGTTCGTCGAACAACTCGAACACCGCCCAAAACAGCTCGAATTTGAGATTGGCGAACAGTTCTAGTCGAACACCGCTCATCTCTAATCGTGGGCACACAGCCTTTGATACACTGCCAATTTCGCAACTTTTCCCACCTACAAAGAATGGAGAGGTCTGTAATTTTTATCGTAGGTACACTTCAACTGTGAGACACAGAATCTTACATTATATTTTATACAATTGAAAAACAGATCTTAATATTTGGTACAGAAACCTTTGTTTGAAATTACAGAGGTCAGACGTTTCCTGTAGTTCTTGACCAAGTTTGCACACACTGCAGCAGGGATTTTGACCCACTCCTCCATACAGATCTTCTCCAGATCTTTCAGGTTTCGGAGTTGTTGCTGGGCAACATTGAGTTTCAGCTCTTTCCAAATATTTTCTATTGGGTTCAGGTCTGGAGACTGGCTAGGCCACTCCAGGACTTTGGAATGCTTCTTAAACAGCCACTCCTTAGTTGCCCTTGCTGTGTGTTTCGGGCCATTGTCAGGCTGGAATACCCAGCCACAATCCCATATTCAATGCTTTTACTGAGGGAAGGAGGTTGATCGCCAATATCTTGTGATACATGACCCTATCCATCCTCTCTTCAATACAGTGCAGTCATCCTGTCACCTTTGCAGAAAATCACATCAAAGTATGATGTTTGCCCCACCATGCTTCACGGTTGGGACAGTGTTCTTGGGGTTGTACTCATCCTTCTTCTTCCTCCAAACACGGCGAGTGGAGTTGATACCAAAAAGTTCTATTTTGTTCATCTGACCACATGACCTTTTCTCATGCCTCCTCTAGATCATCCAGATGGTCATTGGCAAACTTCCAACGGGCTTGGACATGAGCTGGCGTGAGTAGGGGGACCATGCGTGCCCTGCAGGATTTTATTCCATGACGGCATAGTGTGTTACTAATGGTAATGTTTGAGACTGTGGTCCCAGCTCTCTTCATGTTATTGATCAAGTCCACCCATGTAGGTCTGGGCTCATTCCTGACCTTTCTCAAAATCATCCTTACCCCATAAGGCGAGATATTGCATGGAGCCCCAGACTGAGGAAGATTGACAGTTATCTTGTGTTTCTTCCAATGTCTAATAATTGTGGCAAGCTGCTTGCCTATTGTTTTGTAGCCCATCCCAGCCTTGTTCAAGTCTACAATTTTTTCCCTGATGTCCTTAGACAGCTTTTTGATCTTGGCCATGGAGAAGAAGTTGGAGTGTGATTGACTGAGTGTGTGGACAGTTGTCTTTTATACAGATAACAAGTTCAAACAGGTGCAATTAATACAGGTAATGAGTGCAGAGTAGGAGGGCTTCTTAAAGAAAAACTAACAGGTCTGTGAGAGACAGAATTCTTGCTGGTTGGTAGGTGATCAAATACTTATTTCATGCAATAAAATGCAATTTAATTATTTAAAAATCATACAATGTGATTTCTCACAGTTGAAATGTACCTATGATAAAAATTACAGACCTCTCCATTCTTTGTAGGTGGGAAAACTTGCAAAATCTGCAGTGTATCAAATACTTATTTTTCCCACTGTATATACCTCTGTATGGTCACTGCCAGCTCCTCAATAACAAAAAAGGAACCACTACTAGCTGCCACCACCAGTTGTTTACATAGCCCGATTGGACATCCATTACAGGTAGCTTATGGCTTCAGGGGTGCAGTTTATAAAGCAAGAAGAAACAGAGCTATCAAATTTTATATATTTAATCCAGAAAAGTAGGCAGTGTTTATAAAAATATACAAAGATGATACAAAATGGAAACAAAACAATATGATTTATACAATTACAAATAAATAAAAATAAAAAGGAATAACGAAAGAAAATTACTAAACCTGATGTCATGGAAATGGCTTAGAGCTTAGCGGAGGGAAGCACTCCGATTGGGAAAATGGAACACTCTCACAGCAAACTTATGTCTTCCAGAATGAATAAAGACAGGACCTAGGGCTCAGCAGAGCATCGTCAGGCGTCCCGCCGGGCCAGTCTGAAGCTAGATGTATGTGACAAGAAAAATGCTGACAAACTTCCTCCTTATCGACCATATGACTGTCCAATTGATCTATTGCCTGCTGCAGCTATACCTTTTGGAAGCATCTACCAACTGGCAAAGCTGGAATTAAAAACTCTCAAATAATACATTGATGAAAATTTAGCCAAAGGGTTCATTCAACCATCCTCATCACCAGGAGGTGCACCTATATTTTTGTCAAAAAGAAAGATTGTTCCTTGAGACCCTGCTTTGATTACCGAGAATTAAATAAAATTACTGTAATGAATCTTTACCCTCTGCGTTTGATCCCTGAGTTGCTGGACAGTGTTAGTCATGCAAAGATGTTCACAAAACTGGAACTTCGAGGGCATATAACTTGGTTCGCATTAGACTAGGTGATAAATTGAAGACAGCATTTAGATCACGCTATGGACAATATGAGTATTTAGTCATGCATTTGGACTTTGCAATGCTAGTGCGACGTTTCAACATTTCGTTAATGACATTTTCCGAGACTTGTTTGATCAATTTGTGGTCATTTATCTGGATAATATAATAATCTTTTCTCTGCAGAAGAACATCAGAATAATGTGAAAACTGTGCTGAAGGATCCAAGAATCAACCAACTCTATATTAAAGCACCACTCCAGCGTTTTCTTTTATTTTTTTCAGTGCTGGAGTGGTGCTTTAAACCTAAGACCCCTCCCCCTACACTTATACTCATCCTCCAGCGTCTTCACCTTTTTCAGTGCAGCTCTGGTCCCACAGCGCCATTGTGACGACACAGCTTTTCTTCTTAATTATGCCAGGCAAATTCAGTAAGCCAGAAGCTATATGCTTTATCTTCATGTTGACTTTTGCATTGGTGTTCTACTTTGGTTGATAAAGACAGGCTATTGTTTGAATAATCCTGAATGCTGACACTTGAGTTGAGATGTACTGTAACATATTGTCTGTATATCTTGCAAGATAGAGACTTGGAGCAATACTGTGATAATATGCTCATTACGTTTTATATCAAACCATGCAAGTTGATTAAATGCTCAAATAATGAGTCATGAGCCCCTTCCACCTTGATCCCTGACCCTTGACCTGTGAATGATGGCTGCAAGGACAACTGTGATCTATAAAAAAGGGGTCTCTGCCTCTATTCGGTGTCATTCTAATGCATGTCAGCTTATGGGACTTCGGCTCCAGCTGGAGGAATACAGATCGGCTCCATTGACCATTTCTGAACCCTCAGAGATGTCTTGAAGAATCCAGGTTGGTCAAACAGGTCACCTGGCACCAGACCTCACTGCTCTCGGCTAGTTTCTTAAGCTTGTCGTTACCTTCTCTCTTTGGGGGCCCGCCAAAAGCGGGGGGGCCACTGGTGGGATAATAGGCCCTGTAGACTTGAAATCGCAGCTGTTCTTTCCCAGGTGGGCCAGCGGAAGGGTAAGGACTGTATAATGTTGTACCATTTTGGGTACTTGCTGGGACTGTTCTATCTGTTTATTATCCGCTTTGTAGTTCAATAAAATATTGCCATGCTGTTTTACCCTCACCCTGTGTTGTCTGAGTAGCGTTACGCCCATGGAAGTCCCCGGGTCTCCACAGCTGCAGCTTCGGACTGGCCAGAAGATACGTCATAAGTTCTCACGTGGCATATGCAGCAGGACAATGATCCAAAACACAGCAGCAAGTCCACCTCTGAATGGCTTAAGAAAAACAAAATTAAGACTTTGGAGTGGCCTAGTCAAAGTCCTGACCTTAATCCAATTGAGATGTTGTGGCATAAACTTAAAAGTCGGTTCATGCTCTGAAACCCTCCAATGTGGCTGCATTACATCAATTTTGCATAGATGAGTGGCCATAATTCCTCTAGAGCGTTGTAAAAGACTCATTGCCAGTTATCGTAAACGCTTGATTGCAGATGTTTCTGCTAAGGGTGGTCCAACCAGTTATTAGGTTTAGGGGGCAATCACTTTTTCACACAGGACCCTGGTTTGGATTTCTTTCTCCCTTAATAATAAAGATCTTCATTTAAAAACTGCATTTTGTGTTTACTTGTGTTATCTTTGTCTAATATTTAAATTAGTTTTGTGATCTGAAACATTTAGGTGTGACAAACATGTAAAAGAGTAAGAAATCAGACAGGAGCAAATGCTTTTTCATACCACTTTATACTTGTGAATAAATTACACACAGTAGGACTCAATTTACTAATTTTGTGACTTCTGGAGGCAATTGGTCACTCAGGATTTTATTTAGGGATATCAGACTACAGGGGACTGAATACAAATGCACATCACAATTTTCAGACTTATATTTTTTAAATAATTAGTAAAACATATACTATCATTTCCTTTATACTTCACTTGCTAATTGGTGTTGGTATATCGCATAAAATCCCAATAAAATACATTTAAGTTTCAGAGTCTAATGTGAAAAAAATTGGAAAGGTACACAGGTATGAATACTTTTTCAAGGCACTGTATATAAGACTCTCTCCATGTGTTGCAACCTGTTCTTTGCGTCCTTGGAGTATTGAACATGGGAGTGTGGACCCTTATCTTCCTTAAAACATGGAAGTCCCATAAGTGAATATTAAAAGCACATATTAGCATACATATGTATATTAGCATATATTGTCGATATGCCATAAGTGTCTCACATAGCAATACCTCATCTAATTCATGCTACCTGAACCATGGGAAGCATGAATCAGAGTTTGGCTGCATATTGTAGCCATGTATGCTTTTCTATGAAACACTGGCATTTACGAGAGAACATACATGACTCCAATAACGCTGTCAGACTCTGATTCATGCTGACTGTGGTTTAGGCCGCATGCTTCAGATGACAGGTTGCCTTTAAGCAGTAGTCCTGACAATGTGAACCTTAGACTTAGGGAATCTCAATGCTCCTGTACAGGGTCCGAGTACACAGATATAACAATGTTATTGTCACGCCAGGTGTGGGAAAGACTTAGGGCAACACAGAGGGAAAAGGGAAAGGGAGCCCAGACACTAGAAAAAGGGGGAAGTGGAGACCCCCTAGTCTGGTCTAGCATCACCCTGTCTCAACTACCGTCCCTATATTGCCTCGCCCTGTTTTTCCATGGCATATGGCTAAGGCTAGGGATGGGAGGAGATGAGCACTAGTCGATCTCCACTAAACTCTATAGACAACAAGGGTAGACAAACAGGGGGGAGAATGCTTAGCTTTAGACGACTCCAGGCAAATGCGACCTCGGTCTCAAACTCCAGAGAGGAAGAAGTACAGCTCTTGCTAAGCGTTCACAAGTAGAAATAAATATAGCCGGCACCTCCCTCTCAGACACACCAGGTATATATACACCCAGTCCAGGGACCTAATTACCAGAGGGAGGTAGCCGCTAGGTCCTAGAGACAGCCTCTCATCTAAGAAGATGTCTGTAATGCCAAACTTATAGATCTCCTGCAACCAACTGCAGGGCGACTGTCTGTCACCTCTGATACACCCATGACAGTTATGCATACTATATCACATTCCATACATTATTTAACAAACTTCTATATTCTGCCAAGTAATCACTTATTTATCATTATGGACATGGTGTTTGTCAGGATACAGACAATCCACAGACTCAAGGCCAGTATTAAAGAAAAAATACTTAAAGCGAACCTGTCATGTTAAAAAATTAATTTTCAGATATGGAGTTAATGTGCAGGTTAACAGCGTTCTAAAGTTGTGCAGTGACCGCACTGAAAGCCTGGCTACAAGGAGGAAATTAACTTTATTTCTCTTGGCAGATAGAAAAAGCAAGTCAGTTGCAAACTTGCTTATTTTAATTCTAACTAAAGAAATTAGTTAGACAGATTACTAAAGATAACCATAAACGTGTGTAAAAATATTTTTTTCCATGTCAAAGGTATCCATAGCCTCTATATTACAATATTAAGAAGAAAGGAAATACTGTATATATGCAATAGACAAGTGTAGTCTACAGATAAGTGCGAACATTTACAGGGATATTTATGCTCCCTGCCATGGGATTCATAGGTTGAGTGGGCCCACTAGGGAGCAAGAAAACTATCTTTTTGTAGGAAATAAAACATTTCCAGCTTTCTACTACTATATGGAGTCTCTGATATATTGGTTGCATTTTCTATATTTCTTGTTATATATTTTTGTCATTAGGTGGCAGGGGCCCATCTCATTTTGCTATGGGGCCCTATGAATTCGAGTTACACCCCTGTAGTATTCGCATTATAGAGAGCATTGACACATACTCTCATTGTGCTTGTGATCTACTCTTCACAAAGAGAATGTGTGATCAAAATCCTGATGATAGTATAGCTCTGGATTCCAAACAATGGCCTTCCCAAAGCTGACAGGGCATGCTTAGAATTGTAGTCTTGTAGCAAGTTGGAAACTAGTGCACAGTTCAAAACCTGTAGAAGTAGGTTTCCTGTTGTCAGCACTTTTTCGATTTTTTTTTTATTCTGGGCTTGTGGCTCAGAATCTTTACTAGGTAAGTATATATTTTCTGATTATGATCTGCTACCTGTTTGCAAAGAATTAAAACTTTTTCCATATCCGCATACCCAGATCTCTGTGATGTAATCATCAAAGTCTATACTAAGAAACTTTTTGCCTGAAGCGTCACAGGCGCTGTATAAAAATATAGCCTATTCAACGGAAACCAATTCTTGAAATTAACAATATTGAAACCAAGAAAATTACTCATGTAAGGTAAATTTAAAAAGTTATTATTCCCGCAAGCCTTTAACTCCCACTTAACTACATTTCTACTACCTTTACTTAAAGGGTTTTCCAGTTTTGGAAAACCCCTGTCCCCTGGACCCATAAAGAGAAAGTTTTAGCTTAAAGAGGTTGTCCACTACTATATAAAATGTCCCAATATATTTAAATGGTGGAAATAAGTGTTTTTGTAATTACCATCTGTTGTGCGTCTTGCCTGTGAGCAGCGCTATTGCTGACCGCTCACAGGCATCACGTGAGCCCCGGCTGCAGCCTCCTCTGGCATCCACTGATGTCACGTCAATTCAGGTGTTTTTTGTATGTTTTCAAATGTCAGGGCTGAATTACAGTCCCAATCTGGACCTGAATGTAGCTATGTATTGAGCTTGGTTATATTACAAAATCTACGCAGTAAGCTTGGTCACTATATTTATGTAGTAACCTTGTTTCTGGTATTGTATACGCCGTAATCTTGGCTCTGTTACTGTATCTATGCAGTAAGCTGGGTTCTGTTATCATGTTTATGGAAATGCTACGGTTTTGTTACCGTTTCTTTGCATCTTTGCAGTAAGCTTCGTTATGTTACGATATCTATTTACTAAGTACAGTTTTGTAATTGAATCTATAGTTATGCTATTGAATTTATGTAGCAATCATGGTTCTTTTATATAACGTTTGTAGTCATCTTGGTTTTGTTACTGTATATATCAGTAAATTTGGTTCAGGTACTGTATCTGTACAATAAGCTTGATATTGTTACTGTTTCTTTGCAGCAAGTTTGGCTCTGTTACTGTGTAGTAAGCATGTTCTATTACCGATTCTTTTTTTTTACATTTATTTATTTATTAAATCACATGAAAGATTACATCAACAAAGGATATTGAATATGCAAAAATCGTTGGCAACATCAAATATAATAAAACAGCATTCGTACAAGTTGCCATAACATATATGAAATATTGTTTCAACATCAAATCATTATTCAACCCATAATCTCGACTAAAATTATATAATAGTTATAAGTAATATAAGACGTTATGTAGAGTTCCAACTTGACATAAAATCAAGTAAAACTCTAGATCAATAAAGGAGAAAATAGAGAGAGAGAAATAAAGGAAAGAGCTTATATGACACAAGAGGAGGAGGGGTGTAAAGGGGGAGGACATGTAGACCAAATTAAGAGGTCCTGCTTCAGTTTTCCTCAATATAAGCCCGGTATTTGGCAGAAGACCTAAATTCCAACCAATAAAGCCAGGTTTTGTAATAGCGGTCATAAGAGTTATTAACTGTAGAGGGAAAAATGGTTAGAACCCTCCAGTTTGTTTTTTTCCATCTTGTGTTTTGCGGTCACGTGACTATATGCCTTTATATTCCTGCCTTTTCCCACGCTGTCAGTGATGTGCATGAGGTGAGCCGAGTTCATTGGACATGAGCTCACCTCATGCACGTCACTGACAGCGTGGGAAAATACTCCTGCACTCACCGCATGCGCAGGAGAATTTTCCCACGCTGTCAGTGACTTGCATGAGGTGAGCTGAGTTCATTGGACATGAACTCGGCTCATCTGGATGCCGTCACAGCCAGACACTGAGGAGCGCAAGCATGCCTGCGCTTCTCAGTGTCTGACGCATTGCAAGCTGGATGGCAGCGTTCTGCTGCGGTCCAGCCTGTCATGTGAATGTAGCAGAGCTGAAGCTGTCGTGGGAACCATGGAAAGGTAAGGATGATGTTGCTTTATTATTTTACTTTTATTGCAGGAGATCGTTGGCTTCAGCTGGAATGGGCGTGATGGTAAGTATGGTTTAATTTAGAACAATAAAGAATTGTGTCTTTATTTCAATTAAAGGACTTTATTCTGGGTGTTTGTGTTTTTTGTAACTTTGACTATGGGGTTAGTAATGGGGGAGCCTTATAGACGCCTCTCCATTACTAACCTGGGCTTGATGTCAGCTGGCATTATAAGCTGACATCAACCCCAGCCCTATTACCCCAATGCCACCGCTACAGGGCAGTGGGAAGAGCGAGGCTAAGTGCCAGAATTGGCGCATCCTATGGATGCGCCATTTCTAGGGCGGCTGACGGCTGGTGTTTCTAGCCTGGGAGGGGGCCAATATTCATGGCACCCTTCCTGGGCTATTAATATAAGCCCCCAGCTGTCTGCCTAGCCTTTGCTAGCTATTAAAATAGTGAGGACCCCACGTCATTTTTTTTGGGGTCCCCCATTTTAATAGCTAGTAAAGGCTATGTATTCAGCTGGGGGCTGATATTAGTAGCCTGGGAAGCTCCGTGGGTATTACCCCCTTCCCAGGCTTCAAACATCTGCCCAGCCGTCTGCTTAACCTCTGCTAGAGACTAAAATTACGGGGAACCCCACGCCAAATTTTTTTTTAATAAATCCTTTATTTTAACACTAAATGACAAGTACAGTAATCAACACTATCACTGTACTTCTTATATATGTGACTGACATGTTTCTATCTATCTAATCTATGTGTGATGCTCTATTCTTTCTGTTATAAATTGTCGGATACCGCTGCTGAATTGCCGGCCGGCTTTTTTAAAGAGAGGGTGCATGAAAACACTAATATTTTTTTTAATAAATCCTTTAACACTAAATGACAAGTACAGTAACAAGCACTGTCACTGTACTTCTTATATATGTGACTGACATGTTTCTATCTATCTAATCTATGTGTGATACTCTTTTCTTTCTGTTCTAAATTGTCGGGTACCGGTGTATGCCGCTGCTGAATTGCCGGCTTTTCATGTTTCACTGTGAGCACTGTTCCCATCGATTTGGGCAACCACTGTAATGCCACAACCACCATGGCTGTGGCATTACAGTGAGTGGCAGACAATCCCTGCATGATTGGTGCTCTAAATAGTGCCAGACATGCAGGACACGCTTTTGGTGCACGAACAGTTATCGAACATAACCTCGAACAGCTGAATTTTTTGCAAATCGTTCGCGTTCGTCAAACGACTCGAGCACCGCCCAAAACAGCTCGAATTTGATATTGGCGAACAGTTCTAGTCGAACACCGCTCATCTCTACTTAGTACTTGTTGCAGATCATAACAGTAAGTCCAGCCTAAAAAAAAAAGATATATATTAATACGGGGATCAGTATAGCTTCCATCCAGGATTTGGCCCAACGCTTGCAGGGGTTGACTCTGGAGGTGACCGAGCTCCAACAACACGTGAGTAGCTGTTCCGGAGCGCATTTTGTGGAACCCAAGGTAGGACTGCCGGATGTTTTTTATGGTAAACAGCAAGATTTTTTTTCCTTTAAAAATGCTTGTTTGTTATATTTTCATTTGAGACCAAGGTCCTCTGGGAATAAATCACAGTGCATTGGTTTTATTATGTCACTTTTGCGCAATGAACCACAAGGGTGGGCCTTTTCTCTTCAACCTAATGATCCATGCTTGCGGTCGGTTGAAGAGTTTTTTCTGCTATGGGTCTATTATATGACAATCCTGATCGAATCTCATCTGCTGAGGCGGAACTCAGGAGTTTGAATCAGGGGTCAGATGATGCTGAAAATTATTGCACACACTTTAGAAAATGGGCTTCTGAAGTCAGATGGAATGATCCTGCTCTGAAATGTCTATTTCTTGCTGGTCTGAGTGAAAGGGTTAAGGATTTGCTAATTGCATTCCCCGCACCTGAGACTCTGCAGGATGCCATGCAATTAGCTGTTCATGTGAATAGGAGGCTGAGATCTGGGCAGAATGAGGTAAAGACTCCTGTAATGCTAGGTCCTAGTCCCCAGAAAATCTGCTCAGATGGTGGAGAACCGATGGAGGTTGAGGCGATGTTGCTTCGCTCTCAGGAAAGAGACCGTAGGTTCGCCGAGTTATTGTGTCTTTATTGTGGTAATATGTGACAATTTGATTAAGTATTGTGAGCTTTGTTTAAGTAAAGAAAAAAAAAGGTCAGGTACACCCGTATAGCTTGTTTACGCTCTGCAGGAGTATTTCTTTCAGGGAGTACTACTTTGCTGGAAAATTTGATTGAATTTCAGGTATGTGTGGATTGTGGTTCAACACTTAATGTGATTGATAAAGGGTTTTTGGAAAAAAAATAAATTGAAATCCAAACCTTTGTCATCACCTATTTCTGTGATTGCAATTGATAACACTCCCTTGAAATGTACTACTCACAAAGTTGCTGCATTTCCCCTCACTATCAATGGACTTCACCAAGAAATTTTGGACTTGGTTGTATTAGATAATTTACCCTCTCCGGTCGTTCTAGGATTGCCTTGGTTAACACTGCACAATCCTTTCCTGGACTGGTCTACTAATATGATAACGTTTTGGAGTCCGAAGTGCTATGATAAATGTTGCAATGGTCGCATTGTGGCTGTGGAAAAAGGGGAATTACCTGTACCTATTCAAGATTTTTGGAGGTTTTTTTCGGAGGAGGAGTCGCAAGTTTTACCTCCTCATAGGGTTTATGATTGCGCCATTGAGTTTATTCCGGGAGCTACTCTTCCCAAGAGTCACTTGTTTAATTTAACTATCCCTGAAAGAAAGACCTTGGAGGAGTACATACAGACTAGCCTGGCTGCTGGTCACATTAGACCTTCTAAGTCGCCTGGGCAGTTGGATTTTTCTTTGTTATAAAAAATGACTGGGGTTTGCGTCCATGTCTGGATTTTCGTGAAATTAATAAGATTACTGTACGCAATTCCTACCCATTGCCGTTAATTCCTGACTTGTTTAACCAGTTAGTGGGGGCCAAGTGGTTCTCTAAAATTGATCTCCGGGGGGCATACAATTTGTTATGAGTGAAGGAGGGTGATGAATGGAAAACTGCTTTTAACAGTCCGGTAGGTCATTTTGAGAATCTGGTGATGCCTTTTGGTCTTACCAATGCACCTGCATTTTTTCAGAACCTTATTAATGACATCCTGAGACCTTTGATTGGTAAGAATGTGGTTGTGTATTTGGATGACATTTTGATTTATTCGCCAGATCTGGAGTCCCATTGGCAGAGTGTACGTGAAGTTTTGCAGTTATTGAGTGATAATTCACTCTTTCCTAAGCTGGAGAAATGTGAGTTCGCTGTGCAGAAAATTAGTTTTTTGGGCTACGTTGTCTCCAGCAAGGGCTTTGAGATGGATCCGGTGAAGGTTCAGGCTGTGCAGGAATGGCCTAGGTCTATTGGTTTGAAATCTATACAGAGATTTTGTGGTTTTGCCAATTATTACAGGAAATTCATTAAGAATTTTTCTGTAATTGTTAAGCCTCTAACCGATCTCACCAGGAAAGGTGCGAATACGGTCCAATGGACTACTGAGGCCATTGAAGCGTTTTAGTATCTCAAAGAGAGGTTCAAATTCTGCCACTATCCTTATGCAGCCTGATGAGACCAAGTCTTTTTTGGTTGAGGTCGATGCTTCATCGGTGGGGGTCGGAGCAGTTTTGTCTCAGGAGAACAGAGATGGAGTATTTCCTTGTGCCTTCTTTTCTAAAAAATTTTCGGAAACCAAATTGAATTATGATGTTGGAAATCAGGAGTTCCTGGCTATTAAACTCGCGTTTGAACATTGGCGTCATTTTTTGGAAGGCGCTAGATTTCCTATTCAGGTTTTCACAGATCATAAGAATTTGATCTATCTGGATGCTGCCAAGCGCTTGAATGCCCGTCAAGCTAGGTGGGCACTTTTTTTTTCTCGGTTTCATTTTTCTGTTACCTATATCCCTGGTACTAAGAATGATAAAGCCGATGCTTTTTTTTGCAGCTTCTCTCCTGCAGTCGGTGCCGAGGAGGAGGAGAGCATTTTACAGAAAAGAGTTGTAGTGGCGGCATTGGACTCCGTTTTGGAGAATGGGATTCCAAAAACTCAAGATGATGCTCCATCTAACACTCCCCAATGGAGGTTGTTAGTGCCTAGAACCTTTAGGAGAGACTTGTTTGTGGAGTGTCATGAGTCTCGGTTGGCAGGTCATCCAGGAATTTCTGAGACTAAGCGACTTATCAGTCGCAGTTTTTGGTGGCCTGGATGGCAGAAAGAAGTCATCAAGTGGGTGCATCAATGTACGGTGTGTGCTAGGTCAAAGGCTTCACATACTCCTGCTGTGAGGTTGCTTTGCCCTCTGGAGGTTCCTAGTGCGCCTTGGACGCATCTCACAATGGATTTTATTACTGATCTGCCCGTGTCCGAGGGTTTTACTGTCATCTGTGTAGTCGTGGACCGTTTTAGTAAGATGTGTCATTTGGTTTCGTTCATTAAGCTGCCCTGCGCCAAGACACTCGCTAAGGCGTTTGTTAAGGAGATTGTCAAGCTTCATGGCATTCCCACGGATATTGTTTCTGATAGAGGACCTCAGTTTGTGGCTTGCTTTTGGCGTGCTTTTTGTGACAGGTTGGGAGTCCATTTGTCATTTTCGTCTGGGTATCATCCTGAGTCTAATGGACAGACTGAAAGAAAGAACCAGGATGTAGAGCAGTTTTTGTGATGTTTTGTGGTGGACAATCAACAGGTGTGGTCTGAGTTTCTGCCTCTCGCAGAATTTGCTCTTAACAATCATACATCCTCCTCAGCTGGGTGTTCTCCTTTTTTTTGTTGTACTGGGAGACATCCGTCTTTTGGTTCATTCTCCAAATTGGGGTCGGCGGTGCTGGAGGAGGAGAATTTTTCCGGTGATTTGGAGAGAGTTTGGAGTAATGTATGTTGCAACCTTCAAGAGGCTAACAAGAAGTCCAAGAAGTATTTTGACACGAAACGTAAGGAGGTTTTGTTTACAGTGGGTGACATGGTTTGGCTGTCCTCAAGGAACCTGCGGTTGAGGATTCCCTCTAAAAAACTGGGTCCTAAGTTTGTGGGTCCATTTAAAGTGCTTCAGGTTGTTAACCCGTCTGCGGTTAGGTTGGATGTCCCTACTTCCTGGAAGATTAATCCTGTGTTTCATGTTTCTTTGTTGAAAAAGGCGGATGTATCAGATAGGGATGCCACTGTCACAGTTCCTCTTATGGTGGAAGACGGCGAATATGAAATTTCACGTATCTTGAATTCTAGATGGCATAGAGGAAGATTACAGTATCTCGTCTCCTGGAAGGGTTTCGGTCCCGAAGATAACTCCTGGGTAAGGGCGGATGATGACTCTGCTCCTAGGCTTGTTAGAGCTTTCGACAAGAGGATTCCGGATAAGCCTTGGATTGGAGGATCCGGAGGATCCTCTTAAAAGAGGGGGTACTGTTAGAACCCTCCTGTTTGTTTTTTCCATCTTGTGTTTTGCGGTCACGTGGCCATCTGCCTTTATATTCCAGCTTCCCCTTTTTGGCTGTGCTGGACTTCAGTGTTGTTTGACTCTTTTGCTAGCCAAGTGCTTCTGTGCCTATCTCTGTCAGTTCGCTTGGTCCTTTGGCACTTCTAGTACCTTTTTGCCAGTTTGTCTTTTTGTGTTCTGCAACAACTTTCTCTGTTCAGGAGGTGTCCTATTTTTGTTCCAGTCCTTAGTTCTTTTAGGGATTCCTTCCCTTTATTCTATAGGTCTTCATTCAGACTAGCCTAGGACTAAGACGGATCAGTTCGCAAGGAACAGACAGCCCGCTACATCGTAGGGATTCAGATTAGTCTTACTCTAGGGAAAGCTTTCCCCTTCTTTCCTTAGTACTTGTTGCAGATCATAACAAAAATATAGCACGGTACAAAAATATAAAAGTACAAAAATATATATTTTCCCTGTAACTGTAGAGGTCAATTCTTCCATCGACATTACTTTGTTTATTTTGGAGAACCTGAGAGAGATCTTTGAAGTGGAGTCATTTTTTCAGAGCAGGGGTATGCGCGCACGTGCCACCACAAAAAGGTGTGATTAACTTACATGACCAAAAAATATGCAGGAGGTCACCCTCCTTTTCCTCACATCTCCAACATAAGGGACTGACTTCAGGGAAAATAGAGTGCAGAGGTGCGTCGGGACTCTATACCATCGAGAAAGCAGTTTATAACTGGCCTCATAGAAACCAGAACAAATTATTACTGATTCTTAGTAGCAAGTTTTGTTATGTTACTGTATCCATGAGATAAACCTGGCTTTGCTTCTGTGTAATATACTTGGTTCTGTTACTCTTTCTTAGCAGTAAGTTTGTACCTGTTTCTGCATCCATGTAATAGGCTTGGTTTTGTTCCTGCTGCTGTTTAGTAAGCTTATCTCTGATGCAGTGTTTGTGTAGTACCCCAGGTTCTGTAACTGTACCTATATGGTCAGCTTGATTTTGGTACCATAATTATTCTATGTACAGAGCAAAAGAGAAAAGAGACCACACTTTTCATACAGCCTGAAGGCCTACGGTGTTCTTAGTCCAGAAAAACAAACTTTTTTTATACCCCATTTAAATATCTTTTATTAGATATGCATTAAAAACTAAGCAAATAAAAAGTGGCACCAATAAGTGATAAATTACTGAGACAGAAGAATATTGAATATTCAAGAAGTACTTTCAGTCATACTAACAGCAAAAGATAAATGATATATAGTAAACACACTAATAGGGGGGACAGAAAAATAAGTACTTATTAGTCAGATTAATATCAGGGCACAAGAAGATAAATTACATATGAAACATAGACCAAGTGTAATCACCTTTAATAGTCCCAATGGTCATACTTGCAGGTCATATGGTAGAAAATAATTGTTCTCCCTAATAGACCCTACCAAATACCCTTCCAAACCAGGGAGATTGGCACTCTAAAAGAAATATATTTGATATAGTGCCCCTGCTCAACATTGCCTTTCCCTTGCCTATTGTTCAACTTTTGTTTTTTGCAAGTTAAACTCACTAGATATTGCAGGGTAATTCAATGGGATGTTTAGTACTGTTATGTTGATCAATATAAGAATGGTGGAAGTCAGACACATTTTGGTTTTCAAGAGTAGCTGATGTGTAGTACCTGACTGTGGCCACTAATCGCAGTATGGAGCTGCAGTTCTGCTCCATACACAGTGCACATTCAGGCACCAATGGTGAAAATAGCTGATCGATAGTAGTGTCAGACCACCACTGATCTAATATCGATGACTTATCCTAAGGATGGGTCTTTAATACAAAAGTACTGGAAAGTCCCTTTAAAGTGTTTTCATTGATATTCAAAGTGAAAGTGTTAAACATGTTTTTTTCTTACATTTTTTAACCCCTTAACCACCTTGGGTTTTTGCGTTTTTGTTTTTTGCTCCCCTTTTTACCAGACCCATAAAGAAATGGCGCTATTTTCCGAGACCCGTAGCATCTTCATTTTTCATGATCTGGGGCTGAGTGAGGGCTTATATTTTGCGAGCTGACCTGTCGTTTTTATTGATATCATTTTGGGGTAGATAAGATGTTTTGATCACCCGTTATTGCATTTTAATACAATGTTGCAATGACCAAAAAAAAAAAAATTCTGGCATTTTGATTTTTTCTCTCGTTACGCCGTTTGCCGATCGAATTAATTCTTTTTTTTATGTTGATAGATCAGGCGATTCTGAATGCGGCGATATAAAACATGTGTATTTTTGATTGATGTTTAACTGTTTTATTTTGAATGGAGGGAAAGGGGATAATTTGAACTTTTATGATTTTTAACATGCTATGCTATGTGTAACAAAAGTGCTCATCTGCTATGAACGCCGACAGCTGGGTGGCGCTCATAGCAGATCGCCTATAACAAGCACAGGGGTCTTCTGCAGTCCCTGGGTTGTCATGCCAACCCATCGGCAACCCGCGATCATGTGACGGGCGTGCCAATGGGCGGGTCTTATGATGTGCTTCCGGCACATGCATGTTAAATGCCGCTGTCGGTGTGTGACACTGGTATTTAACATGTTAACAGTCGCAGGTGGATCATGATTCCAACCGCGGCTGTTAGGGGCAGATCAGCTGTCATATCCCTGGAAAGGTGAGGACTCATCGCCGGTGCCCGTGCCAAACGGTCCAAGGTAGTAAAGGGGTTAACAATTTAGATTTTTTTTATATTTATATAGGCCCACTATGAGATTTAAGTGTTTAATAACCTGATCCCTGACAGAATATACTACAATATATATCCTACACAAAAATGGAGTAAACTGCCAGAAGTAATAAAAAGTACCATTTTATTCAATGAACCACATACATAACATATGGAATAGATAAAAAAACAAAAAAATGGATGTACAAGCCGTAAGGAAGCACTCACATACTGGTCACCGTAAAGGTGTATATAATAGCTACAGTAAGTAGCTGCCTCAACCAATACCAGCTGATGTCTAAACACAAGAATTGTGGAGGTTTCACCAATTTAAGATACACTAGGTAACTACTCTCCTCCAAATTAAAGATGTCCGAGTACATGCAAAGAGGCTAATTAACCAGATTTGCTAATCTGGTTGAAAAACTTCACTCAGAGACTGAACCTCGCAAAATGGCATACTTTATTACGTAAACATGGGGTTATATAGTATTATACTTCTAGGTGGGATTAGTAAAATTCTTTGCTTTTTCTGATAACTTGGCACACTGCAATTTGCTCATCCATGTATCTCTTAGTCTCAGTAATGCCTTAGGAATTCTGATGGGAGGGGTGAGTTCGTCTTTCAGTGCCATCTTTGCCAACTCGACATGAATCTCTCTGTTATCGGCCATGCACATTCATTCTCAGGAAATCATTTAGTTGTTCGTGTCTACAAATAAGAACAGAAACTGTTAGTTATATATTCACTAACTATTAACATAATCCATGTGCATATACACATTTGCATACATACATACACATAGATTATTCCATCATCTCTATATTAATTCACACTGATTAGGTAATCTATTAAAAGAAACTAATTGATTTTCTATAATATATATATTTTACCTAGACAGACCCCCTAAAATCAATTATTTGCTTTTAATATCCATATGCTAAAAATCAGAGGGGGAGAAAGAATTGACCCTATGTTAAGACTATTCTAGAACCCTACGATGTGACGGGCGCCCCGTCCCTTTTAGACTGACCCACCGACGTTCCTAAATCTAACTCAAACGAAGATCTACAGGAAAGGGATGGAGACCCTAAAAGATCTAGTGACTGGGTAATCAAGGGCCGCCCGTAACACAGAAATATGGATATTAACTTTACAAACTCATTTATTTCCTGTAATCTCTCTGGTACAACACCTTTGTTCTAAGGGGAACTGTTTGTTCATAGATTTTGAGAGCCTTAGTAATTTTCCCTGTGGGGCCGGTATTGTCTGGGATATAAGTACAACAATGCTCACCTATCATTTTGCATACCCCTCCTTTTTCTGCAAGTAACATATCCAGAGCTATTCTGTTTTGGAAGGCCGTGGTAGATGTGGGTGCTAGTTGGTCAGCTATCCCTTGTAGGGCATCTTTGGTGTAATTGACAAATCTTTGTTGGTTATAATATATGTAATTTATTCAATCTACGTTCTTGTTAATGGTTATTATGGGTATTATGGCCTCAAATACCGCCTTCACTTGGTCTCGGGCCTTGAATTTGTCTGGCACCCCCCTAAGCACTCCGAGAACATCAATATATATATATGGGTCAAAACTGCCTTTGGAGTTAACGTCTCTCTTGGCCCTGTATGTAACTGCAAACGCAGCCTTTATTTCCTCTTTGGATTCCTGGGACTCAGATATAAGGTAAACAGACATCATTGCTTTAGTTAAGGCCCATTCCCCAGTCCATTTGCCCTCCAGTCTAATCCTAATCTTCATGTCACCACATTCAAGGAAGTGTTGTACCAGAAAACTGGAATATCATTCTCTTTAGTAATAATTGCTTGGAATGCACATGTTACCGTACCAAAGACTTCCCCCCCAGCCACTGTCATCAGAAAAAGGAACATCAGGGTTGTGGATCTGAGACCGCCTTCTTGCAATGGGATGCATGGACCCATGATGTTCGGCCTTCGACCACAGCCGTAGGTGATGTAAACAACACTTGGTAGGGCCCTTCAAATCTGGCATCCAGTGTGCCTGGCACATGATTCTTTATCCAGACAAAATCTCCAGGCTGGATGCTGTGAGTATCTGGTTCAAGATCTGAGTCTGGAATAGAAGAGTACACTGTAACATGTGTTACTTTTAACTCTTTAGCAAGTCCGACAACAAAATTCACAAGCTTATCATTCCCTGAACTAAGCTGCTGTGGGTAATAATATCGACCCATTCTAGGTGGCCCCCCAAAACAAGATCTCATATGGTGTGAGCCCTGTGGGTTGTCTCGGGGTATTTCGGACTGAGTATAGGGCAATAGGCAGCACCTCCGGCCATGGAAGTGATAATTCTTTACTGGCTTTAAGAATTTTGTTTTTCAAAGTGCCATTCATCCTTTCAACTTTGCCGCTACTTTGAGGATGATGAGGAGTATGCAGACCCAAATCCGCCCCAATCATCTCCCAGATTGATTTGGTAACTTCTGCAGTGAAGGCGGGTCCTTGATCACTTTCAATCACTTCTGGAATCCCAAATCTGCAGATAAGTTCTGCCAGAAGCCTTTTCACTGTAGTTCTAGCAGTCATGTTGGCTACTGGGTATGCTTCTGTCCAGCCTGAAAACATATCCACCACCACCAGAACATATTCATATCTTCCACTCTTGGGTAATTGCATATGATCAATTTGGATTCTCTGGAAAGGATACTGTGACTTTGCCAGTTTCTTTTTTGGCACATGTTCTGTTCTTCCGGGATTACAAGTTCTACAAATCTCACAGCTCCTAGTATAGTTTGTAGCAAGAACTAAGATCTCATGTGCAATATAGAGTTTATTGATGGCTAAAATCATCTGATTCTTCCCTCTATGTACCTTTCCATGAGCCCATTGAACCACTGCAGGATACAGTGCTCTTGGCATATAAAAATAGAAACTACCGCACTCCTGGAGTGGTGGTGGTGCCCAGGTAGGGTTACAAGCCCGTATAGATACAGAAAAACAACCTGGCACTCAGAAGACTCATGGGTTCTTTTAGTGATTTTTAATAAAGTAATGTAGTAAATAACAAATAAACAGACGTTTCGGTCACAATAGACCTTCATCGGTGTACTACAAAAGCAAAAAAATATAATAGTGAGTACCACATAAAAATATGCAATTCATATAACATTAGTTTGACAGAATGAGATCAAAATTCAATGGGTCATGGATAATGTACATACAGAAAATACAACATCGGGAAAAAATAATAATATAGTAGAGGATCTGGGGAAAGGGGATGGGAAGGAGAACTAGGTTAGGAGGGAAAGGGAAAAATAAAAAGTGACATACCGGTTTTATTAAAGGCGTGATGCATTTGGGCCGCTGTCTGTAGAAATTTGTAAACTAAGGGAACACATATAAAAAAAATTTTTTAAAAAAATTTAGAGGTCTACAACAATGTAAGATGTGTGATGACACTTAGTGTAATCGGTGGCTATGAGGTTAGAGATACCCCGATAGGTGCTATGGGATGAGGAACAATGAAGAGCACATAAAGTGTGAGGGCAGGGGATGAAAAGACGTACCCGTTGCTTGCGGTAGGTACTTAAAGGTAATGGCCTGGTCGGTGCCGTAAGCTGTATAGAGGATGGAGTAAATAATATAATATCTATGGGATATAGGGGCATTAAGTATAGTAGGAGCCAAAAAAGAAAAACATACCCGTAGGAGAAAATGAATAACCAGAGGCAGTAGCCCGGTAGGAAGTTTTATGCTAAGGGAAAGAAAAAGGGCACATTAAATGAAGCCCCAATAAGTTTTAAGGATAAGGGGACCAGTGTAGGAAGCGTACCTGTATTGTAAAGGACGCAGGACGCGGTATCCACCGTTTGTCCAGAAGCATGTGGCAGGATAAGGCACCAGGGGGCTTTAAATAGGGGATAGGAGGGGTGAAAGGTTGTAATAGGAGCCAATCATTGGTGGTAGTGGTGTGGGAACGCACTTTACTAGCTTCTGGGATAGGACCTGAAAACCGGAAGTAGCGTCAAATGACGCTATTCAGGTCCTGTAAGGAAAAAACCGGTCACGTGACCGGAAGTGACGTGTGTATGCGTTCCACACAATGTTCTATGCGTTCCACTGAGCGAGGGGAGCGCTGTAATACTTCTAACAGCGCTGTAGAGCAGAGGAGACCCACTAATAGATGTGTGGTTGCGTTCCACACAGGTACCATGCGTTCCACAGAGCGGTGGGAACGCTATATTACTTGTGACGGCATAGTAGAACAAGGGAAAGTCAGGATGGGAGTCCAGGAAGGATGGGGATCAGGAGGAGGGATGCCATATTAGGATGGGATCTGGAGAAACAGATAATGATAGCATAAGTTATTCAGGCAGAAAACACGGTGTATATCATAAAAACCACAATAGAGTGTAGTCATATCATCACGACCCCCCAAGTAACAAATAAAAGTGGTTCCAACAAATATACCTGTGGTCTTGGTAGTGAATACATGTATATATGCAATCCGTGTTGTGTGGCAAGAATCAGTCAAAGTGGAAGAACTTTATTTTGTTAAGAGGCACACACCTATAAACACACATATACATTTATATATATCCATATGCACATATGCACACCCATACTGAGGTGGCTCTAGTCGTTTAGGTAAAGGAGCTGAGATCGTATTCCTTATTTAAGCCCCTTGGGGATAACGACTGTAACTCGTGGATCCAAAAAGCCTCTCTATATTTAAGAAGGCGAATACGGTCGCCTCCCCGTCTGGGAGGGGGTACGTGTTCAATCACTTGGAATTTAAGCTGTGCCACTGAATGGCCAGCTGATGCAAAATGTGATGGAACCGGAAGAAGAAGGTTTTTACAACGTATGGTCGATTTGTGTTTTGAGATCCTATCTTTAACACACTGGGTGGTTTCCCCCACGTAAATGAGACCACAAGGAAATTTAAGGATGTAAACAACATAGGAGGAGTTGCAGGTAAAGTAGTCCTTAATTTTGTACTGTTTCCCCGAGTGTGGGTGGTAAAACGTGTCGCCTCGGATGATATTGTTGCATTGGTAGCATTGAAGACATGGGAATGTCCCGTTTTTGGGTGTGGACAGAAATCTTTGTCTAGGTTTAGTGATGGGGGTGCCTACGTCGGAATGGACGAGGCGGTCATGGATGTTAGTGGGTCTCTTGTAGCATGGTAAAAATGGAGCTTTGAACTCTTGAACTGTGGGATAGGCTGTTTGGAGTTTGTTCCAATGTTGTCGTATTTTCTTGTGTATTATCGAGACTACAGGATGGTAGGTATGGACAAACGGTATACGGTTATTGGTGGAAGGTCTGGGTCTGTTGGTGGGTTCTAGGGCTCGAGATAATGTATCAGGTGGGTAACCTCTGTTGAGGAACTTCTCTTTCATCTCGGTGATCCTGATGTCCCGTGTGGTAGGATTGCTAACAATTCGTTCAACGCGGTGGAATTGGGACTTGGGCACCGAGGTGAAGATGGATTTGGGGTGGAGGCTGGTATAATGTAAGAGGCCGTTTCTGTCTGTGGGTTTAACATAAAGGTCCGATGAGAGGTGTCCTAGATTATCTTTTAAAATGGTAGTGTCGAGGAAGTTTATGGATTCCCTGCTAGAGGAAATGGTGAACCGTAGGCCCTCCCAGGATGAGTTGAGGGTCTCAAAGAATCGTGATAGGGTTTCTATGGGTCCCGCCCAGATGCAAAAAATGTCATCAATATAGCGTTTCCACATCCTGGAATAGGTTTGGAAGAGTGGGTTCGTATATACCACCTCTTCTTCAAACGATGACATGAACCAGTTTGCATACGGTGGGGCTACATTGGATCCCATGGCGGTACCCTGTTTCTGTAAGTAGAAGGTATCCTGGAAGAGGAAGAAGTTTTTGGACAGGACCAAATGTAAAAGGTCTAGACAGAGGTGACTAATTTCAGGTGGTGTTTGGGACAACTCCAATAGATTTTTGACGCAAATGATACCCTTTTCATGTGGGATCGAGGTATATAAGTTGTTTACATCTAAAGTGACCAGTAGGGAGTGCTCTTGGCAGACATATTCTTCTTCCCACTCTCCAGATTCCAACATTACGAAATGCTCCTCCCCGTCCGATCCATCCTTGTTTTTCTTCTTCTGTTACCGTATTCTGTCGGTCCACTAAAGTCCTGTGTGCCGGATTCTCTTCAAGTCTTTGCTCCTGTTCATCTTCCTCCTCTTCTTCTTCCAACCCCAAATTTCTTATTCTCATTTCTTCCTCATCCCCTCGTTGTCTCTGACTTCTGGTGAGCAACAAACACCTCCGTACCCCCCGACACCTCTGCTTCCTCTGGAAATATTGGTTCCATAGCTGCTGCCTTTGCTGTAATGTCAGCGAGATGATTCCCCTTGGCTTCTTCCGAATTCAGTTTCCCATGAGCCTTAATTTTGATCACAGCCACCTGCCTAGGTAACTTCAGAGCTTCTAGCAGACTTCTCACTGCCGCTGCATTCCGGATTGGAGCTCCACTAGCTGTCTTGTAGCCCCTCAGGGTCCATATCAGGTCAAAGTCGTGGGCAATCCCGAATCCGTACCTCGAGTCCATGTAGATATTGGCCACTCGACTCTTTGCGCACTTGCAGGCTTCGGTCAGAGCATACAGTTCGGCCTCTTGAGCTGACATATAAGATGGCAGTGGTCCAGCAGAAACAACCGTTGGTGGGGACACCACCGCATATCCGGTATGGTAAGTTCCATATTCATCTGCGTATCTGGACCCGTCAGTATACAGTATCAGATCCGCTTCAGGCAGTGGCTGCTCAGAGACAGTAGGTAGGTGAGAGGTTTCCGCCTTCATGACCTCAAGACAATCATGGTCACTCGAATCAGGGTATTCATTGGCTTCTGAGGACCGAGGACCCCTCTAAGTCTTCACAGCAGTCCCCCCTTGACAGAGGAAGCAGAGTGGAGGGGTTCAAGACAGTACATCGCCGAAGAGCTATATTTTCTGGTAAAAGGAGCTCACATTGGATTCTGACACGACGTTGCATAGATAGATGGTTGTGCTGGGTTTGTGCAAGGATAGCTTTCAAATCATGAGGGGCCAGTATAGTTGTAGGATGGCCAAGTACAACATCTGCGGTTCCGTGGTGGAGTTCTGTAGCTGCCAGCACTGCTTTGAGACATGTTGGAGCTGTTTGCGCCACTGGATCCAATTTACTGGAATAATATCCGATGGGTCTCATGTGGCCTCCATGTTTTTGTGCCAGAACTCCTGAGGCATGGCCACATGCTTCAGAGACAAATAGAAAGAATGTAAATTCATAGTTGGGAATCCCCAGTGCAGGGGCTGAAATGATGAGTTCTTTCAACTGGTCCATTGCATCCTCAGCTTCTTGGTCAAAATGCAGGTCAAGCTCAGAAGAGTGGACCCGATAATATAGAGGTTGCATGAGAACTGACGCATTAGGGATCCACTGCCTGCAGTATGAGACCATTGCCAGGAAAGCTTGGAGTTGTTTGACAGTTCTCGGGTACGGGATGTCACGGATGGCAGTTTTCCGCTCTTCAATGAGATGCTTGGTACCTTGGGAAATGCAATGACCCAAAAACACAACTTTGGTACAACACCATTGTAGCAGAGTAACTTTGCATCCGATGGTGGCCAGAAATTGGAGCAAAGAATAGCTGAACCAGTGGCAAGTTTGGTCATCGGGACAACAGAGGAGTAGATCATCGACATATTGTATCAATGTGACTTCAGGGTTCTCACTCTTCCAGGGTTGGAGACAGGTAGTTAAGGCCAGTGTGAAGTGATGAGGGGAGTTCTGAGCTCCTTGAGGCATAACGGTCCAGGTGTACCATACTCCTCTGTGTGTAAAAGCAAAAAGATACTGACAGTCTGGATGCAGAGGCACACTGAAGAAGGCATTTGCCAAGTCAGTTACTGTAAAATGTGTTGCCTCAGGGGGAATTTCACTGAGTAATGTATGTGGATTTGGCACCACTGGGGTCTCCAGCATTGTAACTGCATTCACAGCTCTTAGATCTTGCACCATCCTAAATTTGTCTGGTTCTCCTCTTGCAGTTTTCTTCTTCACTGGAAACAATGGAGTATTAGCAGGAGAAACACAGGGAATTGATGCTCCTTTCTTGAGTAATTCTTGGATCTGGGCATCTAATGACGCTTCTTGGGCTGCTTTCAGTGGGTACTGTGGGAGTCTGGGAATCCGTGCACCTTCTTTCAAGAAAACTTGGACTGGCGGGACAGGCAGACGACCTATGTCATCAGGACCTTGAGACCAGAGTTCAGGTGGTATGCAATCAAGATAATGCTGTGGTAAGGCGGTTGTTGCAAATTGGATGACACACAATGGGAGGGCATGTACCTTTGTTTGTTCCTCTAATGATAACGGAGTAGAGACATCTAGATGCATTCCATTTTCATCATATGATATTTGAGCGTTTCACTTCTGGAGTAGATCTGCTCCCAACAAATTAAGCGGGCAGGTGTCTGAAACAAGCAATCTGGCCAGCAGCTTCTGTTCTTTCCCAATAGGCAATGGAAATGTTAGTCGGGATGAGTGTGGTTTTCCATCCACTCCCACACATGAAAGGAAATCATCAGTTATAAGCAATTCATAGGGTAAATCTCTTGACCGTATTACTGATCTGGCTGCTCCCGTGTCTACTAAAAAAGATAAAGTTCCGTCCCCTACATCTATTTTGACAGTAGAAATCAGTCCAGATTTAGTGGGGACGTTTTCAACTGAGGTCAAGGTGAGCACGGGTTTGCCACTGTCCTATGCGGGGTAATTCTGGTCTTCCCCCGCAAACTGGCGTGGTGGTTTCCTGTTGTTTTGGTACATCTGTTGCGGTGGCTGGTCTCTGCACAGGTTCTCTTGGCATTGTCTCATACTCTCTCTGTGGTGGCTGCCGTGATGGCTGTTTATACTCTTGGCGGGATTACCGTGGATTCCCTTGGTAGCAGGGAGAATCTCTTCTTTCAAATTGCGGGTTGTAGGAGAGTGGCATCGAGCCATAGAAAGGATCCCCTCTATTCTCTGGACATTCTCTTCTGAAATGACCTGGTTGGTTACAATGGTAACAGATTGGTTACCTTAGTCTTAAACTCGGTCCTCTGTACATTTGTGGAGGACCCATCCATTGTGGAGGTGAGCGGTATAGTTGTTGTGTGTATCCTGGGGAATATGGCAACTATTCTTGTTGATTATCTGCAGATTGATAGACTGCTAGAGCAGCTGGAGCAGGAGCAGGAACAGGAGTCGGCGTAGGTGCTGGAGTAGGCTCTGGAGCAGGCCTTGGAGCAGGCCTTGGTACAGCATTCAATTGTTTCTCTATAGCAGGGGTCCTCAAACTTTTTAAACAGGGGGCCAGTTCACGGTCCCTCAGACCATTGGAGGGCCGGAATATAGTTTTTAAAAAAAACTATGAACAAATTCCTATGCACACTGCACATATCTTATTTTGAAGTAAAAAAACAATACAGGAACAAATACAATATTTAAAATGAAGAACAAGTAAAGTTAAATCAACTGGTATTTCAATAGGTAGGTAACTGTACCCAATAGGCAGGTAAATGTACCCAATAGGCAGCATAGGTCCCCAATAGACAGGTAAATGTCCCCAATAGGCAGGTAAATGTCCCCAACAGGCAGGTAAATGTCCCCAACAGGCAGCATAGGTCCCCAATAGGCAGCATAGGTCCCCAATAGGCAGGTAAATGTTCGCAATAGGCAGGCTGTTTCCCCCTTATAATGCCATATGCAGGCTGTTTCCCCCCCTTATAATGCCCCATGCAGGCTGTTCCCCCCTTATAATGCCCCATGCTGGATGCCACCCCCCATATAATGCCCCATGCAGGATGTCCCTTTCTCACACCATATAATGCCCCATGCAAGATATCACTCCCCTGTCTTTATAATGCCCCATGCAGGATGTCCCTTTCCCCCCATATCATGCCCCATGCAGGATGTCACCCCCCATATCATGCCCCATGCAGGATGTCACCCCCCCATATAATGCCCCATGCAGGATATCACTCCCCTGTCTTTATAATGCCCCATGCAGCATGTCACCCCCCATATAATGCCCCATGGAGCATGTCACCCCCCCATATAATGCCCCATGCAGCATGTCACCCCCCATATAATGCCCCATGCAGCATGTCACCCCGCCATATAATGCCCCATGCAGCATGTCACTCCCCCATATCATGCCCCATGCGCATGTCACCCCCCCATATAATGCCCCATGCAGCATGTCACTCCCCCATATCATGCCCCATGCAGGATGTCACCCTCCCATATAATGACCTATGCCTCCATACATTAAAAAAAAAAAAAAAATCCAATACTCACCTCACTTCTCACTTGCTGCCGCTGCTCTGGTCTGGACTCCAGCGTCGCGGCGGCGTTGTCCCGCTCTGCGCTGCCTGTGACGGCACTCGGGAGGGTGCGGTGTAAAGACGTCACCGCACCCTCTGACCTGAGATGTCACAGGAAGCGCAGAGCACGGAAGACAGCGGATCTGCAGAGGCACGGGGAGAGGTAAGTATCCACCTGCCGGGGCCCTGAGCAAGCGGGGGAAAGGGCGGGCAATGGCACCTCTCTCCTCTCCTCCGCCCATAGCCCGGCGGGCCGGATAAAAGTCCTCCGCGGGCCGCATGTGGCCCGCGGGCCGTAGTTTGAGGACCCCTGCTCTATAGCTTTAGCAATGAGGAGTACCTTTCACGGGAACATGTCCACATATTCTGGTCTGGAGTCTGTAAGCTTCGCTGAAAGCTCCTCTCTGAGTCCCCTAACAAATGAAGTGACTAGCAGATTCTGTTGGATCCTCTGACCTTCATCGAACCCTTGATCCTTGAACAGAGTATGGATTCAGGTGTAAAATTTTTCCACATTCTCCCCTGATTCTTGAGTACAGTCCGATACAATGGTAGATGAGTCTGTGAGCCACTCCTTGGCCCATTGCTGAAGTTGTTGACAAAAAGCTCCTCCTGATTGGTAAGTCTCCTTGTCTGTCACTTGGCTGTCATTCAGAGTTACTTGAATCATTGGCCAGAAGGCATCTCCCGCTTTAATGCTAGTTATTTCATGAAGATCTTTCAAAGTGGCTCAATAAGTTTGCTGAATTTGTCTGATTGTTCTGTAGAACGCCATAGGGTGCCTGTCTGGGTCAGGTAGTTGACTAATCACTTGATTAACTTGCGAGGGTATGAATGCCACATATATATTATGGTGATCTGGCACTGGAGATTTTGACTGAGAAGATGTTGAGGGAGATACCGGCAACACAGCAACAAGAGGTGGGCTTGTTTGTCTAGGAAATAGTTCATTTGGGTTATCTTCTGAGGTCATCTGGCGGCTGAGTGGGTCTGATCTAGCTGTGGCACTTTCCACAGCTCGGGTGAGAATTAGAGATTTATGATAGTCATTGCTGATTAGTCTTATCTCCTCCAACCTAGTTAGTCCTCTATACTCCTGTATAGCTTGGACTATTGCTTGGGAACAGGCTTGCATAGGAAATCCATACATTCCAGAACGTATAGCAGGAAGAGCAATAGAAGTAAGGTCCCTTGTTCCAGCATAGTTCAGAATATTGTTGATTGTAGCTCTGAGTTGAGACAAACACTGATCATGATGATCATCATCATACACATTCCGGATGTAGTGTGTATTGCGGTCTGTATTCTGGGTGCGCCAAGATGGCTGCCACCGGAAGGAAGCACACTACAGGAAGGGTGTGTACCACTGGGAAGGAGCACACCCACTGAAATCTGGTCAGAGGCTGGAGGTGATGCAATGGGTGTAGTGGCCGCTGCAGGATGAGGATGGGGCACTAGGAGTGGCTTGGGTAGTAGCGAGGGGTGGGCCTCCTGGACAGGGCGCGTGACATGCAGCACAATAATCTGCTGACAATGGATTCTGCTGGCCACAATTAGAACACACCCAACAATTCATTGCGCCGCCATTATAGGCGGTGGCGGCGGCATGGTGGGGAGGGGAGGAACAGTGGGAGGTCTGGGACATGGTGCCCCGCATGCAAGACAAGTATCTCTATTATCAGGATTCTGCTGAGTGCAATTTGTACAGGTCCATCCCCCCCGTCCGCCATTATCGGGCGGTGGCTGGAGAGCAGTATCTTTGTAATACACATAACATGGCGTCTTTCCCTTATTGTCTGTATTTTCTTCCTCCACCCACCCTTCTTTTGACAAATTCTCTGCTGTTCTATACCAAGCCAAAGCAGTTTGCAACAATCCTTCATCTTCTAGCTTGCCCTTTTTCTTCTTCATAATCTCTTGCCATTCTAGTAGCTGTAACCGGCCCTGGTAGCTCGCATATTTTAGTTAACTGTTTAAGTTTCTGCACATACTTTTTCCCTTCTTTCAATAAACTCAGTGCAACCTTTTTCCACATGTATGCACTTTGCAACAACCCATTATCTTCCAGTTTTCCCCTGTTTTCATTGTGTGGGATGTACCCCCCCCCCCGGGGTACATCCCACACAATGACATTACTTTTTTGGTTTTCTCTACATATTTTGTTCCTTCTCTTCTAGCAACTATATCTTTGAGGTCCTGTCGCTCCTGATCGAGCGACCCCTGCGTCACAAACAATGTCTTTAGTTTCCCCATGATTTTGGCTCCAGGCGTCCCGTCCCCTTAGACTTATGATCAGACCAGGCAGTTTATACACAAGTAGAATTGTAACAGGTCCCTACACTCCCTAACAAGCACTGAATTGATTCTTTTACAGCTTAATGAAGCACTGAACACCCCGCGCACCCGCGTCCTAGTGACATCTTAATATACGGCTTAACGATGCAGTTGGCTCCCCCCGTATCCCACGTCTTAATAGAGGATTGGTTAACCTCGCGTGCCCGCGCCCTAATGGTGTCTTAATACACGACTTATCAGTAACTTCCCTCCCCGCGTGTCCCACAACTTAATACACGATTTAATAGAGGCCCCACATGCCCGCGCCCTAATGGCGTCTTAATACACGACTTATCAGCAACATCACTCCCCGCGCGTCCGCGTTATAAACAAAAAAATTTTCCTAAATTCTCAAGTGTATACTTGTACGCATCTGCGTACAAAGATCGTTCTAATGGGACGGGACACCTCAGAAACCACAGAGCAGCAGTTAACCAGGAGCGACTACACACCAGAGTTCTTGGAATCACACAGCGGGCACCCGCCCAGTCGCACGGGGCTGTCCCTAAGGGCCAATCTAGACACCGCAAACTCACCAGAGACTGCTCAAAATACGAATAAGCACTACAGATTCATTAAATCTGCAGATTTACCGTATTCAGTGATGAGAATTGATCAGGCTCTCACTTTGAGCAGTCCCGGCTCGTCCGTAGATGGTCCTGTGATGGGCACCCCAAGACCTAGAGTCCCCTCGAGTGTGATCCGAGTCACGGCACCATTTGTGGAGGTTTCACCAATTTAAGATACACTAGGTGACTGCTCTCCTCCAAATTAAAGATGTCTGAGTGCATGCAAAGAAGCTAAATTAACCAGATTTGCTAATCTGGTTGAAAAACTTCACTCAGAGACTGAACCACGCAAAATGGCATACTTTATTACGTAGACATGGGGTTATATAGTATTCTACTTCTAGGTAGGATTAGTAAAATTCTTTGCTTTTTCTGATAACTTGGCACACTGCAATTTGCTCATCCATGTATCTCTTAGTCTCAGTAACGCCTTAGGAATTCTGATGGGAGGGGTGAGTTCGTCTTTCAGCGCTATCTTTGCCAACTCGACATGAATCTCTCTGTTATCAGCCATGCACATGCATACGTCATTCTCAGGAAATCATTTAGTTGTTCATGTCTACAAATAAGAACAGAAACTGTTAGTTATATATTCATTAACTATTAACATAATCCATGTGCATATACACATTTGCATACATACATACATGCATATAGATTATTCCATCATCTCTATATTAATTCACACTGATTAGGTCATCTATTAAAAGAAACTAATTGATTTTCTATAATATATATATTTTACCTTGACAGAATCATGATCACATAACATATGACATTAAAGTGAGAAATTCCCCAAATCAATATATCAGACCATATAGTATACCCTGTACCATTATTCTATGTTGTGGTAGGCGATAGTCCATACATATAGAAACAGGGGGCAATACATAAAACAACACCACAAATTCCTCATAGTAGAACTGGTGATTGAATCAGCGAGACAGATCCAGTGCAGCATGTGCAAATTTAGAGATGATGACATAGTGCAAATACAAATATACTGTATATGAAATAACGCACTGTGCACTGTGCTGGATGTATAATGGAGTGATGGCAATACACGTATTATAAGTGGGGGGTATACAGTTCTGTATATGAACTTGAAGTAAGCGGTAAAAGAATATCAGAAAGGCATCAGAGAGGCATACCAGATTAGCAGTGCAGCCAGGAACCACCCCTGACGCGCGTCTTGCATCAGCTTCCTCTGAGGGGTCGCTACCCTAAGTAGAGGGTGCAAGACTTGCTTCTCCTAGTTCCACAACATGGCAGAAAGATCGCTGGGGGCCGGCTGAGACTGTGCTGCAGAGAAGAGTGTTCATTGGTTATTGCAAGCTCCAATCATAATTGCAGGCTCCAATCTGGCTAGATTCCCTTAGTGAAGGGACGTTTTTTTGCTGCACCGATCTCCTACTGAGTTACTATGTACCAGTGCGTAACATCAAAGTCACTGGTCCCTGTAATAATGTGGAGCTGAATGGTCACACTCACCTCTAGGTGACACAGCATATAATAAACAATTTTAGAGATAAAGACCATTAAGGGGGTTGTCTGTTGAAAACAAGTTATCACCTATCCACAGTAAAAGTGATAACTTGTTGATTGATGGGGGTCCAACCCTTGGGATCCACCTGTTCGGCAGAGAGTGGGATCTTTTACCCCATTATAATGGAGCGGCAGAGCCCATGTTTGACTACTGCTCCATGTATTCCTAATGGGCCTGACAAGTGCTATACTTGACCTTTTCAGGCTGCCCCATAGAGAATGAACAGAGAGGAGGTTAGGAGACTGACCTGCTGCGCCATTTTGTAACCGGGATAAAAGTTCTCTGAGATTTAATTTCTCCATTCTGCCAATTGCTGTGGGCCCCAACGCTCAGACAACCACCGATCAGTAAGTTATCACCTATCCTGAGGATAAGTGGTAACTTATTTTCGCTGGACAATTTAAAAATTGCGGCAAAGGCTGCGTTTCTACTTCATTTACAGCAATAAAATGCAGTATGTGAACCCAGCCTTAGACATGCCAGTAATCAGGAACAAGCATTTGGAACATGCCCGGATTGCTAATCTGCCCTTTCTGGGCACTTTCCCGGTGGGCTGTGGTGTGGCACCACTTGGGGGGCCACCAGCCCGTTTTTACGGCTGCCGGACCCTTTAATTTTCCGGGCGTCTGCCCTGGTGGTTCAGTATCACCGGGGGCAAGGCGCGCGCACGCAGCGTTCATCATTGAACGCTGCAGCGCACATGTAGCTGGAGCCAGGAACGCGCTGATGCTGCTATGTGTCAGCGCGTTCTGTGAGCAGAGAGCGCGCGCTCTGCTCTCCCGCCTGCAGCCCTAGCAACACTGCAGCTGCAGCCCTGCGGAAGCAGCAGGGAACAAGGTATTTTTTTTTTTATCATCAAACAGTACTTTGTGGGGCCATTATATGTGGAGGCCATCATACCATATGGGCCATCATATCATATGTAGGGGCCATCATATGTGGGGGTCATCATACCATATGGGTCATCATATCATATGTGAGGGCCATCATACCATATGGGCCATCATATCATATGTGGGGGCCATCATACCATATGGGCCATCATATCATGCGGGGGCCATCATACCATATGGGCCATCATATCATATGTGAGGGCCATCATACCATATGAGCCATCATATCATATGTGGGGGCCATCATACCAAATGGGCCATCATATATGTGGGGGCCATTATATGTGGGGGCCATCATACTATATGGGCCATTATATGTGGGGGCCATCATACTATATGGGCCATTATATGTGGGGCCCATCATACTATATGGGCCATTATATGTGGATGCCATCATACTATATAGGCCATTATATGTGGGGCCCATCATACTATATGGGTTATTATATGTGGAGCCCATCATACTATATGGGCCATTATATGTGGAGGCCAACATACTATATGGGCCATTATATGTGGGGGCCATCATACTATATGGGCCATTATATGTGGGGCCATCATACTATATGGACCATTTTATGTGGGGGGCATCATCCTATATTGGCCATTATATGTGGAGGCCATCATACTATATGGGCCATTATATGTGGGGGCCATCATACTATATGGACCATTTTATGTGGGGGCCATCATCCTATATTGGCCATTATATGTGGAGGCCATCATACTATATGGGCCATTATATGTGGGGCCATCATACTATATTAGTCATTATCTGTAGGGCCATCATGCTATATGGGCCATTATATGTGGGGCCATCATATTATGAGCAGGACTATATGTGGGGCCATAATACTATGTGCAGAACTGTATGTGAGGCCATCATATTATGTGCAGAACTGTATGTGGGGCCATCTTATTATGTGCAGAACTGTATGTGGGGCCATCTTATTATGTGCAGAACTATATGTGGGGCCATCATATTATGTGCAGGACTGTATGTGGGGCCATCTTTTTATGTGCAGGACTGTATGTGCGGCCATCTTATTATGTGCAGAACTGTATGTGGGGCCATCTTATTATGTGCAGAACTGTACGTGGGGCCATCTTTTTATGTGCAGGACTGTATGTGGGGCCATCTTATTATGTTCAGAACTGTATGTGGGGCCATCATACTATGTGCAGGGCTATTAGGACTTTTGCTATGGGGCCCAGTGATTTCTTTGTACGCCCCTGGCGGCCGCCTAATCCGCTCCGGACCAGCAGTCATCAGCAGTGTGTTGTCTTTCCTGCCCCAATCTGCAGCAATCTGGGTCACTGGGTGAGTTCGTGTTCTATCCCAGGCCAGAGACACATTTAGTAAATTTAAAGAGGTTGTCCATGACACGCCCCCTGGGCCGTGGGGTACTCGGTGCCGGGCCGGTCGCTGCTAGGGGAGAAGTCACAGTGGCGGTGACCCGGTCCGTGACCCAGGGCGGTCAATAAAAGGAAAATATTTACAGGGGATTTATAGTTTTTATATACAGTTCGTGACACCACCTGTGGTATGCGGCTATATGGAGCCGCCGCTGCGGTGCAGAACCTCTGGAGCCGGTTTAAATGCAGCAAAGTTGGTTTAGCTCTCCACAGGTAGAGCTTAGCTCCAGGGCAGTGTAGATGTTGCTGTGCAGTGTAGTGCAGGGGATGGCGCAGATAATGATCACAGAGACAGTAAGGTTCAGTCCTCAGGGTTTACTCACGGTTTCTTAGACTTCCAGTTGCCAGTACTAGAGTAACTTCCCACGGCGTCCTGTGCTTACTCAGGGAGGGGTTCAGCAAACTCCCAGGTCTCTCCAGAGTACGTAACGGGACCCCCTTTTGTGTATTCCCTCTGGTTGTCTCCCTGCACCTCACACCCAGTGTCTCAGGCCAGTGGCCGCGGACCTTGCCGGGCGATGTCTTCTCTGTCCCCTGGGTCCTCTATGGCCACCTTTCTGGTGATTAGCTGTGGATTGTGGCTGCAGTACCTGAAATACTGCAGCCTCCGGTTTCCTAGTTGAGGCTTAAAGAACCCTGCTAGTTTAGGGACCAGTCCCCTCTGTGCGACCTGACCCCTCCACCTCCTGGTAGATTCGGGCGTACGGGTGGCCTCCAGCACTTCCCGTACCCCTGGGGTCCCTTCCACGTTCCTGGAGCCTTTCCTGCTCCTCTCTCTCTCTCTCTCTCTCTCTCTCCAGTCTTGGGCCTCTCTGGCTAGGCCCTCCTCCTGAGCAGAGCTCCTATAGAGCTCCTGCTCCCTCTACTTCTCCTCTCAGATTGATCTGTCCTTTCAAGATGGCTTCTCTCTATATACTATCCCTAACAAGTGCTCCCCTGATTTACTTCCTCCACCCACACCCACTACATGGTTCCCCCTACTTTGGTTCCCCCCACTCCAGCTAGGGACAGGGCTCAGCAGGAAAGCGACGCATCTTGCCCCTCCTGCTGGTCTGGAGTAGTGTAGTGTTGGATGAAGGTGTTAGGGTCCCGGGCAGTACTTCTTCCTTACCTGAGAGTGAGATACCACACCTCTTGGTGAGATGCAGTACCCCTGTGGTGACTGAACCCGCAGGGCCGCCACATACCCCCCTGGTAAAACACAGCACGTCTGCGGGCTGGAACAGAGTAAAAGCATATTTTTAGACATGCAAATTTTTGAATGCATTCACATAGAAGATAATAAACAAAACCTTTCTTCCCTTTATGGGAGGCACATTACTTAAACGTTGCAGGTTGCTATATAAAACTTTTTTTTTTAAAGAACACATTTTCCTTCTTCACACATATAAAACATTTTTCAAGCAGATAAAACACTTCTCATATCAAACATTTTCAATCAAATACAGTGAAATTTACAGCCGAATGTCCTTTTCACTGGTAAAGGTGCAATTTGAGCAACATGAGGGACCCGTCCGCAAACCCTCAACGTAGGCCCTGGGCGTGGCTGCGGGGTGTAAGTGATCCAGGTGTTGAACCACGTCTTTGGCCACGCCAAATGGGTTTTTGTTCTGAGGTCAGTCTTGTTGTATAAAACCAATAAGGGGCACTTTAAGAAGTGCAACTATTTACAGTTAAGTTCTTGGCTGCTCACAGTCCTCAGCCTGTCAGTCTTTGGTACCCTTACCGGGTAATTATGCACACAAAAGCAAACTTTTTAAACTTGAACTTGGGCAGTGTTGTACCCTCCCAGGTAACTATATACAGTCTTTTAAACTTTTTCTTTCAATTAAACAGTTCAACAGTGGTGCTCCCTCCGGGGGAGCACCTGATTTCTGCAGGCTGACCCAGCCGGGTCATCAGCCTTGCACTGCGGGGGCATGTCCTTTCTCTCCTTCACCACTCTGTATACCTGGAGGGTATACCACCCACGCTCTCCCTTGTGTCGGGTAAAGGTGACACGGTCAGCGGGGTAGAGGTCTCGGCTGGGATGCCCCTGTTGAAGATGGGGCTCGACGTCCCGCCGATTGACAAAGACGTCCCGATCCGTCTGCGGCTCTCTGACGAAGCCCCACCCGGCTTCCAGGTCGAACTTCACCACTATCCCCTCCAGACGGGGACTGGGTGTGGTGGATCTTGCCTTGCGGGCCTGGTTTTGGCCGCCATATTCCGGGCCTCCATCTGCTCCCACCGCACCTGCCAGTCGTGACGCTCCTTCTCCAGCTGCAGGAGCTCCCGTCAACAGTACTCCTCCCTCCTGAGGGCCTGGGTCTGGGTCTCCCACGGGAACCCCATGAGGTCCCCCTCCCGGTTGTCCCACCGAAACTCCTCTCCTTCTTGGCAACTAACTGGGGGTGCAGGTGCAGGCGTCAGGGGGGGTCCCTGCTGGTCCTCGAACTTGGCGGACCAGTCGTAGACGGGGCTTCCGTACACCCACTCGGGTGCGGGGGCAGGTGGCTCTGGTAGGGGGCCTAGGAGCAGGTCAGCGGAGCAGGCGCCCGGGATCGGAGGTTCCGCCAGGGGGCCCAGGAGCAGGTCAGCACTCTCAATGCCCGGGAACAGGGAGTCTCCTCTTACCTGCTCCCGCGGCCGCGCTTGTGCCGTCTTCTGCCTCCTGGATTTGTTCAGGCTCCTCCGGGGCTGGGGCGCTGCTATTGGAACGCAGCGCTGGCTGCTGCCGGGTCACGATCTTCCCCAGCAGCTCCTCCTTCCAGCAGGCGATGGCATCCTGCTGGGCCCTCTCCATCCTCCGGCCTAGCTCCTGGATTTCGGCATGGAGGAACTCCAAATCCTCCAGGGATAATTTCGCCATTGCCTCCTCCAGGGTGAGAGGCATTTCTGATTGCTGCAGGCCATGGACGGGAGCTTGCTCCGGACTCTCCTCCAGGTTGCCTGCCGGGTTCGGTCTGTCTAGACTGCTGGAGACTCCGCCCTGTCCCCCAGGTTTCTTCTCTCCTCTCCCCTTTCGAGGGCGGTTCCATGGCAGCTTGCTGTCGGCTACACCTAGGGGCGGCTCCCCCAGCTTGATGGACACATCCACATACATGGTCACTGATGCTCGGGGTAGGCCTCGCTTTTGGCGCCATTCTGGCGATGGGAGGTGGTCTCTTGTTATCTTTTGTCTCGCACATAATGGCGTTCTTCTGGGGCGGGTGCCACATTCAGTATAGAACACAGTCTGTAGGCGCACAATACCCGGTGATAATGGGTGGGTTCATATCCTGTTTGTGAAGCCAAAGATGACGCGCCCCTGGGCCGTGGGTACTCATTGCCGGGCTGGTCGTTGCTAGGGGAGAAGTCACAGTGGCGGTGACCCGGTCCGTGACCCAGGGCGGTCAATAAAAGGAAAATATTTACAGGGGATTTATAGTTTTTATATACAGTTCGTGACGCCACCTGTGGTATGCGGCTAAAGGGAGCCGCCGCTGCGGAGCAGGTCCTCTGGAGCCGGTGTAAATGCAGCAGAGTTGGTTTAGCTCTCCACAGGTAGAGCTTAGCTCCAGGGCAGTGTAGATGTTGCTGTGCAGTGTAGTGCAGGGGATGGCGCAGATAATGATCACAGAGACAGTAAGGTTCAGTCCTCAGGGTTTACTCACGGTTTCTTAGACTTCCAGTTACCAGTACTAGAGTAACTTCCCACGGCGTCCTGTGCTTACTTAGGGAGGGGTTCAGCAAACTCCCAGGTCTCTCCAGAGTACGTAACGGGACCCCCTTTTGTGTATTCCCTCTGGTTGTCTCCCTGCACCTCACACCCAGTGTCTCAGGCCAGTGGCCGCGGACCTTGCCGGGCGATGTCTTCTCTGTCCCCTGGGTCCTCTATGGCCACCTTTCTGGTGATTAGATGTGGATTGTGGCTGCAGTACCTGAAATACTGCAGCCTCCGGTTTCCTAGTTGAGGCTTAAAGAACCCTGCTAGGTTAGGGACCTGTCCCCTTTGTGCGACCTGACCTCTCCACCTCCTGGTAGATTTGGGCGTACGGGTGGCCCCCAGCACTTCCCGTACCACTGGGGTCCCTTCCATGTTCCTGGAGCCTTTCCTGCTCTTGGGCCTCTCTGGCTAGGCCCTCCTCCTGAGCAGAGCTCCTATAGAGCTCCTGCTCCCTCTACTTCTCCTCTCAGATTGATCTGTCCTTTCAAGATGGCTTCTCTCTATATACTATCCCTAACAAGTGCTCCCCTGATTTACTTCCTCCACCCACACCCACTACATGGTTCCCCCTACTTTGGTTCCCCCCACTCCAGCCAGGGACAGGGCTCAGCAGGAAAGCAACGCATCTTGCCCCTCCTGCTGGTCTGGAGTAGTGTAGTGTTGGATGCAGGTGTTAGGGTCCCGGGTAGTGCTCCTTCCTTACCTGAGAGTGAGATACCACACCTCTGGGTGAGATGCAGTACCTCTGTGGCGACTGAACCCGCAGGGGCGCCACATCCACGCTTAACATTGATGACTTAATTTTAGGCAAGGGCATCAATGTCTGATCTGTGTGGCTGTGAGACCCAGCACCACTGCAGATCAGCTGTTCTCACAGCTCAGTACTGGCACAGCACAGCTCCGCCTATTGTATAGTGGCCATAGCTGGGTACTGCACATTCGTCATCTATTTAAATCAATAAGGGGCAGATGTGCAGTACCCGGTTGTGGCCACTATACAGTAGATGGAGCTGTGCAGCTCAGTAACTGAGCGGCTCCTGCCGGCACCGAGAACAGCTGATCTACGGGTGTGCCAGGCGTCGCACCAACACCGATCAGACATTGATGACCTATCCTAAGGATAAAGTAGTGCACAACCCCTTTAAATATTCATGTTTCCCTCCTCTGGACCAGAACTGGCTGGTGGCTGACTTTTGGGGCTGATGATGGCTAGATTTTCTCTTTACTAAAAACGGCCAGTTCTCCAGCCAGTTTCACACCTGAAGTTTATTTGTCCAAGAACATATGATTTCTATAAGTGCGGGACAATCAGTCCCTATATAAATCATATCTTCTTGGCCAAATAAGCTCCTGGTGCAAAACTGGCTGGAGGACTGGCCGTTTTTAGTAGGAGGGGCAACTCCTTTAATTTTTTCTTTATGTGGTGATAACATTAAGGGCTCGTTCACACGATCAATGATAATCGGATCGATTATGGTAATGACATTGATCACACTCCGATCAGAGTTTGATCAGTGTCAGTTTACTGTGATCTGATTCTCTCACAAAATAGCATCGTATCACAGGTGTGGAGAAGACGGAGAGCCGAATTTCTCCATTTCCTCTATTGTCTGTGTTCGCTTACATCAGACTGTAGTTGAATGACCAATAAACAAACTTAAGCCAACATTATTTAAAGTGCCGGTTAGGGGTCTGGTTGAAAAAACTCATTCCCCGCCCTAACACGGACATGCCTACTCAAAACTATATAGCAGCTAGAGAACACGCGAGTATAATGCCATAAAAGACTTTATTAGTAGAAAATAATTAAAATTAGTACATCACATCAAATATAGACATTATCATAGAACTGGGACATGTGAAATAGAGAGCCAAATTTGATGGCTTAGCAGGACCCAAAGATCTCAGAAGGCAGTAATGAAGGAGCAAAGTGAAGGATCAAGTGATCATAAAGCACAGATACCAATATAATATAATTCAGCAATAGAGGTATCAGCACATTGCTCATCAAGTAAGGAAGGGCCTAATCCAGAGTGGGACAGGACAGGAGCGGGACGGTGGCTGGTGTGTTTCCCACTCAGCAATATTTATCTATTTCTACTGAAAAGAATATTTATTGCACAGTGCACTTTTTTGACTCCATATATTACTATGTGATATTTTTGAATGATATATATTTTTCGTGTGGGTCAATATATCTTGGTCACCCTCTTAACATCTTGAATAACTGTGGCACACTGCACCTTCATATATTTTTTTTATTTATATTGGGTATGAAATGTAATTTTCTATGTATGGTGCTAATTTTTGGCTATTGGATTGTTATTTCCAATTCTTGACACATATATCTAGTGCAAATCCATCCCCCTCCCCATTTTTAATGGTGCTAATGTGCTATTAATTATTTGGCCATTGGATTTTCATTTCTAATTCTTGAAACATATATATCTGGTGCGCATCCATCCCCATACCCATTTTTTAATCATTCCCACCCCTCTTTCCCTTTCCCCATTTTATTTTGTCATTTGTGTGTTACAATAAAGAAATATAATTTTACAATAATATCTTTTGGCCTAATTCTTTGAATATAGTTTGTAAGTTTAGGGAATATGTCTGCAAGTTTTGCTATGTAATCTGACATCAGCATGAGGTAGGGACAGAGACCCTGATTCCAACAATAAATCAGTTTACTTGGTGCAGAAGTTATGATAGAATCCGTTTTCTCTGCTGCACTTCTAGCCAAGCTCAGTTGTTGATCTGCATATAACCTGCCCACACCATAGCTTTCTGTGTTCATTGTGTAGTGGTGGGGGGAGTCGTTGGACTAGCATGCAGGCCAGTTGATTCCTAGTGAATCTCCTGCTGATAAAGCATTGTATTGAAGCTGCAAAACGCAGCCCAGTGACACATCACTGTAATCAGGGTTTCTGTGCCTACATTATGGTGTTCTTAGATTCCCTTTAATTTTTTCGTGTATTGGGAATATTAGTTTTCCTTTGGATCTTAACCCACCAAACCATTCATCTTGAGATGTCTCTGGTATCTTCACTTCTTCCACATCCATAAAGCTTCAGCAAGAAGCTATTGCATGTCCTCTTGACAAAAAATATTTTGTTTTCTTAGAAAAATAAAGTGAGCAGGAATTAAAGGCTTCTTCCATCATATTCTCAGAAATCAAGTCAGTGACATTATCTGAATCCTCATCTAATATGATCTTCTTGGCACCAGGTAGGACCAGAGAAAGTGATTGAGAGGAGAACAGGGAAGTCTGAATCTTATGACGTACCATGCCCTTTATGCCATTAGGAAAGGTTGTTTTCCACTCTTAATTTTTTTGTGCAATATTGGCATAACCGCATTTTGTGAGAATTTGTAAGTTTTAGGCCACGGCCCCACTATCAGATTTGGTCAGTATTTTTTCTCAGGAGTGGGAGCCAAAACCAAGAGTGGATTATGCAAGTGGTGACTTGCTTCTATTATACCTTTTCTCTGATTGTTCCTCACCTGGTTTTGGCTCCCACTCCTGAGAAAAAATACTGACCAAATACTAATAGTGGGGCCGTGGCCTTATACAACAGATAAAACTACTAATCGTAAACGTGCTATCTTTAGCTTTTGGTGCAGGATACTTCTACTCCTGCAAAGAAATGAGGGGGAAGGAATGAATACCAATCACCTGCACTAAAAGGGGCTACCCACACTAGGAAATACTTACTGGGCAGGGCAGGTAATAATCTCTGCAAATATGGAGTGGGAAGAAGAAACATCCTCAGTCTCAGGCATTTAGATGAAGAACTGCTCGATCCTACCTTAACCGGGTGTCGTTAGTCAGCTCCTTATGGACAAGCGACTTGAACTTATCGCAGTCATCCAATTACCAGATGCGACGACTCCACGTTAATCCTATAGATGTTACGGGGTAGATCAGGACAACAACCAGCAGTGCCAGAGAACTGAATTGGTGATCTCCTGTTTTCCAGGACCTGGGAGCGCAAAAAGCTGGAAGTGACAACTAAACTGGAGCGTGGCTGTGTCTGACATCACGTCCCATAGCCACATCCCACACCAGACAGTGAAGGACCCAAATGAAGCATTGAGGATAAATAAGGCTGAAGAGCTGAGTGAGGCCCACAGCCAGGAACCCATTCTGCATTACCTGAAAGCCTAGCAGAGATGGCAGGAGTCCTGAATCCGGGTGAGGCAGAAGCATCTCTAAAGAGGAGGAAGGCAACATGACTGACCTTAATGGCTATACAAAGTTTTAAATAGGGAACAGTCTCTGCCTACTGGCCACAAAGTCCTGGCGTATAGCCTATTCATTTCCCGAAGGTCCAGGAAAAACACTGAAGGTAGGAGTTGGGGAGTGGACGATTACTGATGTTTCCTGTCCTTATTATGGCCTGGACCCAACCGCCTATGGTGCTGTTGTGAAGGGTGACTTGTCATTTGATCAGCCCAATTGAGAAGAAAAAATAAATTGGCCCTAGTGTTGTCCGCATGAGATCAGTTTTTATTTTTCATGGGACAGTATTTGGACCAAAAATACAGTTGTGTTAAAGTATCTTCAGCCTCCCAAATCCCCACTTTTAATAGGGCATAAAGTTAAAAACTGACTGCTAAGTATACTATTCGTTATGCCATTAATTTTTCTCTGCATCGCTAATAGTATCTCTTTTACAAATGCTCGGTTTACCACCTGTTCAGTTAAGGGAGACCCCACAGAACACAGCATGTGTATTGGCTTTGCCTGCTAGCGACAGCTCAGACTGCACTGCAGTGCACCAGTAGGCGACATTGGCGGTGGGACTTGCCAGAAGAGCTGTTGGCACATAAGTGTCTAAACTGCAGGTAGATATAGCCACACAAATAAAAAAGAAAACACCTAGTCCACATTTATTCATTATTCAATGCATTATCAGTTCAACTAATGCTATACATCATATTTAATATAGCAATAGGGAAATATACACAAGTGGGAATTCTATGAAGAATTATGGAACATACAAAAGTAAAACTTGTGGCTACAATATACAAGGAAGCTCCTTATCAAAATGCAATAACAAAAAGTATGGAAATGATAAGATCCAGAAGTTCCTGGACCTCATCAAGTCCAATTCATTTATTTGGGTGTATAATGCAGCAAGTTTCAGGCTATGTGCCCACGCTGCGGAAATGAAGCAGAAATTTTCTGCTTCATTTCTGCATGTCCTCTCCCGGATAAACGCATGCGGAATTCCGCACTCGTTTATCGCACGATTTCCACATGCGGAATTGCCTTGCGTTTTTTATTGCATTGCAAAGGCAATTCCGCTTGCAGAAACGCAAAATTGACATGCTGCGGATTTTTCCATGCAACAAACGCTGCGGAAAAATTTGCAGCATGGCCATTGAACCTGCGGAATCCCCTTGGGGACCATGGGGGGGCGGATTACATAGCATTTCACAAGTGTTTACGCTGCGGAAATTCCGCAGCATATACGCTTGAAAAACGCTACGTGGGCACATACCCTTTAAGTATATTGCAAGTAATCAGTGTTTTTTTGCAATTAACTCTTATGAGAAGGGTCAAAATGGGACGATTGCCTACAGTGGCTTGTGAAAATATCCCCCCACCTTGGCTTGTTACATTACATTAGAACCGGTTTTAAAATATTTTTGCAATCCGATCTGTGTGTGATGCATCAGCACTAAATAGTCTTCGTTAGTGAAGTGAGAAAAAATATAGACATAAATTTAATTTATGGGATCAAATAACTAAAAATTGGCATGTGCATAGGTATTTACCCTTTTTGCTATGAAGCCCCTAAAAATTGCTGGTGCAAGCAATTACCTTCATAAGTCACATGCTTAGTGAAAGGAAGTCCACCTGTGTGCAATCTAAGTGTCACATGGTCTGTCAGTATATACCCACCTTTTCTGAAAGGCCACACAGGCTGCAACACAATTAAGCAAGAGGCATCACTAACCAAACAACACCATGAAGGCCAAGGAGATCTCCAAACAAGTCAGGGACAAAGTTGTTGAGGAGCACAAGTCAGGGTTGGGTTATTAAAAAAATATCCCAATCTCTGATGATCCCCGGGAGCACGATCAAATCCATTATCAAATGGAAAGAACATGGTACCAAAACAAACCTGCCAAGAGAGGGCCACCCACCAAAACTCTCAGCCCGGCAAGGAGGACATTAATCAGAGAGGCAGCACAGAGACCAAAGGTAACCCTGAAGGAGCTGCAGAGTTCCCAAGCAGAGACTGTAGTATCTGTCCATATGACCACAATAAGCCATACACTCCATAGGAGTGGCCTTTATGGAAGAGTGGCCAGAAAAAAGCCTTTACTTACATACAAAAATTTTAAGGCTCGTTTCGAGTTTGCCAAAAGACATGTGGGAGACTCCCCAAATGTGTGGAGGAAAGTGCCTACGTCAGAGGAGACCAAAATTTTTCGGCCAACAATGTAACCGCTATGTCTGGCACCAAACCAACACAGCTCATCACCCCCAAGAACACCATCCCCACAGTGGTTGTGCCAGCATCATGCTGTGGGGATGTTTTTCGGCAGCAGGGAAAGGGAAAATGTTTAGAGTCCAGCGGAATGTGGATAGTGCAAAATACAGGGATACTCTTGTGCAAAAGCTGTTTCAGTCTGTCAGTGATTTGAGACTGGGACAAAGGTTCCCCTTCCAACAAGACAATGACCCAAAGCATTCTGCTAAAGCAACACTAATTGTTTAAGGTGAAATTTGTACATGTTTTGGAGTGGCCTAATGAAAGCCCAGACCTTAATCCAATTGAGAATTAGCAGTCAGACTTGAAGATACATGGTTTCCTCTGATGAACAGCAATTGAAGGAGCTGGAACAGTTTTGACCTTGAGGAATGGGCAAAACTCCCATTGGCCAGATGTAGAAAGCTCATAGAGCCTTATCCAAAGCGGCTTGCAGCAGTAATTGCCACAAAAGGAGGCTCTACAAAGTAATGACTTTAGGGGGGTGAATAGTTATGCACACTGAAGTTTTCAGTTATTTTTTCCTACTTGCTGTTTGCTTCACAAAAAATGAGAAAACCAAATGTTCACAGTTCTAGGCATGTTCTTTACATGAACTGATGCAAACCCTCAAAAAACAGTGAAACAATCAAATCAAAAAGATTATTATAGGAGATGCTGGAAAATAAGAATGGGCCATGTAATTAGTGATCTTGTGAGTGACGAGAAATAAAAATGCATGGAATGTTCCAACAAAAAGCATGAACACCGAGAATAATTTTCTTATGCTCCTTTTGTGTTACAGATCTGAGAAAACATGTTCTAAAATGTTGTCAGACAGATTCTATGAACATAAATGTAACTAATAAATGGTAGCAATGTGTCCTTTTTGCAGCAGCTCTCCTCTATGGATAATAAACGGGAGAGGGATCCTAATGGGGAGGACCATTTTATTTAAAACTAAAAAGTCTCTAATGCTATTGTTGTAACAGAAGGAAAGAATATTACTAAATCACGACTAAACTGTATTGTCTGCATGGCTCTCATACACTCAAATATTGAAAAGTTTCTCTATAAACCCGAAATCATTTATAAGTGGATGTGATTGAGTTATCGCATATCTGCTAAATATCCCAATTGTTTTATTTTATGCACTAGAGATGGGGTTTAAATATATACATATATAGCAACAGCTACATGCAGAGTTCACGGACACAGCCATATCATGGCTTAGTTTTGTACAGAAATGTGATAGGGCAGCTATGGAGGGTCTACAAGGCCTCTACTGTTCCTCCATACACCTCTGATTTCATGCAGAGGCTTTTTCTGTCTGAAAAAATGTGGTATTCTCAATTTGACCTTGTATGCATTGTGTGTTCACCTCTCCAAGCAAGGATTCTAGAGAAGATGATCTCCATACACACATGGAATCTGTCAGCTCCTGCTCTGCTGTTAGTGATCTCTATTAGATTAAGGGTTTATGCAATCTCATACAATCCTTCCGCACTAGAATCTTACGTGTGCAGTATTGTGATTAAATAACTTAGGAAATCATTGCTAAAATCACTTGTAAAGGAGATCTATGCTGTATCAGTAATTATTTAAAGGGGGTGGCAAGAATGGCCTTTTTATTAGGGTTTCATTAGTAGAAAATAACAAACCTAGCTATACTCCCCTCTCCAGGTCCAGTAATGCCAGTCTGAACATGCTTCTATTTTGCATGCATGCCAACTTGACTCCAGTTAATTTCTCTTGGTTTTAAATTTTTGTTGGAAGGCCTGGCTCAGTGATTAGCGGCATCATCACGGGCAGCACGGTGGCTCAGTAGTTAGCACTGTTGCCTTGCAGCGCTGTGGTCCTGGGTTCAAATCCCACCAAGGACAACATCTACAAGGAGTTTGCATGTTCTCCCCGTGTTTGCGTGGGTTTCCTCTGGGTTCTCCGATTTCCTCCCACACTCCAAAGACCTACTGATTGGGGCTCAAAATCTACATTCCCTATGGGGACAGTGATGATAATGTATGTAAAGCGCTGCGGAATATGTTAGCGCTATATAAAAAGAAAGATTATTATCATTGACGCCATTATGTAAATTTACATAAAAGACTCAAAGATCAGAGCCGCAGGGTCACTGGACTCAGGGAAGGCAAGTATAATACAGTTTTGTTTCCTTTAATATAAAAACACAGTAGCAACTCTGTGGAACAAAAAAACTGAGTGTTGAACAATCACTTTAAACTCTGGGACTGTGGCTATTGGAGAAACGCATTTCTTTATGTACACATACATATAGCAGTCTATATGGTGCAATACATCAGGGGAGATTTACAAATCAGGGGAACAATACAGACTGAGCTAAATAAGAAATCGTTAGATACGGTAGACACATTTCTCTCACATACACATTGATGTATATGACATTTTTTGTGCAATTTGCAGCAGAATTTTACTTCGTAAATGTCACCAACTGTTCTCGGTATTAATTATTTTCCTTTGTAAATCCCATCCAAAATTTGGCTTCGATACAGACAGGATTATGTAAGACCGCAGCATTCCTCCCTTGGAGCCACATGTGCACTTGTATTACTAATTCCCAACACATTTGGTGCTGTTATAGCAACAGCCACGTGGTAACTTATTCCTTCCTCTTTGCCAATAGGGACATGTTCAAAACCCACAATGCCAGCAGGGATGTTTTATTTCTTATTACAGATTGAATTTCTGCATTGTATTCAAACACTAAAATATAATTAAAAAAAATATCAGAATAAAACATGTAATGCTGCTTAAAACACCCAAAAATATTCAATCATTGCAAGGCATTGCTAATCATTCAGAGTACAAAAAAAAGAACGGGTAAACAATCTCCTCTGGGACACAGGTTTCACAGGTTTCACAGGCGGGTGGTGGTATAGAAAGACAATTTCAGTGTGTAAGGATTTAAATTATCTGTGGAAAGAAAAAAATAATAATTAGGCATTTGTACAATAACTGAACAAACAGATTTTCCTCTACGGGTCAGTGTCCTGCCCATTTAATCGGATTTGTTGTGGATTTTTTCTGCAGCAATCGTTAGGCTACATGTTACTTCATCTTTAAAGATTTGAAAACAGAATGCAGAATGAAATCAAAAGCATTTTCCTGCACGCACCCAGCAACAAACTTGCACATTTGCTTTAGTGATTGCTGGGTTCACACGCGGGAGTCGACGTGTCGAAACCACACCGCCATAGAGCTTGCAGCAGAGCTGTTTGATCACCTGAGCGGTTTTGCAACTGCACAGCATTTCCCCACATTGCCATTAACCATCTTTTTTTTTTTAAACTGTGCTGATCTCCATGTCGGCGTGATTTAGTCAAAAAACGTGCAAAACCCAATGCAAGTATAGAATATAGTGAAATTTGAAGTTTGCAGTCAGACACAATCCTTGATGACATGTGCAGTTACATTTCTGCTTTTATCTCACCACTAAAGTCAGTATCTTGACTGAAAAGAATATATTTCCAGAGCGTTATTTTACCTCTCCACATGGAGGATGTGGTTCAGTTTATATACAAGTGATGGGTGATTTACCGGTCAGCTCTGCCAAGAGACTGAGCAAATACATTTCGATACTCGCATGTTTCAAGCCTCATATACTATCAGGAGTAACTATTCCTCCATCTATGCAGTATTGCAGGGTAAGTAGAGCTAGACACAGTACAAGTCTTAAGTCATAGGTTTAATTCTTGCCAGCAGAGAGAGAAGTGGAGCAGAGGAGGTCATTTGCAAATTTTTATGATACAAGCATGCACTGGTGATGAGGACTATTAAAGTACTGGGAACACATTAATTCACCCTCTTACTGACAAGAGATCAGTAACTCATCATTAGGATAGGCAAAATATAAAAGATCACTGGTTGGATTTCTGCACATGGATTCCCACTGATACCCCCTTACGTATGGGGCATAGTTGCCATGCTACTGCTTTACTAGATTTTATCATTGTGTGTCCAAAGAATAATTTTCTTGACCCTTCCTTATTACACCCCTGGTTTAAACAGTCATTCTGTGCTGACAGCGTCCCTTTAACTTTGCTTTTCACTCGACCACAAACAGACTGCTGTCGGCCGGATGATGGTTCAGCCGGTAGCTGTCTCTCCCATACACAGGAGCGCTCGCTCTGCCAAGTGCTCCAGTGTTGTCTATGAGAGAGCTTCTGCCAGACATGTCTGGCACTGGCTTATATCAATGAGAACAAAAAGATCCCAGTGCAAAGTTAGACATGCCAAGGCCTTAACACATTAAACTGTTGGCTGAACCTGTCAATATCAGCAGGTTCACCTGACTGTGTAATGTGTATGGGGGCTTAACAGTTTGATATGCTTGTGTTTTTAGACAAAGACAGTGCCTCCAATTTAGGTTTGGTATAACTATAGTACAGAACATTTATGGACACAGCGGCACTTACAAGGTACTCTTATTTGGTAGTGATTTAATACTAGGAGTGCTTCCATTGCTTCAGCCTGCATTTTCCATTGAAGGAGACCGGATCCATTTTTCGATGGTGCTGTAGACATACAGAATGTAAGCTTCCATACGCAGTGAAAACCAAAAGCCATAAACAGATTATAAATAAAAGCAGTTTACTGGAAGGACAATACTGAGCAAAGGCTTGGAACATACACTAGACCAGTTCCCCAGCACACAGAAAGGGCAATCCGGCATATAGACTACAGAGAATGTAACCCCCGGAACTGGATCAGGGATTTCTAATGCTTTAAATCTGACATAAGACTCCAAACAAAAAGCAATTGATTTGAATAGCTCTATGCTTGAAATATTGGGGCTGATTTACTAAAAGTTGACTTACTTTTAGATAAAGCAAACCTGCAAAATATAATCAGTCTAACCAAATATATCAGTGTCTCATGCTATTTCATAAATATGGCTCATCGTCAGATGGCCTAGACTAAGTTTACACCATTTGTTACTTGGCTTAATTTGGTCCACAAAGTCATGCCAAAATTGTAATCTCAATTTAGGCCACACACCTTGGATCCTTGATGTGTGTCAAAAAACATGTCTAAAACAAATGTAGTACTAGTCATACAAGTCATTTTTTCGCACAAATTAAAGAAGAACCTATTAGTTATGAGAAAATCTCAATGGAAGACATTTCAGAAATCAGACTTGAATTCACTTTACTAGAGTGAGACCAAAAATCTGGCGAGAGTCCCTTCTTTGGGACATACAAATGTTGGGTGGGGGCGGAGGGAAAGGAACTGATTCTATACAGAATCTGAATGGCATAGTGGAGCCTCATACTCAGACCTGGCCGGCTCTTTTGCCATTCTGTTGAATGGAAGATTGATTCACCCATTTTTGTCAGTAATTATCCACAAAAAGATAATCGGACATGGTGAATAAATCAAGTGAAATATTTCTAACTTCCAGCTGGGAACCCAAACTTTATGTTAAGTGGCTGATAATAATTAACAATTATATTCTGTATGTACTAATGTGTTATGCAGCCTAGATAAAGGAAGAGAGTACAGCTGCTTCTAAAGGGTTAATCTTTTACAGAATGTGTCTGTTGTAAAGGGTTAATCTGAATCTCACTAATTACACACAAACTGCAGCTATAACACACTGAGAAGGCAGTGACAGGATTTACCCATGTTGTTGCAGCTTCTAGCCTCCCTCTACCCTAAACTTGATGCTCTAACACACAAAAATCCATCTCACATTGCTTCTAATATATTACTACAACCAGCATATGGTAACATTATAGCCCAGATCCCCCGTGTTCCCATGCTGCCTGTCTATCTTCAAACGTAAAAGCAGGAAGCCTCACATTTATCAAAATGGTGAGACAGTGGAGAGACAAATTTCAGTATTCTTCGCTTTAAAGGATCAGAGTTTTAATCACTTAATTAGACAAGAATTTTTTGTTTTCCCTAATTATAAATGAAAAAGATTAAAAAAAAAGTCTTTTAGTAAATCAGCCCCAGCTAAAATTATGTAACAGCAATCCCTGACCAGTGACTGCATTTAGGCTGCGTGCCCGCGAAGCATTTTCCAAGCGTTTATGCTGTGGAATTTACGCAGCGGAAACGCTTGGTAATCCGTCCCCCAATGACAAGCCGCAATGTCAATGCCCATGCTGCGCTCAAAAATCCGCAGCATGTCCATTGATTTTGCGGACACGCAGCGTAATCGCCACCACTGACTTGCATTGGACCGCGTGAAATCCGCATCACTGCATCTGCACAAGCGGATATCACACGATTCAATGTGCGGATGGTACCCAGGTCTGGAGGAGAGGAGACTCATCCAGACCTGGGTACCACAGAAACTGTAAAAAAAATTATTTAAAATAAAAAATAAAGATTATACTTACCTTCTGATACCCTCCCGGTGTTTTCTCCCCTTCGTCTGGTCTGCTCTATGGGTCGCAGTGTTGTGAAGGACCTGTCATATGACTCAATGACGTCACCGCAGGTCCTTCACACCACCACGAGCAGTGCAAAAGAGAGGACGCAGCGGAGAAAACACCAGGAGGACATCGGAAGGCAAGTATCATCTTTTTTTTTATATATATATTTACCATTCTTATTTTTTTAACTAACTTGGTCACACTACTATAAATCCATGCCGGTTGCATGGATTTATATAGTGTGAACAAGCTGTCAAGCACTTTTCCAAGTGATGCTAAAATCGCTTGGAAAAGCGCTTGATAACCCGCATGCAGAAATGCATGCAAAGACACTTGACAAACGCTTCTACCTGGCAGGAAAACCGCATGTAAAAACCGCATGTGTTCTTCCTGCCATGGAGAAGCGGAAAAAATATGCAGCATTTCTGCATCGTGGGCACATAGCCTCAAGCTATAATCACAACGATCAATTTTACAGGCTTTTGGCTTAGGTCAATATGCGGTCCTAGCCTTAAGATGGTGTAATAGAGCGAAAAAAGTGATTTTAAGGCTCAAAACATTTTTTGTTCCAATGGTAGCTGTAACATTAGTGATACTGGATTATACTAACGTCTGGGATCAAATGCTTTATGCTTGATGAACTTTGGAACTTTTAGTTCTTCACAGAGCTGCAAAAAGAAAAACAAAGGAAAAGCATATAAAAAGGTTATTAAATAGGGACAATAAGGAAGTTCTACTCCTATTCACACTGAATGTTATGACGCTGTGTGTCAGATGGGAAAAGTGTAAAACGTGCTGTAGGATTTGAGTGAACTGTATTTTGGAGCACCATATTGTAAATCTGACTTACCTTCTGGAAGTTACTTTCTGTCGTCTTCAATGGAACGTTATAGTAACGCAGAACACAAGATGGTGGCTGCATTAGATTTTTAGAAGGTTGGGTGGCAATAGTAAATCTATTAAGTTTGCTCATTGAAAAATCTTTGTAACTACTTGTGCCATCTTGAAGATAAAACATGTGACTTGGAACTACAGAGTACTGTTTCGATACACTGGATGAGAAAAAAAAAAAAAAGAATAGAAAGATAAAACCACCAGATAATATTTTTGATGAAGCATTTTCTACTACTTTTATTTTTCAACTTTTCAAATCATTTCAATAGAGTTCCAATGGTAACACATAGGTCACCCCTCCAATGAGAATGGAATTTTTTTTTTTTTTTCACCCCACGTAAAAAAGTTTTTCTGTGTCCACAACAGATTATTTGAATATTGAACAAATAGAAATTGATTGAACTTACTAATATATTATGAAAACTGCACGAATAGGATTTTAAACCAGTTCTCCCAATCCCCGCCGCTCCACTTTCTCCTTCCTTTTGAGAATCAGAAAGCTTACACTCCCTCTTGGTGTCCCGTCACATGAAGGGAGCTGCATCAGAAGTGAGGGGAGCAGACAACACAGGGAGGGTGAGAAAGCTCTCACTTAGCAATAGAGTTTTCAGTCAAGCAGGAGAAGGCGGCACTGGGTGTGGAATTAGAGCTGGGGCGAACAGATGCTCGGGAAGTGCTTACACTCGTCGAGCGAACTTCAGTCTCATTTGCATACCAATTCGCACACTTCTTTCTTAGTAACGGACAGGCCATGCAAAGGTTTTGACAAATTTCTGTTTGAAAGCTGTAGAACTACTTGTAGATTGATCTAATGCCGCTGTCTCTCCAGCTCTATTCCTCGTCCAGCGCACCCGCCTCCTGCTTGACAGACAGCCTCTAATGTTGTGTGACTCAAAGCATAGGAATGGTCAGTCAAGCAGGAGACGGCGGTGATGGGCGGGAAATAGAGCTGGAGTGACCAAAGCTTCAGATCTTTAGCCTCATTTGCATATCAATTCAAATACTGATTTCTCAGTAACTGAGGGACAGACTGGCCATGAAAATGTATTCTTGGGCTTGTCTTTGAAGAAGCTACATACACATATAAATAGTTTGTGAGGGTGGTGGAGTGGTGTGAAATTCTGCTAACGGATTCCCTTTAAATGCTTAGAAAAGACGTGATTGAGAAGAGTCTGAAGGATGGGTACAATAAGGGATACATAGATATACATGCAAGTTCTATAACCACATCAGTCTTACCAAACACTAACTGTCTTTCCAAAAATCTGCACCATATTGAGGTTAGAAACTGCTCTTTGCACAGCAAACTCATCAGTCATCTCCACAAGGGCTGTGCCTGGAATAGACTTCATGAACTTTACCTACAATCAAAAGAACAATTTTAATAATAGTTCTCAGTTTCAAGTATTTACACACAAACCATGTTGGATACAGTTTGTTTCCATGAACTGCTGTCAAAGCCTATCCCTCATTGTAAAGTTGTAGGTCCAACTTTACAAATCCCTGGGAAAAAAAGTTTTACATAGCAGCCATCCAAATAAATTCCTGACCACATAACAGGCAAGTGCTTTATAAATGAAAATTACATTTATTTTAAAACAATTTCAGCAACTTTTCAAAAGACTCCAACTGTTGTGATGCTTTACTTTTTGATTAAGTGAAACATGATTATTGCTACAGCCAACATGCTTTTTCATTCTGATGAACAGTTAAAAAAAATAAAAATAAAACACCCGCTTCGGTTATATTCTCACTTGGTGTAAATACTGCGTTCTTGCCTGCTGCATTTACCTGTCTAAGCAGAGTGGACACAATTTCATGAAAACAAAAGAACATTGTGCATTTAAGGACACTGTGAACTTTGGGTTTTTTATCTATAGGCTTATATGGGGGGGGGGGGGGGTCTAAAATATGCAGTTGTGTCTTCAAGCGCAGAATCAAAGCTATTCTGTATTAAGAAAAACAAACTCATTCAAGAACACTGCTTCAAATCTACACTAAAAGAAACAGTAAATCAAGTGGAAAATGCATAAAAATATAGCAAAAATGCAATAATCATAGAAGATTTTTATTGTGCATTTTGGAGTGGACACCTGCAGAAAAAGTGCAAATAAAAAACTACAACATTTACACTGTGCGTGAACACAGCCTTCTTGTTCAAATCACTGCCTCTGTGCTGCAGAAACTGAAGTTTAATCAACTATACTAATTAGGAATCTTTGTGCACCCTTGGCATGGCCCATAGGCTCTGTGCACCATTTTGCATGCCCCTGCCCCTCTAACAGGTGACTGATAACCCTGACTTGCCTGGAGCAAGCATTGTCTGCAGAGGAAGCTCAAGGTAGCCAGTGCTGTCAATCACCAGAAGAGGTGTGCACATGCAAAGCCAGTGGACTGAACAGTGCACCGAGCCTCTTGGCCACACTAAGGGTGCACCGAGCGACATAATTCACATTTTATAAATTTCAGTTTCTGCAAAATGGAGGCAGTGATTCCAATGGTGTACATAAAAATCACAGGGCCCCAGAGAAAAAGCTCTAATTGTATCAAAACTTGTAAAGCAAAATAAAAAATAAATAAATCTAAAAATACAAATTCCTAATTTGTTGTATATCAGCTGAACAGGTTTTACATTTCGTCTTCTACCTTCTTGAGACTACTGTGGGTTTATACACTGATACACTTTACTAACAAAACTTACTGAATTATTTATCTATTTACGCCTGATAAAAGCTAAATTGAATAAAGGAATTTATAATCTACAGAAAATGATCACTGCTGTGGTTGAAGGGAAAAATTTAGAGACTAGCTGTGGTTACTCTATGGTTCAAAAGTCCTAACACTGTAACCATAAAATGAAGTAAAAGCACTTACTAGATATGTTAAAGGGGTATTCCCATCTCCAAATAATCTTTCCTAATAAGTAGTAAGTGTAATAATAAGATTAGCAATTACCTCCAATTAGAAATGTAGTATAGTTCTTCAGATTCGCTTACCTCATGTAGGGCATTGCAGTAGCTTAGGTATCCATGGACTAACCAGAAGTATCTCAAAGTAATATCATTTCAGAAGTAGGGTCATTTTGACCGCAGAGATGGGCACTAAAAAGCTAATCTTTTGTAATTTCCATATTAAGAGGAGAATGAAACTTAAGAAGAAAAAAAAGAGGAAAAGCTAAGGGTTTGATGGACAGGGAAAACCGTAACAGTGACAAGGTACCACTGAAGATTGGTAGAACCTTAAAAGATATTTGGGATAGTTTAACTACCGCTCATGAAGAAGAATAGAAACTATAAATTACTAAGGAAAGGGCTCGATAAAATTAATTTCAAAACATAAAAGCCAGTTCTGCCGGTCAAAGGCTTTTCCAATATCTGAGTGGAGGAGTAGGCGACCAGACGGCCAAAGCACCTGTATATTCAGTTGTTTTAGTAGCATTATGAGACCAGTAGCCATGTAGACAATTTACGCTATTTGCAAAGACAATGGACTTACAGGTGCTTCTCACTAAATTAGAATATCAAAAAGTTTATTTCAGTTCTTCAATACAAAAAGTGAAACTCATTATATAGAGTCATTACAAACAGAGTGATCTATTTCAAGTGTTTATTTCTGTTAATGTTGATGATTATGGCTTACAGTCAATGAAAACACAAAAGGTCATTAGCTCAGTAAATTAGAATAATTAACAAAAACACCTGCAAAGGCTTCTTAAGCATTTAAAAAGGTCCCTTAGTCTGTTTCAGTAGGCTCCACAATCATGGGGAAGACTGCTGACTTGACAGATGTCCAGAAGGCAGTCATTGACACACACCACAAGGAGGGTAAGCCACAAAAGGTCATTGCTAAAGAAGCTAGCTGTTCACAGAGTGCTGTATCCAAACACATTAATGGAAAGTTGAGTGGAAGGAAAAAGTGTGGTAGAAAAAGGTGCACAAGCAACAAGCAACCGGGATAACCGCAGCCTTGAAAGGATTCTTAAGAAAAGGCCATTCAAAAAATTGGGGGAGATTCACAGTGAGTGGACTGCTGCTGGAGTCATTGCTTCAAGAGCCACCACACACAGACGTATCCAGGACATGGGCTACAAGTGTCACATTCCTTGTGTCAAGCCACTCATGACCAACAGACAACGCCTGAAGCGTCTTACCTGGGCCAAGGAGAAAAAGACCTGGACTGTTCTCAGTGGTCCAAGGTGTTGTTTTCAGATGAAAGTAAATTTTGCATTTCATTTGGAAATCAAGATCCCTGAGACTGGAAGTAGAGTGGAGAGGCCACAATCCAAGCTGCTTGAGGTCTAGTGTGAAGTGTCCACAATCAGTGATGTTTGGGGTGTCATGTCATCTGCTGGTGTAGGTCCACTGTGTTTTATCAAGACCAAAGTCATTGCAGCAGTCTACCAGGAAATTTTAGAGCACTTCATGCTTCCCTCTGCCGACAAGCTTTTTGGAGATGGAGATTTCATTCTCCGGCAGGACTTGGCACCTGTCCACACTGCCAAAAGTACCAATACCTGGTTTAAAAACAACAGTATCACTGTGCTTGATTGGCCAGCAAACTCGCCCGACCTTAACCCCATACAGAATCTATGGGGTATTGTCAAGAGGAAGATGAGACACCAGACCCAATAATGCAGATGAGCTGAAGGCTGCTATCAAAGCAACCTGGGCTTCCATAACACCTCAGCAGTGCCACAGGCTGATCGCCTCCATGCCACGCCGCATTGATGCAGTAATTGATGCAAAAGGAGCCCCGACCAAGTATTGAGTGCATTTACTGAACATACATTTCAGTAGGCCAACATTTCGGATTTTAAAAACATTTTTCAAGCTGTTGTTATAAAGTATTCTAATTTACTGAGATAATGACTTTTGTGCTTTCATTGGCTGTAAGCCATAATCATCAACATTAACAGAAATAAACACTTGAAATAGATCACTCTGCTTGTAATGACTGTTTAATATACGAGTTTCACTTTTTGTATTGAAGAACTGAAATAAAAACAACTTTTTGATGATATTCTAATTTAGTGAGAAGCACTTGTATGACTGTAAAGACAAAAACTGACCAGAAGTTTCTTTGACAATATTTACCAGTGTGCTATGTTCATGGAGAGCTCAGTAAATGCATACACCAGTATTTTAATGCCTGTGAAACAAAATCATGCCCTCTAAACAGAAAAAAATTGGCATGTTTAGTATTTTAGCATTCTTAATGCAAGAATAAAAATTGTACACAGCTCCTCGGCTCAACCTCACCTTTGAAACATTTCCATACAAGCAGAACAAGCTAAACACCCGATCACAGTTCATCTTTTCTTGGTGGAGGCCACCGATCATGGCTACTATGCCCCCTATGCCCCCTGTAGGCCCACTCTGCATAAAAGGAGGACAGGTCTGAGGAAAAGAAGCCATCTCTGGATTGTCTCCAGGTCCCATTGTGTTCTGGTTTGGAAATGGTACCATTGGGCCAGGATTTCCTAAAAGGATACAAAGTTGCTGGTTATTGACAAATATTATAAAAATAATTTTTGGAAAAATCCATTCTTGTGAAAGATATTTTACAACACCACACAGTTAACCTCATAATGACCAAGTGCCAAAATTTACTGCGCTTGGTCCTGGGTGTGGGCTTAAAGCTCCTGTTAGTCAAGCAGGAGCAAGTCGAGCCTCCAGCTGTCACACACAGCCATGGAAACTTTGGAGAAGACAGAGGCGGTTTATTACTATGTCTGTCTTCTATGCATTCAATAATCATTAGATGCATTGGCACTGCTTATACTTCTATAGGACTAGGCGTCCACATAATTGGCAGGTGTTTGCCAGCATCTTCTAGCAGACGCAGATCAGTGACTGATGTTTTCCCCTGTAACTAAGGCTACTATGGATGCCCCAGTTACAGTGAGGAGGAGTGGAGAGAAATTAACCCTTTTCAGACGTGGTTAGTGATAGTACGCACCACGCCGTAAAGGCCGATTCAGCGGTGGCTCCGGCGGTGAGCCTACACTGAACCGGGCACATGTCAGCTGATCCTTACAACTTGTGCCCGCAACAGCCACGGGTGGAATCGCGATCCACCCGCGGCTGTTAACCAGTTAAATGCCGCAGTCAATCCTTGACAGGGGCATTTAACAGCTCTGCGTCGGAAGAGCATCACTTACACCGTCCATCGGTGACCCCGTCACGAGATTGCGGGTCACTGATGGGTGGGCATGGCAACCCAGGGTCTGCAGCAGACCCCTGTGGTTGTCATGTAAAGATTGCTATGAGCGCCACCTAGTGGTCAGCGCTCATAGCACATGAGCATTTCTACGGCATACAGGCGATCTGCTCTTCGCCTGTATGCAGTAGAAGCAATCAGAAAACTGCTGCTTCTAGTCTCCTATGGAGACTATTGAAACATTCAGATAGTGTAAAAAAAATGTTTTTAAAAATATTAAAAAAATAAAAATATAAAAAAAAGTTTAAAATCACCCCCCTTTTGCCCCATTCAAAATAAAAAAAAAAAAACAAAAACAAAAACAAACCCATACACATATTTGGTATCGCCTCGTTCAGAATCGCCCAAACAATATAAAAAAAAGAATTAATCTAATCAGTAAACGGGTTAGCGGGAAAAATATTCCAAACGCCAGAATTACGTTTTGGTCGCAGCAACATTGCAGTAAAATGCAATAACGGGCGATCAAAACATTGGATTTATCCCAAAATGATATCAATAAAAACATCAGCTTGTCGCGCAAAAAATAAGCACTCACCCGGCCACAGATCCTGAAAAATAGAGATGCTATGGGTCTCAGAAAATGGTGCTATTTTTTTTTTTTGTTTGTTTTAGCAAACTTTGGATTTTTTTTCACCACTTAAATAAAAAAGGACATATACATGTTTGGTGTCTACGAACTCGTAATGACCTGGAGAATAATAATGGCAGGTCAGTTTTAGCATTCAGTGAACGTGGTTAAAAAAAAAAAAAAAAACAACAACTGTGGAATTGCATTTTTTTTGCAATTTCACCGCACTTGGAATTTTTTTTCCCATTTTCCAGTACACGATATGGTAAAACCAGTGATGGCATTTAAAAGTACAACTCGTCCCGCAAAAAATAAGCCTTCACATGGCCATATTGAATGAAAAATAAAAAAGTTCTGGCTCTGGGAAGAAGGGGAGCAAAAAACGAAAATGCAAAAACAGAAATTGCTCCGGTCATGAAGGAATTAAAAATAAAATAAAAAAATCAAATGAGCCCCCTTTGTTCTTCCTTCCTCACCCCACAAAAAAAGACCATCAGATTTGCCTTCTCCTGCTTGACTGACAGTCTCACCTGTGTGACTCCAGGCAGAGAAAGGATCAGTAAAACAGGAGGAGGTGGCATAGGGCAGGGAATAGAACTGGAGTGACAGAGGCTTCAGCTCTTCAGCCTCATTTGAATATCAATACAAACACTGATTTCTCAGTAAAAGGATAAAAAGAGACTCACCATGTAAAGGTATTGCTGGACTTGTCCTTGAAGGTTACGTGTACATATAAATAGGTTTTTTTGCTTTTTTTGGGGGGGAGGTGGGTATTGGGAGAGGGGGAATTCTGCTGATAGATTCCCTTTAATTTGCCACTATACCAAAAAAAGAATCTTTATTATCCTTCGCTAAAAGATTTTATCACATCAGTACGCTAATTTACAAAGAAAAATTAAAAAAAAGTTACCTACCATAGCCATCAAATCTCTGGAATGGTGGTTGGTTTGGTGGATAGTTTGGTGGATGGTTTCCTTGAAAGGCTTGCATCTGTTGTTCATTTCCTTGGTCTGAAAGAGTAAAATAAAATAAAAAAACCTTAGACTATAAAAAATGTTTTGTATTTCTTTCCATCTTAAATTTTTTTAATAAAATGGGGCAAAATGTATTTGTAGTGGTGAGGGAAAAACATGCAAACAAGCCAAACAAAAAAGAAAGGCAAAACATGCTTTAATCCCTTCGACATTGGAAGTACCAGTACGTTCTATTTTGCAGTCTATTTCCGCAAAGGAATGAACTGGTATGTCTTTGTGATTAAAAGTTAGGTGATTTTACCAAAGTGGTCCAGGTTGTAGCCATCCACTTTGGTGCAATCAAACTTTTTTCTCTCCATTTGCCTCAATTAGATGATCATTGTTGTTTGATTGGACATGCATTCCACACCATAGGTATAGTTTCTTTGTGAACTATTTAAGTACTGGATGCACTTAGCACTTGTGCACTTTTGAGATCCCTTGAACAGACCTATGTATTTGAATTTACCTATGCACTTATATAGTAAGGGGATCCAAGTACAGCTGTTCCACTTGGAATTACCTTGGCTTTACTTGTTTATGTGATTTTTGTTTGCGTTATACGGATTTTTTCCCCAAAAATCTTTTCGCATTTGTTTTACTTTCAGATTCCTTAAACTTTTCCTAACTCAATTATAGTGAATGGATCTCTCAGGGGTTTCATCTGAATCACGTATTTCAGAGATTTAGATGTAAACTCCGATGTAAGTGCTCAAAGTAGCGCACAGGATAAATGTGAACTGAGCATTAAGTGGTCCAAAATGTTATATACCCCACAATAGTACCAACAAGAGCTTCAACTCAACCCAAAAAAATCAAGCCCCACTCAGATCAGTCATCCATTGACAGAAACATGGATGGTTTCCACATTACTGGTCAGACAAACGCTTTGGAAAAGCAATATGGCTCCTAGCCCAAAAGAAACCCAGCAATATCTGAACTTCTAAATCCAAATGCCACCGTCCCACTTTTGAGTCCAACAGTCTAAGCCGCAGTTAGCATCCACATGTTTGGCATTACTGTAATGAGGAGAGTCCACTTAATATATGGGGTGCGTGTCGCCACAAGTTACACACAATGCATTGGGCACTACTATGGCATATTTCCAAATTTCACTCTTCCAGAAACAAGCATGCATTGAATGTTGCAAACGCCCAAAAAGTCAAAATCGCCAATACACCTGTAAATGAATTCCCAGAGGGGTGTAATTTCCAAAATGGGGTCACTTGAGCAGGTGGGTATGGCGGGCAGGGTTTCTAAGGGGTTCCGCAAATGGAGTCTGCAAACTATTCTAGGAAAATCTGCGCTCGACAGGTCAAATACGGCATCCTCCCTCCCGAGTGCTGCCATGTGGGCAAACGATAATGTAAAGGCATATATGGAGTATTGCCACGGTCAGGAAAAACTGTGTAATAAATTAGAGCACCATTTCAACACATTTCCTCTTGTGAAAATGTAAAATCTGAGGCTAAAAACATTTCGATGATAAAAAATGTAATTATTTTTTTTTCACCGCCCACTAGTATAAAATTCTGTGACACACCTACGGTGTCCATATGCTTACTGCACCCATGAATTCATTAAAGTGTTGTAGTTTGTACAACGAGTCATCGGAAATTAAGAAGGAAAAATTGCATAACAAACTGTGGTTTTCATTTTTTCTTTTTGCCCTTGTGAAAATGACAAAAGGAAATCTGTCACCCCCTGGGACGCTTTTAAGCCATTACTATGGGCATATGTGTCACACACAAAAAATCACTGGGATATATGGAAGCGTTCCAGAGTTATTACCATATTAAGTGACACGTGAGAATTGAAAAATTTGGCCTAGTCAGTAAGGTTAAAAACAGACTTCAGCAGGAATGGGTTAACAAGCTCATGGCTGGGTGTTTTCTTCCTTCCTAACCAGGCACATTATCGAGTTTTATCATACATGCACTTTTAAAGACTAATTTTATCTTGTTCAGATATTAAAATGATTTCCTTTTTTCGAGATAGATTTTAATAGTGTTTAATTGTTTTGCTTTTTTTATACATACTTATGAGCCCCCACAAAGTCTTACAACACCTTTGGGAGGGAGGGGTGTTTTAACATGTTAATAGTTTTTTTTTCTGCCTATTTCCCATTTAACTAGTATATTAGCCCCAGTTGCAGGGAAATTTCAGCCTCCTGGCTAATAGCAGACCTGACTGGGCTTCCTAGAACCCACCAGCTCCTGCTCCCTCCCTACACACAGTAATCAACTGTTCACTTGGTCAGGAGGAGGAAGCACTGTCAGTGGTTCCTAATCTATATACAGAGCCTGGGTACCTGTGGTTAGAGAGATGTAGAAGGTAAACATGATAATAAATCATGTTTATCTGCTCTCTGTAAAGTCTGTCTGCATTTGATAGCTGGCTTCCCTCCCCCACAGCTACACTATGTCATGCAAGCTGGGGTCAATGCAGGGTTAAATGTGAACTGGCCAAATGTTTATTGTCTATGGGCAGTCCAGAAGTAGATAAGCAGACCTCAAGGCCCCGTCACACATAACGAGATCGCTAGCGAGATCGTTATTACGTCACGGTTTTGGGATCGCTGGAGAGTCGTTTCGTGATCGCTGGGGAGCTGTCAAACATGCAGAACTTCCCAACGATTTCGGCCGCCCCAGCGATCTAACTAATGATCTCGGCGGTCGTTGGGACGCTTTCACACTATTTCAACGATCCACACCTTGATAGGGACTGTACTGTGTCACAAAGGCATGCATAACATTACTTTTCCGCGCCCCCTCATCTCCGATTGACAAGACCAGATGTACGGCCAGTCACAGCCGGAGAACTCTACAACGATCCGCAAAATGAGGACTCAGTCGAATGAACGGATATCAACAGCCCGGAGAATTCTGCTAGGATCTGCAATCCAGCACGAAGTCAGAAACAAAGGATGGAATCGCTATTCTGTTGCCTTCTTTATGCACAGCGTAAAATGAGAACGCTGTAGCGACCAATTAGGGACGAGGGGCGAGGAAAAGTCCAATTTATGCACGCCTACGTGTCTCAGTTCTGAATCGCTAACGAGGTCGTTGATAAGGTGTCAAATACAGCGATGCACACTGCCCAGCGGGAGCGCAACGACCCAGGAATGGTCCAGGAAGCTTTGTAACGATCAGCGAACTCACAGCAGGGGCCTGATCGTTGCTACCTGTCAGACATAACGAGATCGCTAGCAAGATCGCTATTGCGTCACAAAAACCGTGACGGATCAACGATCTCGATAGCGATCTCGTTATGTGTGACGGGGCCTTAACATGCAATGTCTAAATGCTCCATCTAAATGCTCCTACAGCTATCTCCACCATAAACATGCCAGCTAAGTGGGTATATCCATTAAATGAAGTGTAGGGAATAAGCTGTTGGCAAAAAACAACACATCTCATGATGGAACAAAGGAATTAACATTATAGAATCCTATACTTATGCTAAGAATGTCTTCAAGCATAATTCACATGTACAATCGTGGCAACAAGTTTTCTTTAGATAGTAAGTCACATCACTGCACTGACTAAAAAGGAAATATAAGTAACATACTGTAACCGCCAAAATTTTGGAATGGTGGATGATTTCCTTGAAAGCCTTGGTTTCCTTGGTCTGAAAGAGCAAAATAATAAAAAGAACTTAAAAAAAGGAAAAGAAAACCCCCCGACAACACAGATTTGCTGTAAACAGTCCAAACATATGCAATATCTAACTGATCATTCAGTTGACAGCTAGGTGGGCATATTTAAGTAATAAAAGGGGAATAAGCCGCTGCAAAACAGCAGCACATCTCATGGTGAAACAAAGGAATCGCCATGACAGAATCCAAAACTTTTGCTGAGAACGTCTTGAACAGGTCTGTACAACATATGGCCTACGGGATGCATATGGCCCGCCAGCGGATGTTCTGCATCCCGCAGAGAATCGGTAGACTGGTTCTCACCTTCCGTTATTTAACTGTATTTGTGTGTCTCACAGAAGCGAATATAATTCAACACTTTGGCGCTGGGTCAGACGAAAAGGAGCAATTGTCAGCTGCCGCCCCAACGTTCATGAGGTCATCAAGCTACTGACCTCCCCACAATGCTGCCTTCATCTGCGCCGCAGCGAAGAGGTGGCAAAAACGGACAGAAACAGCGAGCAATCCATGAAAGAGCAGATGATTTAATACCCTGATTATAGGAGGGGTAGGAGTGTTTTGGTGTTACTGAGAGCCCATTATGGGGCAACATGGGAGAAATATGGAGGAGCGCAGTATCCAGTGTGGTTGTGTGAGGGGAACAATATAGAGAGGGGCAGTATGAGAGGGAGAATGTTATAAAGTAAAGAGATAGTGTGGGGTGGGAATATTATAAAGAGGGGCAGTGTGTGTGTGTGTGGGGGGGAATTATGGGGAGGTGCAATATTAGGGAAAGAGGCAGTGTGGGGGGTATATTATGTAGAAGGGCAGTTGGGCGAGATATGTTAAAGATGAGCAGTGTGGGGGGGACCTTATGGAGAGGCGCAGAGTGGAGGTATATTTTATGCAGGAAGCACAGTGAGGGCAATTATTTATTCAGGGGCACAGCATGGGACAGATTTTTATTTATGAGGCATTATAACGATACTTTTATTTTTAAGGGCACGCTGGTTCCTGTATGTGTATGTGTGCAGGCTGACAACAACTCACAGCATCTCCTTTCCATCGTTAAGGTCATACTTGAAGTTGCAGGATCACACAATTGTACATAGGGCTGACCTGAAACTGCAATTGATCACTGTACTAAGCATGGTGATTTAGTCCTGTACTGACGGTGGTTCTGGCACTGCATTTATGTACTGACTGTGGTTCTGATCATGTAGCAAACCATAAAGTGCTTCATATTAAAAATCCTCAAAACATAGTTTTGAGATTGCAAAGAGGAATTGGTTGAGCTTCTGTTCCAAAAACCTATTGTAAGGTAGCATATGTTCACACTGATTTTTTGGAGCGGAAAATTTCTATTCACTTCTCAAATACTCAAAACTTGTTTCTGATGGTGTATTAATGTTCTGACAGTGGTTCTGGAAGTGTATTCAAGCAAGTACCCCTTTTTTTTTTGCAGCCCTTCAGATGTCATATTGAACCAATGTGGACCTTGGACCAAAAAATGTGCATCTCTGGTCCAGAAGCATAATTCACACATACAAATGTGCCAACAGGTTCTCTTTAATCTACTAAACCACAGAAAGGTATTCTTTAGCTACAAGTTCTCATCACAACAATACACTGATTAGAAGGAAATTTAAAAGTAGCATACTATAACCGTCAAATCTGGTGAATGGTGTTCGGTTTCCTTGAAAGGGTTGTCTCTGGGGCATGTTGCCCTGGTCTGAAAGAGTAAAATATTAAAAGATAACCATGGACCATAAAAAAAATATACCCCTGAACATTGAAATTGCAACACCAAGAAGGAAAAGTTGTACACTTAAGGAAAAGCACAGGATGGATAGACATGTTAATGATATGCAAATGGTGAAAAATGGAAACATTTTCAAAACATCTCAATTCATTCAGTCTCGAGTGTGAGCCCCACGCACAGTAATACCTACACTTACATGTCATGATATCAGTGAGGTTATTAATAGTTTTCTGAGGAATGTTCGGCTGCCAAACTGAATGTACATGAGCAAGAAAATCAAGATCCACTGCTAGCAGCTACCTTTGCAATTGTCGAGTAATGCCGCCCCAGATGTGCTCGATTAGAAACAAGTTTGGAGACTATGCAGACCATGATAGCACAAGTAGGCCAGACAAGTTACGGCCATTTCTCTAAAGTGTCCCAGGAACCATTTTTTCAACACTAAAATGCCAGGCTGCATTTTGCTTGTGCTACTGTGATCAGCCTACATGGTCTAAAGGCCCCGTCACACTAAGCGAGATCACTAGTGAGATCGCTGCTGAGTCACAAGTTTTGTGACGCAACAGCGACCTCAGTAGTGATCTTGCTACGTGTGACACTTAGCAGCGACCAGACCCCTGCTGTGAGATCGCTGGTCGTGTCGGAATGGTCTGGACATTTCTTTGATCGTTGAGGCCCCACTGGGTAGCATGCATCGCTGTGTTTGACACCTTACCAACGACCTTGTTGAAGACTCAGACACAGAAACACATAGGCGTGCATAGTTATACAGATCGTTACGGGTCGCCGCATCGCTGCTGCGTCATTGGGAAGATCTGACTGTTTGACATCTCACCAGCGACCACATAGCGACGCAGCAACGATCCCTGACAGGTCGTATCGTTGTCGGGATCGCTGTAGCGTCGCTTAGTGTGACGGGGCCTTTAAACATACTCCTGTGGTCTGCAGCATCTCCACACTTGTCTCCCATCAAGCACATTATTATAGATTAGTGTGACCAAGTGCATTCAGAGTGGCAGAACATTCCTCAGGAAACCATTAATAACCTGACTGATAGCATGCAATGTTGTGCAAGTACATATACTTCAACACAAAATAATACTGTTTAGCAGGGTTATACTAATATATTAACATATTGCAATAGACAAATAGAGGTCCACTAACTAAAGACCCGAATTAAAACAGAACTTTTAATTTACATCATTAATATATAGCCTCTTTCCCCCTGATGACGCCTGTCTGGTGAAACATGTTGGGGATGCTAGTAGCTGACTAACTTTTATATAGCATAAACACGATAGGGAGGATAGTAATAATAAGAGGATAGGGTCTCTGCAATATAACGGAAGTGTTGACCGCACAAAAACAAAATAGCCGCCAAAAGCACTTTTACCTATCTAAAATAATAGTATATACCTGGTTCACCTATTCCCTCCCAATCATGGCAATATGTGTTTTTAATAATGTAGGGTCTATCTGCTTTTAATGATGAAAATTAAAAGTTATGTTTTAATTAGGGTCTTTAGTTAGGGGATCTCCATTTGCCTATGGCAAGCTATTGATTTTCATGTTGCCACGACTTTTCCTTCTCTGGTGTAATTTCAATGTTGAGGAGTCCATTTTGTATTTCTTTCCCTTTTCATGGCTTATCCGAGAACGAGATTGAATTATATTAGGGACGCCATTCCAAATGCAGCCCATCCTAGTCACGTGTCTGCACAGGCTATAGCCATACAGTCCCCGTGACCTACGTCTCAACTAACAAGAGATGTATCACACAGTCCTGCTCCAGGCAGACTGAAGTATCATATGTGACGAAATATACCTCTTTTCTGCTGAGCAAAAAATGGGGTTATCTCCAGCTTCATCTGCCTCAATGTTTTCCAGTTGGGTGTAGTGCCGAGCACAACATGGGTTAAAACATATGGGTTAACATTAGTGATGAGCAAGTATGTTCAGTTAACCCTTTCGCCTAGTATGCTCGGGCGAGCACCGAGTATTTACAGCTGCTCGGTGATATGTTTGAATCACTCCCGTGTACATGATTTGCGACTGTTTGACAGCTTTAATACATGTGAGGAACGTGTAAGAAATAGACATTCCTCACATGTATTACAGCTGGCAAACAGTCGCAAATCATTCACACGGGAGCGATTCAAACATAACACCGAGCAGCTGTAAATACTCGGAGCTCGGCCCGAGCATACTCGGCGAAAGGGTTAACAGAACATACACACTCATCACTAGTTAACATATATCTTCACATATCGCAGCCGAGCTCCTGGCCCTTTACGGGGTATGTATGATACAACTCACAGTTGAGTCACAGGTCTCAGAGGCTGTAGGTTTTCAGTCTGCAGCCCGTTCTGACATGCGTGTACAGGCTGCAGCTAGAATCATATGAGGGGCTGCATTTTATCTCACTCTTGGAGAACCCCATTAAAAATCAAAAATATAATGTTGCAGAATTTACTGGGGGGGGGGGGGGGGAGGGAGATTTGCTTTGTGGAGTCTAAACAGAAAAAAATGTATTAAGAATCATTCAGCTAATTGCCATATACCCAACTCCACCATAAACAGGTCAGATAGGTGGGCAAATCTAAATAAGTGGGGTGAGGGAAATAAGCACATCTCATGGGGGAACAGAGGATTCAACTAAAAACAATCAGATGTTTTGGCTTAGATTGTCTTCACACATACAAATGTGGCAACAGGTTCTCTTCATACTAGTAAACCAAAGAAAGGTGGTCTTTAGGTAGTCAGTTTCATCACTGCACTGATTAGATGGAAATATAGAAGTAACATACTAGAAAATGGTGGTTGGTTTCCTTGAAAGGGTTGTCCCTGGGGTCCATTTCCCTGGTCTGAAAGAGTAAAATATTAAAGATAACCATCGACCTTAAAAAAATATATCCCTCAACACTAAAGATGTAGAAGTAAGGAGATCACAGGATGGATAAACGTGTTAATGACATGCAAATGTTGAAAAACGAAAGCATTTTCAAAACATCTCGGTTCATTCAATATATTATAGTTGTCTGGTGAATGTTCTGCCACGCTGAATGCACTTGGGCAAGCAAATCATCAAGATCTGCTGCTGGCAGCTCCCTTTGTAACTGCAGAGTAATGCCATCCCACATGTGCTCGATGAGAAAAGTCCGGAGACACTGCAGACCATAGTAGCCTGTTTAGGCCACACAGGGCAAGGGTGGACATACCGCCTGTGCAGTTGTTGCAACTGCACCAGGGCCCGGAGGTGGAGGGGGGCCCTTGCAGGCAGGTGCATACTGTACATAGTGGCAGACCACGCAGGGCATATGGGGCCACTCAGTCAAGATTATGGGCGGGAGTGAGAGGGGCCTAATGTCAAGCAGCTCCAGGCCCCTCTCACTTTTACCCGTAATCAAATCTGTCCCAGAACTGGGGAGAGAGCGGTGCACAAGAATACAAAAATGGGGTGTGTCATGCAGGGAGAGAGATGCTGGTCAAAGAATGCTTTCCCCACCAGAATGATGAGTGCGCTCACTGGCGGGTGTCTGTGTCCATCTGCATGACACATCCCAATGGTGAGTGTTCACCTGTAGTCAGGGGGCCCGGGCCGCACAGCACACTGGAGAAAATAGTGGAGGAAGAGCAGGACTAACACCTCGTCTTCTGCTCCCTCCGTTCCTCCCAGCATCATCTCCTCACAGAGAAGAGGTGGGGGAGGAGGGCTCGCTGCACGGGACAGCACGGCAGCAGCAGGCGGCTGATAGCTTTCTGCTTTGTCCCCATCCTCCACAGTGGCTTCTGCAGCCTTCGCCAGCCGATCTCTGAGCTATGTGGCCAACCTCCTACACAGACTATCTGAACACCTGATACAGAATGGTACATGTGTCTGTGCGGGTACATGTGTATGGTATGTGTGTATTTATGTTTGTATGTTATATGTGCATGTGTGTGAACATATTTGGTTTTGGTTCATGTACGATATTGTGAAGAATATTAGAATCAACCTAGCTCTTTAAAGGATTATTCACCAATTAATCATGTTATCCCAGTTCCATCAGATCTGGTATAACTTGCTGATCGCTGGGGATTCGACCACTGGGCCCCTCAGATTTCGGAGAACATGGCTCTGCAGTCTCGTCCAGAATGAAGCAGAGTTGTGCATACTTGGCCTCTGCTCTATTCATTATCTATATAGTCCAAGGTTTCAGGGGTCCCATTGCCAGATTGCCCTCATCATATGTAGCGTGCCAGGCCCGGAGGGGAGCCCAGTCACATTTCTTGCAGACGGGCCCCAATCTGTCAGTTTCAGGTACCAATTTTCAACAAGACAGTAGCAGGCCGCATGTTGCTTGTGCTACTGTGAGCATCCTAAACGTACTACAGCAGTGTGCAGCATCTTCACACTTGTCTCCCATACAGCACATCTGAGACATCACTGATTAACATGTCCACGTGCATTCAGAGTGGCAGAACAATCCTCGAGAAACCATTAATAACCTGACTGATCGCGTGCCATGTTGTGTAAGTACGTGTATTTCTGAAAATGACCCTTATAGACAATACTGAATAAAGAATTTTTCATCATTTGGATATCATGGGGAGGAGTCCTGAGGAGATAATTTGCATATTCCCACTGCATTTTGGGGTAAGTGAAGAGTCTCCGCGAGCTCAAAGAACACTGGATTTTGGCTGTTGGAGCTGAAAAGAGGACATCGGTAAACCAGGGGAGGAGTCCTGAGGAGATAATTTGCATATTCCCACTGCATTTTGGGGTAAGTGAAGAGTCTCCACGAGCTCAAAGAACACTGGATTTTGGCTGTTGGAGCTGAAAAGAGGACATCGGTAAACCAGGGGAGGAGTCCTGAGGAGATAATTTGCATATTCCCACTGCATTTTGGGGTAAGTGAAGAGTCTCCGCGAGCTCAAAGAACACTGGATTTTGGCTGTTGGAGCTGAAAAGAGGACATCGGTAAACCGCGTGCCTACCGGCGCGCGCATATTGAAGCTTTTTTCACTGTTTTCAGAACATTAACAGTAAGAACATGGAAGAGTCCAGGAGCCATTTGGTGAGCTGCATATCCTGCTACATGTTCACAGACTTGCCAGTGGAAAAGCCAAACTTCACATGCCAGAAATGCAAGCTTGTGTCCCTGTTGGAGGAAAAGTTGCGAAATCTAGAAGAGAGGTTAACTACCTTGAAAATCATTAAGGAAGGTGAAGAGTTCTTAGACAGAGCAGAATTATCTCTTCATGATTCAGAAAGAGAAGAAATTCGAACTGCACCTGACGAAACAGAGGAATGGAAGCATGTGACCCACAGAAGCCGGAGGATCGAGAGGCAGTCAGCATCCATACTGCTCAGGAACCAGTACCAGGCTCTCACGCAGGAGAACCATGAAGAAATACAGCAAGATAAGACTTTGCCAGCAATGAATAACCTTGTAAGCCCTCAGAATCCTCCTGGATGGAGAAAGAAGAATGTTGTGAAGAAAAAACGGAGAGTGGTGGTCATGGGGGATTCCCTGTTAAGAGGAACAGAGGCCGCTATCTGCAGACCACACATAACCTCAAGAGAAATGTGCTGTCTTCCAGGAGCAAAAATTAAAGATGTGTCTGACAGGATATCAAGACTCTTCAGACCTACAGATCACTACCCATTCCTGCTAATACATGTGGGGACAAATGACACCGCAAGAAAGGACCTGGAAACCATCTGCAGTGACTTTGAAGACTTAGGCAAGAAAGTGAAAGAATTGGGAGCGCAGGTGGTCTTCTCATCCATCCTCCCAGTGGATGGCCATGGAACAATGAGGTGGAATAAGATTCTACAGGTGAACAACTGGCTACGTCGATGGTGCCGTCAACAAGGATTTGGATTTCTGGATCACGGAATGAATTACCTATACGATGGACTACTTGCTAGAGATGGGGTGCACCTTACGAAGACTGGAAAACATGTATTTGGAAGTCGCCTTGCTACACTCATCAGAAGAGCTTTAAACTAGAACAATGTGGGAAGGGAAGCAAAAGGCCAGAAAAAGCCATACAGCTGACAAATACTATTGAGATCTCTGCTACTGGAAGTGGAAAGGAAGAACAAAGACAAAACAATTTAAATAATAAAAATATGGGAGGAAGAGAAACCAATCACAAACTAAAATGTTTTTATACAAATGCACAAAGCATGGGCAACAAACAAGGAGAATTGGAACTACTAATGCAGGAAAAGGAATATGATGTCATTGGAATCACTGAAACTTGGTGGGACGATACACATGATTGGAATAAAAGGCGAAAAGGATACAACTTATTTGCAAGAAACAGACTTGATAAACGAGGAGGAGGTGTCGCATTGTATGTTAGAAAAGCGTATATCTGCACAGAGATTGAAGCTTCAGAGACTAGGAGTTCTGTGGAAACTGTTTGGGTAAGAATACAAGGAGAGAACAACGGAAAGGACACCATTGTAGGCATTTACTACAGGCCACCTGGGCAAGCTGAAGATATGGATGAACTCTTTATGTATCAAATGACCAAGTTCTCCAAAAAATATGACGTAGTGGTCATGGGAGATTTCAACTATCCAGACATTTGTTGGGAATCTCTCTCAAGTAAAACTAACAGGTCAAGAAAATTCTTATCCTCTCTTGCTGACAACTTTATCTTCCAAAAGGTAGGGGAGAAAACAAGGGGATCTGCTACTTTGGATCTAATCCTTATAAACAGGGAGGAAATGGTTGAGGAGGTAAAGGTGGCTGGGACGCTAGGAGGCAGCGATCATGCTATTATAGAATTTTGGATAACTAGAGGAGGAAGACATGTGAAGACTCAAACTTCAAGGTTAGATTTTAGAAAGGCAGATTTTAAGAGACTCAGAAAGAGAATAGGAGGGATCCAATGGCTGGATGTCCTTAAGGACAAAAATGTCCAGGAAGGATGGGAAATTTTTAAAAAGGAGATTCTCAAAGCACAATTGTTAACAATCCCGAAAAGTAGGAAGAATGGGAAGCATTTAAGGAAACCAGGATGGATGAACACAGAACTTAAACACATGCTAAAAAGAAAGAAAGAAATGTTTATTAAATGGAAAGAGGGAGGCATATCTAAAGAAGATTATAATGCAGTCTGCAGATCCTGCAGGGCACGTATCAGGTTAGCTAAAGCTGACAATGAATTAAGGCTTGCAAGAGATGTCAAAAGCAATAAAAAAGGATTTTGGGGGTATGTCAAAAGTAAAAGAAAAGTCAAAGATGCTATAGGATTTTTACAGGATGAAAATGGAGAAATGGTAAGAGAGGATGTTGAGAAGGCCGAACTTTTTAATTCCTATTTTGCATCTGTTTTCTCTCAGAAAGAAAATGTAACATCAACTAATCTTCACTGTCCTTTTAAAGGAATAGAGGAATCCAAGTTATCTGTAAACAGAAAGATTGTGAGGGAATATTTAGCTAACATAAATGAGTTCAAGTCTCCAGGCCCAGATGAATTACACCCCAGAGTACTGAAGGAGATCGTAGAAGAAATTTTAGAACCACTCTCCATAATCTTTGAAAATTCTTGGAGAACAGGAGAAGTCCCAGAAGACTGGAGAAGAGCAAATGTTGTTCCTATCTTCAAAAAGGGGAAGAAGGTGGACCCAGGGAACTATAGGCCGGTGAGTCTGACTTCTATACCAGGAAAGATCTTTGAACAAATTATTAAACAACATGTATGTAAGTACATGGATAAGAATGAAGTGATTAACCAGAGTCAGCATGGGTTTGTAACTAACAAGTCATGTCAGACTAACTTAATTTCCTTCTATGACAGAATCACTGACTGGGTGGATCAGGGAAATGCTGTAGATATAGTATATCTTGACTTCAGCAAAGCATTTGACAAAGTATCTCACACCATCCTTATTGAAAAAATGACCAAGTATGCAATGGACCAGGCAACTGTTAGGTGGATTCATAACTGGCTTAGTGATCGGACTCAAAGGGTGGTTGTAAATGGCTTCACATCCAGCTGGATGAATGTCTCAAGTGGGGTACCACAGGGCTCTGTCCTGGGACCTGTATTGTTCAACATCTTTATCAATGATTTAGATGAAGGAATTGAGGGTAAACGGATTAAATTTGCTGATGACACAAAGCTAGGAGGGATAGTTAATACTAGAGAAGAGAGAGAGAGGATTCAAAAAGACCTAAATAAACTGGAGCAGTGGGCAGCAACCAACAGAATGGTTTTTAACAGGGAAAAATGCAAAGTACTACATCTGGGCAATAAAAATGAAAAAAGCATATACAGAATGGGAGGAATAGAGCTAAGCAACAGTACATGTGAAAAAGACTTAGGTATACTAATAGATCATAGACTGAACATGAGTCAACAGTGTGATGCAGCAGCAAAAAAGGCAAATACAATTCTGGGATGTATTAACAGAAGCATACAGTCTAGATCACGTGAAGTCATTATCGGTCTTTACTCCTCTTTGGTCAGACCTCATCTGGAATACTGTGTACAGTTTTGGGCACCACATTTTAAAAAAGACATAGACAAACTGGAGCAAGTTCAGAGAAGAGCGACCAGAATGGTGACTGGTCTGCAAACCATGTCCTATGAGGAACGGTTGCAGGATTTGGGAATGTTTAGCTTGCAAAAAAGAAGACTGAGAGGAGACTTAATAACTGTCTACAAATATGTCAAGGGCTGTCACATTGTAGAAGGATCATCTTTATTCTCATTTGCACAAGGAAAGACTAGAAGCAATGGGATGAAACTAAATGGGAGGAGACACAGATTAGATATTAGAAAAAACTTTTTGACAGTTAGGGTGATTAATGAGTGGAACAGGCTGCCACGAGAGGTGGTGAGTTCCCCTTCAATGGACGTCTTCAAACAGAGGCTGGACAGACATCTGTCTGAGATGATTTAGTGAATCCTGCTTTGAGCAGGGGGTTGGACCAGATGACCCAGGAGGTCCCTTCCAACTCTACCATTCTATGATTCTATGATTCTATGTCTACTGATCCAGTGATTTTCAGAATTCCACAACTTTTCCTTAAATATAGAAGTAACATACTGTAAAATGGTGGTCGGTTTCCTTGAAAGGGTTGTCTCTGGGGTGCGTTGCCCGGGTCTGAAAGATTAAAATATTAAAAGATAACTATACGCCATAAAAAAAATATAAAACTCAACATTTGACATAGCAGTCAGCATTGGGTTATATTACTATATCAACAGATTAGTTAGGAGATCTGTATTTGCCTAAGGCAAAGACCCAAATTAAAACAGAACTTAATTCATATCAATAACATATAGCCTCTTTCCCCTGATGACGCCTGTGTGGTGAAACATGTTTGGGAGGCGAGAAGCGAATTAACTTATATATAGCATATGCGTGATGGGGAGGATAGTAAATTAGGAGAATAGGGTCTTTACAATATAGCTGTGGTGTCGACCACACAATCTAAATAGCCGCCAAAAGCACTTGGTACTTTCACCAATCTAAAATAATAGGATATACTTGGTTTGCCTATTCCCTCCCAATCATGGCAATATGTGTTTTTAACAATGTAGGGTCTTTCTGTTTTTAAGGATATAAATTAAAAGTTACATTTTTATTAGGGTCTTTAGTTAGGGAATCTCTACTTTGCCTATGGCAATCTGTGGAGTACGTGTATTTCTGAACAAGACTCATGAACAAAATCTTTATTATTCGGTGTTGTCTATCATTTGGATATCATGTCCATCGATCCTGTTATTTTCATGTTGCCAAGACTTTTCCTTCTCTGGTGTTGTAATTTCAATGTTGAGCAGTCCATTTTGTATTTCTTTCCCTTTTTCAGGGGTTTTCCGAGAATGAGATGGAATGGCGTCCCTGATATAATTCAAACTGTAGCCAATCCTAGGCACGTGTCTGCACAGGCTACAGATGCCGAGACCTGCATCTCAACTGCCAAGAGCTGCATCACACATACTTCAGTCATCTGGGAGCATGGCTGTCATATGTGATGAAATATATCTCTTCCCTGCGGAGCAAAAATGGGGTTCTCCAGTTTCATCCTCCTCAATGTTTATTTGTTTTCCAGTTGGGTTTAGCAAGTCTCCTTGCCGAGCACAATGTGGGTTAACACATATCTTCACATATCGCAGCCGACCTCCCGGCCGCTGATGGGGTGTGATACAACTCAGCAGTTGAGTCACAGGTCTAAGCTGTAGGTCTTCAGTGTGCAACCCATTGTGACATGTGAATAGGACGGGCTGCAGTTTGAATTATATCAGAGACTCCGTTTCATCTCATTCTAGCAGAAACCCTTAATCAAAAATATAATGTTGCATAAGTTACTGGGGTGGGGGGAGGGATTTCCTTTGTGCAGTCTAAGCAGATGCAATGTCCCAAAGCTCGTTCATCTAATAGCCATTTACCCAACTCCACCATAGACATGTCAGACAGGTGAGCATATATAATTAAATGGGGTGAGGGGAATAAGCACATCTCATGGTGGAACAGAGGATTCAACTAGACAGAATCAGATGTTTTTGCTTAGATTGTCTTCACACATATAAATGTGGCAACAAGTTCTCTTTAAACTCCCAGTAAACCAAAGAAAGGTGGTCTTTACGTAGTCTGTCTCATCACATAACTGCACTGATTAGACGGAAATATAGAAGTGACATACAGTGAAATGGTGGTTGGTTTCCTTGAAAGGGTTGTCCCTGGGGTCCATTTCCCTGGTCTGAAAGAGTAAAATATTACAGATAACCATTGACAAAAAAAAATATATATCCAGCAACAATAAAATTGCAACAACAAGAAGGAAAAGTTGCAGAATTAAGGAAATCACATGATGAATAGAAATATTAATTATACAGAAATATTGAAAAATGGAAGCATTATCAAAACATCTCGCTTCATTCAGTATAGAGTATGAGCCCCACGAACAGAAATACATGTACTGATGTGCCGCGGCATGATATCAATGAGGATATTAATAACTGTCTAAGGAATGTTCTGCCATGCTGAAGGCACTTGGGCAAGCAAATCATCAAGATCTGGTGCTGGCAGCTTCCTTTGTAATTGCAGAGTAATGCCATCCCAGATGTGCTCGATGAGAGACAAGTCCGGAGAAACTGCAGACCATAGTAGCATGTTTAAGCCACACATGGCACGGCCGTTTATCTAGTGTCTTAGGAGCTAATTTTTAATAACACAATGCCAGGCTGCATGTTGCTTGAGCTACTGTGAGCAGCCTACATGGTTTAAACGTACCATCGCAGTGTGCAGCATCTTCACACTTGTCTCCCATAGAGCACAACTGGGACATCACTGATTAGCATGCCCAAGTGCAGAACAATCCTCGGGAAACCATTAATAACCTAACTGATCCCGTGCCATGTTGTGTAAGTACGTGTATTTCTGAACATGACCCTTATAGACAATACTGAATAAAGAATTTTTCAGAATTTGGATATCATGTCTACTGATCCTGTGATTTTCCGAATTCCACAACTTTTCCTTAAATATAGAAGTAACATACTGTAAAATGGTGGTCGGTTTCCTTGAAAGGGTTGTCTCTGGGGTGCGTTGCCCGGGTCTGAAAGATTAAAATATTAAAAGATAACTTACGCCATAAAAAATATATACAGTACAGACCAAAAGTTTGGACACAGCTTCTCATTTAAAGATTTTTCTGTATTTTCACAACTATGAAAATTGTACATTCACACTGAAGGCATCAAAACTATGAATTAACACATGTGGAATTATATACTTAACAAAAAAGTGTGAAACAACTGAAAATATGTCTTATATTCTAGGTTCTTCAAAGTAGCCACCTTTTGCTTTGATGACTGCTTTGCACACTCTTGGCATTCTCTTGATGAGCTTCAAGAGGTAGTCACCGGAAATGGTCTTCCAACAATTTTGAAGGAGTTCCCAGAGATGCTTAGCACTTGTTGGCCCTTTTGCCTTCACTCTGCGGTCCAGCTCACCCCAAACCATCTCGATTGGGTTCAGGTCTGGTGACTGTGGAGGCCAGGTCATCTGGCGTAGCACCCCATCACTCTCCTTCTTCGTCAAATAGCCCTTACACAGCCTGGAGGTGTGTTTGGGGTCATCGTCCTGTTGAAAAATAAATGATGGTCCAACTAAACGCAAACCGGATGGAATAGCATGCCGCTGCAAGATGCTGTGGTAGCCATGCTGGTTCAGTATGCCTTCAATTTTGAATAAATCCCCAACAGTGTCACCAGCAAAGCACCCCCACACCATCACACCTCCTCCTCCATGCTTCACGGTGGGAACCAGGCATGTAGAGTCCATCCGTTCACCTTTTCGGCGTCGCACAAAGACACAGTGGTTGGAACCAAAGATCTCAAATTTGGACTCATCAGACCAAAGCACAGATTTCCACTGGTCTAATGTCCATTCCTTGTGTTCTTTAGCCCAAACAAGTCTCTTCAGCTTGTTGCCTGTCCTTTGCAGTGGTTTCCCCGCAGCTATTTTACCATGAAGGCCTGCTGCACAAAGTCTCCTCTTAACAGTTGTTGAAGAGATGTGGCTGCTGCTAGAACTCTGTGTGGCATTGACCTGGTCTCTAATCTGAGCTGCTGTTAACCTGCGATTTCTGAGGCTGGTGACTCGGATAAACTTATCCTCAGAAGCAGAGGTGACTCTTGGTCTTCATTTTCTGGGGCAGTCCTCATGTGAGCCAGTTTCTTTGTAGTGCTTGATGGTTTTTGCAACTGCACTTGGGGACACTTTCAAAGTTTTCCCAATTTTTCGCACTGACTGACCTTCATTTCTTAAAGTAATGATGGCCACTCGTTTTTCTTTACTTAGTTGCTTTTTTCTTGCCATAATACAAATTCTAACAGTCTATTCAGTAGGACTATCAGCTGTGTATCCACCAGACTTCTGCACAACACAACTGATGGATCTAACCCCATTTATAAGGCAAGAAATACCACTTATTAAACCTGACAGGGCACACCTGTGAAGTGAAAACCATTTCCGGTGACTACCTCTTGAAGCTCACCAAGAGAATGTCAAGAGTGCAAAGCAGTCATCAAAGCAAAAGGTGGCTACTTTGAAGAACCTAGAATATAAGACATATTTTCAGTTGTTTCACACTTTTTTGTTAAGTATATAATTCCACATGTGTTAATTCATAGTTTTGATGCCTCCAGTGTGAATGTACAATTTTCATAGTCATGAAAATACAGAAAAATCTTTAAATGAGAAGGTGTGTCCAAACTTTTGGTCTGTACTGTAGCTCAACATTGGGATTGCAACACCAACAAGAAAAAGTTGCACAATTAAGGAAATCACAGAATGGATAGACATGTTAATGATATGCAAATGGTGAAAAATGGAAACATTTTCAAAACATCTCCATTCATTCAGTATCGATTGTGAGCCCCACGCACAGTAATACCTACACTTACACGTCATGGCATGATAACAATGAGGTTATTAATAGTTGTCTGAGGAATTCTCAGCTAAGCTGAATGCACTTGAGCAAGAAAATCATCAACGTCTGCTGCTGGCAGCTGCCTTTGCAATTGCTGAGTAATGACGCCCCAGATGGGCTCGATGAGAGACAACTCAGGAGACGCAGCAGACCATGGTAGCACAATTAAAACAGACCCGTTACGGCCATTTCTGTACAGTGTCTCAGGAACCAATTTTTTTTTTTAACACTACAATGCCAGGCTGCATTTTTGTGCTACTGTGATCAGCCTACATGGCCAAAAAAAAAACTATACTCCTGTGGTCTGCAGCATCTCCACACTTGTCTCCCATCAAGCACATTATTATAGATTAGTGTGACCAAATGCGTTCAGAGTGGCATAACATTCCTCAGGAAACCATTAATAACCTGACTGATAGCATGCCATGTTGTGCAAGTACATGTACTTCAACACAAAATAATACTGTTTAGCAGTCAGCATTGGGTTATATTACTATATCAACAGATTGCTATAGGCAAATACAGATCCCCTAACTAAACATCTAAATTAAAACAGAACTTAATTCATATCATTAATATGTAGCCTCTTTCCCCTGATGAAGCCTGTGCTGTGAAACATGTTGGGGCGGCAAGTAGCTGACCAACGTATATTTCATATGCATGATAGGGAGGATAGTAATAATAAGAGGATAGGGTCTCTGCAATATATCTGCGGTGCCAACTGCACAAGAACTAAATAGCCGCCAAAATAACTTACCCCTTTAACCATCTAAAATATTAGGATATACTTGGTTCACCTATTCCTTCCCAATCATGGCAATATGTGTTTTAATAATGTAGGGTCTTTCAGCCTTTAATAATTTAAATTAAAAGTTACGTTTTAAATAAGGTCTTTAGTTAGGGGACCTCTATTTGCCTATGGCAATCTATGGAGTACGTGTATTTCTGCACATGGCTCATGAAAAAAATATTTATTATTCGGTATTGACTATCATTTGGATATCATTATCATGTCTATCGATCCTGTAATTTTCATGATGCCATACTTCAGTCAGCCGGGAGCATGGCTGTAATGTGATGGAATATATCTCTTCCTCACTGAGCACAAAGGGGGGTTATCTCCAGCTTCATTCTCCTCAATGCTTAATTGTTTTCCAGTTAAGTTGGGTGTAGCAAGTCTCCTCGCCGAGCACAACGTGGGTTACAACATATCTTCACATATCGCAGCCGTGCTCCCGGCGGCTGACGGGGTATGTGTGATATTAACTCAGCAGTTGAGTCACAGGTCTCAGGAGCTGTAGGTTTTCAGTCTGCAGCCCGTTCTGACATGCGGGTAGGATAGGCAGCAGTTTGAATTATTGTGGAGTCTAAACAGATGCAACGTCCCAAGGCTCATTCAGCTAATAGCCATTTACCCAACTCCACCATAAACAGGTCAGATAGGTGGGCAAATCTAAATAAATGGGATGAGGAGAATAAGCACATCTCATGGTGGAACACTGGATTCAACTAGACAGAAGCAGACGCGTTTGCTTAGATTGTCTTCACACATACAAATGTGGCAACAGGTTCTCTTTAAACTCCCAGTAAACTAAAGAAAGGTGGTCTTTAGGTAGTCTGTCTCATCACATCACTGAAAGGATTAGATGGAGATATTGAAGTAACATACTGTGAAATGCTGGTTGGTTTCCTTGAAAGGGTTGTCCCTGGGGTCCATTTCCCTGGTCTGAAAGAGTAAAATATTACAGTTAACCATTGACAAGAAAAAAAATATACCCCTCAAATAGTTGCAGAATTTAGGAAAAGACAGGATGGATAAAAATGTTAGTTATACACAAATGTTGAAAAATGGAATCATCATCATCAAAGCATCCTGCTTCATTCAAGATAGAGTATCAGCCCCACGAACAGACATACATGTACTAATATGCTGTGGCGTGATATCACGGAGGTTATTAATAGTTGTGTAGTGAATGTTCTGCCCCGCTGAATGCACTTAGGCAAGCAAATCATCAAGATCTGATGCTGGCAGCTCTTTGTAATTGCAGAGTAATGCCATTCAAGATGTGCTTGATGGGAGACAACTGAGGAGACACTGCAGACCATAGTAGCACGTTAAGGCCACACAGTGTACAGCCATTTCTCTATAGTGCTTCAGAAGCCACTTTTCAACAAGACAGTAGCAGGCCGCATGTTGCTTGTGCTACTGTGAGCAGCCTACATGGTCTAAACGTACTACAGCAGTGTGCAGCATCTTCGCACTTGTCTCCTATAGAGCACATCTGGAATATCTCTGATTAGCAAGCCCAAGTGCATTCAGAGTGGCAGAACAATCCTCGGGAAACCATTAATAACCTGACGGATCGCATACCATGTTGTGCTAGTACGTGTATTTCTGCACATGACTTAAAGAGAACACAGATTTTTTTCATCATTAGGATATTATCATGTCTACTGATCCTGTGATTTTCATAATTCCACAACCTTTCCATCTCTAGTGATGGAAATATAGAAGTAACATACTGTAAAATGGGGGTCGGTTTCCTTGAAAGGGCTGTCTCAGGGGTGCGTTGCCAGGGCCTGAAAGATTAAAATATTAAAAGATAACCATACACCATAAAAAATATACACCTCAACATTGGAATTGCAACATCAACAAGAAAAAGTGGCACAATTAAGGTAATCAGAGGATGGATAGACATGTTAATGATATGCAAATGATGAAAAACGGAAACATTTTTGCAACATCTCAAATCATTCAGTATTGAGTGTGAGCTCCATGCACAGAAATACATGCACTTACATGTCATGATATAATAATATCAATGAGGTTATTAATTAGTTGTTTGAGGAATGTTCTGCCATGTTGAATGCACTTAAGCAAGAACATCATCAAGATCCGCTGCTGGCAGCTCCCTTTGCAATTGCTGAGTAATGCTGCCCCATATGGGCTCGATGAGAGACAACTCAGGAGACGATGCAGGCCATGGTAGTACAATTCAAACAGACACATTAGGGCCACTTCTCTATAGTGTCTCAGGAGCCATTTATCAACACGACAATGCTACTTGTTGCTTGTGCTATTGTGATCAGCCTACATGGCCTAAAACGGACTACCGTGGTCTGCAGCATCTTCACACTTGTCTCCCATCGAGCAGATTATTGTTGAATAGTGTGCCCAAGTGCATTCAGAGTTGGATAACATTCCTCAGGAAACCATTAATAACCTGACTTTTAGCATGCCATGTTGTGCAAGTACAAGTATTTCAACACAAATCAATACTGATTAGCTGTCAGCGTAGGGTTATATTACTATATCAACAGCTTGCCATAGGCAAATAGAGATCCGCTAACTAAAGACCCGAATTAAAACAGAACTTTTAATTCATATCATTAATAGCGGAAATACCCCACATTATTAAAAAACACATAGTGTCATGCTTAGGAGGGAATAGGTGAACCAGGTATATCTTATTATTTTAGATAGCACTTTTACCTAAGTGCTTTTGGCTGCCATTTACTTTTTGTATGGTCGACACTGCAGTTATATTGCAGAAATCCTATCCTCTTATTACTATCCTTCCTATTATGCATATGAAATATAAAAGTCAACTACTAGCCTCCCCAACATGTTTCACCACAGGCATCATAAGGGGAAAGCGATAATGAGCCTCATTCTAGCCTCTTTCCCCTGATGACGCTTGTGATGAAACATGCTGGGGAGGCTCCAGCTTCATCCTCCTCAATGTATATTTGTTTTCCAGTTGGGTGTAGTAAGTCTTCTCGCAAAGCACAACATGGGTTAAAACATATCTTCAAATATCGCAGCCGACCTCCCGGCCGCTGATGGGGTATGTGTGATACAGCTCAGCAGTTGAGTCACAGGTCTTAGGAGCTGCAGGTCTTCAGCCCGTTCTCAGACACGAGCAGCAGTTTTAATTATATCAGGGACCCCATTTTATCTCACTCTTGGAGCACCCCTTTAAAAATAAAAAGGTTGCATAATCTTTTGGGGAAAAAAAAAAGATTTGCTTTGTGCAGTCTAAACAGATGCAATGTCCCAAGGCTCATTAAGCTGATAGCCATATACCCAACTCCACCATAAACATGTCAGATAGGTGGGCATATCTAAATAAATGGGGTGAGAGGAATAAGCACATCTCATGGTGGAACAGAGGATTCAAGTAGACAATCAGAATTTTTTTGCTTAGATTGTCTCTACACATACAAATGTGGCAACAGATTCTCTTTAAACTCCCAGTAAACCAAAGAAAGGTGGTCTTTAGGTAGTCTGTCTCATCACATCACTGCACTGATTAGATGGGGATATTGAAGTAACATACTGTGAAATGGTGGTCTGTTTCCTTGAAAGGGTTGTCCCTGGGGTCCATTTCCCTGGTCTGAAAGAGTAAAATATTAAAGAAAAGCATCGACCATAAAAATATATTTCCCTCAACAATAAAATTGCAACACCAAGAAGTTAACGTTGTTAAATAAAGCAAATCAGAGGATGGATAGACGTGTTAATATTTAAATGATAAATGGAAAGTTTTCAAAACATAGCGCTTCATTCAGTATAGAGTATGAGCCCCACGAACGGAAATACATGTACTGATGTGCAGTGCATTGAAATCAATGAGGTCATTAATAGTGGTCTGGTGAATGTTCTGCCCCGCTGAATGCATTTGGGCAAGCAAATAGGCAAGATCCACTGCTGGCAGCTTCTTTTGCAATTGCCGAGTAATGCCATCCGAAATGTCCTCGATGAAAGACAACTCAGGAGACACTGCAGAACATAGTAGCATATTTAGGCCACACAGGATGCAGTCATTTCTCTATAATGTTTCAGGAGCCAATTTTCAACATGACAATGTCAGGCCATGTGTTGCTTGTGCTACTGTGAGAAGCCTACATGGCCTAAAAAGGTACAGCCTTGGTGTGCAGAGTCTTTGTACTTGTCTCCCATAGAACACATCTGGGACATCATTGATTAGCATGCCCAAGTGCATTTAGTGTGGCAGAACATTCCTCATTAAACCATTAATAACCTGATTGATAGCATGCTACGTTGTGTAAGTATGTGTATTTCTGCACATGACTCCGTCAAAACTAAGATCTTTTCATCATTTGGATCTTATTATGTCTCTTGATCTAGTGATTTTCATGTTCCAATAACTTTTCCTTTTCTAGTGTTGTAATTTCAATGTTGAGAAGTCCATTTTGTATTTCTTTCCCTCTTAAAGGGATTCTTGGGGAATGAGATAGAATGGCGTCTCTTGTCTAATTAAAGCTGCACCCCATCCTAGTCGCGTGTCTCTACGGGCTACGGACTGAAGACAAACAGTTCCCGAGACCTGCGTCTCAACTGACAAGAGCGGTATCACACATACCTTACTTGGCCAGGAGCGCGGCTGTCATGTGTGATGAAATATTTCTCTTCCTTGCTTGAGCACAAAAGGGGATTATTGCCAGTTTTATTTTCCTCAATGTTTATTTGTTTTCCAGTTGGATGACGACAGTCTCCTCACTGAGCAAACCGTGGGTTAAAACATATTTATTCACAAATTGCAGCTGAGCGCTCTACCGAAGGAGTATGGTCAGTTAAGACATAGGTCTAGGGAGATGTAGGTCTTCAGTCTGCAGCCCGTTCCGACACAGGACTAGGATGGGCTGCAGTTTGGATTATATCATGGACTCCATTTTATCTCATTCTTGGAGAACCGCTTTAAAAACCAAACTTAAAATGTTGCATAATTTACTGGGAGGAAAAAACACCCCAAATTTACTTTACACAGTCTAAACATATGCAATGTTCCAAGGCACATTCAGTTGACAGCCATTTATCCAATGCCACAATAAACATGTAAGCTAGGTGAGCATACTGTAGATCATTAGAGAAGCACTTCCAACAAAGTTTGTATCCTCTTAATATATTATATGGCACTGTGTACAGTACTTATAATTGCTCATTTTGCCTTTCTACTCAGCCAATTGTTCTCTTTTCCATTAGATTTATGACATCACTTGATTAAAAGCTGACTAGCTGAATCCTTTTAAGCTCTATGTAGAAACAGGAGATCAATTTTCCCTGTATGAGTCAAATCACTGGCAGGGGAGAGGAGCGGAGCAGCTGGGTCAGGATTTGAAGAGGGGAATCCTTTCTGCAGGGAAAAAGAGACTTCCTCTTTCTACAAAGAGCAGAGAAAGGCTATGTGCACACGATGCAGAAATGAAGCAGAAAATTTCTGCATCTCCCTGGCAGAAAAAACGCATGCAGATTGTGCATGCGTTTTTCCTGCAGAATACATGCGGATCCACATGCAGATTCACATGCGTTTCCGCATGCAGATTGACAAGCGCTTTCCAGGCGATTTTAGCATCACCTGGAAAGTGCTTGACAACTAGGTCACACTATATAAATCCATGCAAATGGCATGGATTTATATAGTGTGACCCGAGAGAGTGTATATACTTACCTCCGATGGCCCGCGCTGTCCTGCTTTACACTCCATTCTCCCGGCTGCCGGCAACTTTGAATTGAAAGACCTGCCAACGTCAGCGTCACGTGACCCGTCACATGACTCTGACGTCACCGCAGGTCCTACAACTCACTGCAAGTGCCGGGAACCAAGCAGGAGCGGTGCACGGGCCGACAGATGGTAAGTATATATAGATTTTTTATTTTATTCTTGTTTTTACAGCTTTTTTAATGGTACCTGGGTGTGGATGAGACTCTCCTCTCCTCCACACTCGGGTACCATCCGCACATTAGAACGCGCCAATAACGCAAGTACAGATGCAGTCTTGCGGAATTGGCGCGTTCTAATGCAAGTCAATGGCGGCGAAAACGCTGTGTTTCCGCAAAATTAAATGACATGCTGCGGATTTTTGAGCGCAGCGTTTACGCTGTGGAAAAATCTGCATCATGGGCACAGCACATGCGGATTTCAATTGGGGAACATTGCTTCCCTTCTACCATGCGTTTCCGCGGCGTTTACGCAACTGCAAAAACGCCGCGGAAACGCATGAAATACGCATCGTGTGAACTCAGCCAAAAGAGAAGAATTATGTGGGTAGAAAGGCAAAATGAGCAATTGTAAGCACACAGTGCTGTATAATATGATGACTGAAGTATATTAAAAAGGATAAAAACTTTGATGGGAGGAGTGCTTCTTTAAATGGGATGAGGGGGAAAAGCAGTTGCCACGAAGCAACACATCTCATGGTGGAACATGAGGATTTAACTAGGCAGAATCAGACATTTTTCCATAGAATTTATTCACACATACAGATGTGGCAACAGGTTCTCTTTAAACCTCTACTAAACCAAAGAAAGGTTGTCTTTAGGTAGTTATCTGATCACATCATTGAAGAGATTAGATGGAAATATAGAAGTAGCATACTTTGAAACGGTGGTTGATTTCCTTGAAAGGCTTGTCCCTGGGGTCCGTTTCCCTGGTCTGAAAGAGTAAAATATTACAGATAACCAATAGACCATAAAAAATATATCCCTCAACAATAAAATTGTAACACGGAGAAGTAAAAGTTGTAGAATTAAGGAAATCACAGGATGGATAGACATGTTAATGGTATGCAAATGATGAACAATGGAAACATTTGCAAAACATCTTGCTTCATTCAGTATAGAGCAGACCTGGGCAAAGTGTGACTCGTGGGCCACATCTGGCCCCCTGGCTGCTCCAGTCTCATTCCGCAGGCCTGACAGCCGAATGGCCGAAACAGTGGCCCACAAGCCGCAGAGTGCCCTCCACCACCCGCCGTTACTCCTCTCCACATCCTCCGGATACGGACTTTAGTCAATACATTGGTGGAGTAGGGACTGGAGCCTTCTTCCATCAATCAGTGTGAGACAGCTGACGCGATGACGTCATTTCATTGCGTCAGCTGTGCAATTTGGGGAGTCAGTGCACTGGAGATAGAGGCAGAACGGGAGTGAGGAGAGTATGTGGTGTTTTTTTTTTTTTTTTTCATGTGTATGGGATGTTTGTATGTACATCAAAGGCTATTTGAGGGCTCAGGCTGTATACAGAGAGGCTATGTGGGGGCTCAAGCTGTACATGAGGCAGGCTATGTGGGGGCTCTACAGTGTTCAGAAGCCAATTTTCAACATGACAATGCCAGGCCACATGTTGCTTGTGCTACTGTGAGCAGCCTACATGGCCTAAACATACTACCTTGGTGTGCAGCGTCTTTGCACTTGTCTCCCACAGAGCAAATCTAGTACATCACTTATTAGCGTACCCAATTGCATTTGGAATGGTAGAACATTCCTCAGGAAACCATTAATAACATGCTATGTTGTGTAAGTAAATGTATTTCTGCACATGACTCAGTTAATACTTAAAATATTTTCATCATTTGGATATTAAGTCTATACATATTGTGATTTTCATGTTGCCACAACTTTTCCTTCTCTGGTGTTGTAATTTCAATGTTGAGGATTCCATTTTGTCTTTTTCCTCTTAAAGGGGTTTTCCGGGAATGAGATAGAATGGCGTCCTTTATCTAATTAAAACTACAGCCCATCCTAGTCACTTTTCTGTAAAGGCTACAGACTGAAGACCAACAGTTCCCGAGACCTGCGTCTCAACTGACAAGAGCGGTATCACACATACCTTACTTGGCCAGGAGCACGGCTGTCATGTGTGATGACACAAAGGGGGTTTATCTCCAGGTTCATTTTCCTCAATGTTTGCTTTCCAGTTGCGTGACGTCAGTCTCCTCACTGAGCACAACGTTGGTTAAAACATATTTCGTCACATATTGCAGCCGAGCGCTCTGCCACTGACGGAGTATGTGACATACAGTTCTTATCAGTTGAGACATAGGTCTAGGGAGCAGTATGTCTTCAGTCTACAGCCCGTTCTGACACGTGGACATGACGGGCTGTAGTGAATTACCGTATATCACGGACTCCATTTTATCTCATTCTTGGAGAACCCCTTTAAAAAAAATCAAAACTAAAATGTTGCATAATTTACTGGGAGGAAAAAAAAAAAAAACGACAATTTTTTTTTTTACACAGTCCAAACATATGCAATGTCCCAAGGCTCATTCAGTTGACAGCCAACTCCACCATAAACATGCAAGCTAGGTGAGCATAAGTTATGTCGCTTATCCATGTTATGTAAATAAAAGCTTATGACCTGACGTTAAATTCATCCATTGGTTTTATGAATTACTCTTTTGAAAGCTGAAACCCTCCCAAATTTGGTTTAGGTTAAGAAAATAAACTGGCATCAATGCTGAAATATTGATCATTTAATGAACACAGAAAGGTCAGATTTTGGCAAGACAAAAGTTGTGTCGCCCACAGAAAGTAATGTGATATTCAAACAAATAATTATCTTAAAATACAAATATATGTGGCATAACATTGGTGAATGAAGTTGTGGTGCTTTTAGAGTCATATTTAATATTTTGTGTGACTTTCACGAGCTTGAAGGACTGCATCCATGCGGTTCAACAATAATTCATACAATTTATTAATGAAGTCATCAGGAATACCAAAGAATGCAGTCTTACATGCCTCCCAGAGTTCATCTAGATTCTTTGGTTTTGTCTTCCAAGCTTCCTCTTTCATCCTACCGCAAACATGCTCAATGATGTTCATGTCTGGTGACTGGGCTGGCCAGTCCTTGAGCACCTTGATCTTTTTTGCCTGGAGGAACTTTGTTGTAGAGATGGATGTAGGAGATGGAGCACCATCCTGCTGAAGAATTTGACCCCTTTTATGATTTGGAATGTAAGAGGTAGCTAATACTTCTTGATATTTTAGGCTACTGATATCGCCTTCCACCTTGCAAATGTTTCGCATACCCCAATACTGAATGTAACCCCAGACCATGATCTTTCCACCACCAAATGTAACTGTTTTATGGGTGTATTTTGGATCCATACGGGCTCCAGTAGGTCTCCTGCAGTATTTGCAGCGGCTGTGGTGTAATTCTACTGAAGATTCATCAGAGAAATCCAACTTCTGCCACTTGTCCAGCGTCCATCTGTTTAGCAGGCTGTGGGACTTTGCAAATGCCACACGGTTTTTTATTTGCCTTTTGTTTAGTGCTGGCTTCTGGGCACTGATTCAACCATGGAGGCCATTTCAAGACAGAATCCTACAAACTGTTCTAGTTGACACAGGGACTTGAGATGACCAGGCCTGTTGGAGCTCTGCTGCAGCGGAAGAGGGGCTTGCTTTGGATTTTCTAACCAACAAACGTTCCTCCTGAGCAGTTGTCTTGCCGGGTCTCCTGGACCTGGGCTTGTCAAACACATCTCCAGTCTCTTCAAATCTTTTTTTTAATTCTTTGTACTTGGCGCTGAGACACATTAAAGGTGCCAGCCTCCTCTGCAGTGGATCTGGTCTTCAGCCTCTTGATAATCAAGGCTTTGGTCGCAGGGTGGATTTTTGGCATGTTGTCAGAGCTCAAATTGCAGTTCAAGTGAAGGTCTGGGGTGCTGGGTTTCTTTTTATACACACCCACTAATTAACCGATCATTTACTGAGCACTGGTGAGGATGTAAACTAGGATTGGGTGCATTATATGAACAGGCGACAAAACTTTTGTCTTGCCAAAATCTGACCATTCTGTGTTCATTAAATGATCAATATTTCAGCATTGATGTAAATTTATTTTCTTAACCTAAATCAAATTTGGGAGGGTTTCAGCTTTCAAAAGAGTAATTTATAAAACCAATGGATGAATTTAACATCAGGTTATAAGCTTTTATTTACATTGATGGATAAGCGATATAACTTCTGTCAGGGAGTGTACTGTAGATAATTAAGAGAAGCACTTCCATCAAAATTTTTATCCTCTTAACATATTGCAATATTATATAGCACTGTGTACAGTGCTTGCAATTGCTCATTTTGTTCCTGTACCCAGCTAATTCTTCTCTTTTCCATTACGTCTATGACATGATTATAAACTGACTAGAAGGTCAATTTTCCCTGTATGAATACTTTGATGGGAGGAGTGCTTCTTTAAATGGAATGAGGGGAAACGTCTCGTGGTGGAACAGGAGGATTTAACTAGACAGAACCAGACATTTTTGCATAGAATGTCTTCACACATAGAAATGGTCTTTAGGTAGTCAGTCTCATCACATCACTGTACTGATTAGATGGAGATATTGAAGTAACATACTGTGAAATGGTGGTTGGTTTCCTTGAAAGGCTTGTCCCTGGGGTTCGTTTCCCTGGTCTGAAAGAGCAAAATAACAAAGATAACCATAGATCCTAAAAAATATTTTACATTTCTTTCCTTTTTAAAATAACCTTAAAGAAGTTGTCCAGTACTTTATATTAGTCCCCCAATGTATCCACCCAGGGCCCCTAAGACTTTTTGTAAATACCTTCCATTGCAGATAATGCCTGTGAGCGGCGCTATCACTGGCCGCTCACAGGCAGCACGTGACCCCACGACAAGTGAGGCGTGACTCAGCGCTGGGGTCCCCAAGGTGGCTGCTGGGTTGTGGACGGGGTTACCCCCCACATCACACTCCGCATCCACCGCGCGCTTTCCCAATGAATGGGGAGAGGCAGATCGCGTGGTGGATGCCGGGGGTGACGTGGGGGGGATAACCCCTCCCACAGCCTGGCATCCACCCTGGAACCAGTTGTCGTGACATCAGCGGATGTCAGAGTCGGCTGCAGTCGGGGGTCATGTGATGCTTGTGAATGGCCAGTGATAGCGCCACTCACAGGCAGCATCTGCAACGGAAGGTATTTACAAGAAGTCTTAGGGGCCCCGGGGGAATACATTAGGGGGGGGGGGGGGTAATCTAAAGTAGTGGACAACCCCTTTAATCATTGCATTCAATTAAAAAATAGGCTAAATTAACAGAACAAGAGATCAAATTGATGTGGAAGGATCACTATGGATGTATCCCATATTAAGGCAAACAGTCACTACAGATAATTTACAAGATTGATGCCGAGAAAATGGATTTCAAAGTAAATATTACATAGAACACTTAAGTCGTATTTAATTGCCCAAATTAATTGTTTTATCATCTGTTTGGACTACCACTCTCCCAGAAATAAGGTGATCTCCATGTCAGCATATCATAAGAGTTTACAAAAACTGTATCCTTTTATTTTCTACATTATTTTTTAGCATCATAAATCAAAGCTAGAAAAATAAAGTGGCAAAATTGTAAATAAAAAAAAAATAAAAAAATCAGCTACAGATGAACTTGCAGCAGAATGTCTGTGCCTCCTGCCTTTTGCTCATCCTACTCCATAGAACGCTATGAGCACCAACTGTCATCTCCTGTCAGCTCAGTAATGGCTAAATCTATTTTCATTGAAGACATTAACCCATAAATTACAAATATTGAGAATGATCAGTCCAGGAAGAGAAAGAAGCAAATTTCGTAAATAAGATATATTACAATTGCTTATTTTCATGTCTACTATTGATTTAAGAAAAAACAAACAACGGTTATGCTTTAACTGTTAGATAGTCAAAATTCTGCAATTTTTTTTAAAGTATAAATGTAATAGGAGATGAACTTGCAGGAGGATTTCTCTGACTGCATCTAGGCTCCTTCCCCCATAGAATTTTATGGGTAGCAACTGTCATCTCAAGTCTCAAGAATATGACTTTCATCTGTCTTTACAGAAGTTTTATCTCTGAACCAAGAGGTGACGATCAGTCCAGGAAGAGCTATTTATCACAGAAATCTGCTTTATCACAAAGTTTCTTATCTTCACTTTTTTTTTCTCTTTCATTCAAATAGAGAAAAATTCTCTTTGTAGCTCATATTAACTTCTTATAAAAACAATATTTTCAAGGTCTAAGATATTACATAAGAATACATAATTGCTTACAAATTATCATACTCAACAACAATATAAATACATTGGGGATGATTCAAAGTTTTCATGCCAGAAAAATTAAGTAGAAGCTTTGAAAACTCCCAGAATTTTTGCAAAACGGGGATTTTGCGCAAAATCGTTACAACATTTGGCGATTTTTCTCCAGGTTGACTGAGCTCCAGGGGCAGAGATAGGGCAGGTAGCATTTCTGGCGCAGCGCACTTAGAACCGTGCGCCTCTTAATGAATTTTTCACACACTGTCTGAATCTAAACCTTGGATTTGTTGGTGCCCACATATTGCACATGCAAGAGCAAGAGTGGGCATGCATAGCCTCCTCCTCTCTGCTGCATCCGCTCACTACACTGATGAGCATCAAAGCAGCGAGCGGCTGCAGCCGAATGAAAGGAGGGCCGTATACGCACTTCCGTAGTCTCATGGCAAATGTTTCTGTTCAGGCAGCAGTTGCCCTGAATAAGCGAGCTCTGTCAATCAAATTACAGGGAGGCAGTGATGCATGCTAATTGGGGGGAGCGGATAGTGAGCAGGTAGTGGACTGAGCTCTGGGCCATACCGAGAGTGCACCAAGAGCCCTAATTTGCAGTTCGTTATCTGGAGTGCAAAGAAGGGGACAACTACACTACAAAGTCCCCATATACAGCTGGGTTCAAATTTTAACTCTTGTTTTGGTAGGGGGGAGGAAAGACTCCCTCTAAATGTACACTACAGCTGGATCACAAGCAGCGATCATATATTTAGCAGTCAAGAACACAACTGTCCAGAACAGTTTAGAGTTAGACATCTTTATTCACAAGAATTACAAAAGGGGAGAGCTTTCTATTATTCAATGGGATTGGCTGGATACAGAATGACCCTCTAACTGATTGTTGCAGGATCCATTTTACATGGATTTATGAATGCATTTATTTAATCTTAAAAGGACATAAAAAGTTGTGACATTATTGCTAACCACTGAGCCACCGTGCTGCCCACAGATAGAAAGTGAGGGGGAAAAAAGGGAATAGATCTGTTCAGAGAAAAGGTACTGCAGGTATGTCAGCATGTGGGGGCTTCTCTTGGTATCTGAAAGTTCACCAAACTGCCCTAAAAGCTCATGTGATCTTAACCAGAACAAAGCCATACATAACATTTACCCATGTCTGAAACAAGATTATAAAACTCCTACCTGGTTTGTTCATTGAAGTTTTGCTGTAATCCCAGCTATCGTTGTTATTCCGAAAAACATTGAGACGAGAGGGCTGTGAGCAATGAAACAAATGGTTAATGTCACTACAGATATGGAAACCGTAAAGATATAGACCAGAGGTGTCAAACAAACACACAGAGGGCCAAAATGAAAAACTTTGACAAAGTCGTGGGCCGATCAGTATACAGCATACTGGGCCCCACATAGCCCTCCATACAGCATACTGGGCCCCACATAGCCCTCCATACAGCATACTGGGCCCCACATAGCCCTCCATACAGCATACTGGGCCCCACATAGCCCTCCATACAGCATACTGGGCCCCACATAGTCCTCCATACAGAATAATGGGCCCCACAAAGTCCTCCATACAGAATAATGGGCCCCACAAAGTCCTGCATACAGAATAATTGTCCCCTGCATAGCCCTCCATACAGCATACTGGGCCCCGCATAGTCCTCCATACAGAATAATGGGCCCCACATAGTCCTCCATACAGAATAATGGGCCCCACATAGTCCTCCATACAGAATAATGGGCCCCACATAGTCCTCCATACAGAATAATGGGCCCCACATAGTCCTCCATACAGAATAATGGGCCCCACATAGTCCTCCATACAGAATAATGGGCCCCACATAGTCCTCCATACAGAATAATGGGCCCCACATAGTCCTCCATACAGAATAATGGGCCCCACATAGTCCTCCATACAGAATAATGGGCCCCACATAGTCCTCCATACAGAATAATGGGCCCCACATAGTCCTCCATACAGAATAATGGGCCCCACATAGTCCTCCATACAGAATAATGGGCCCCACATAGTCCTCCATACAGAATAATGGGCCCCACATAGTCCTCCATACAGAATAATGGGCCCCACATAGTCCTCCATACAGAATAATGGGCCCCACATAGTCCTCCATACAGAATAATGGGCCCCACATAGTCCTCCATACAGAATAATGGGCCCCACATAGTCCTCCATACAGAATAATGGGCCCCACATAGTCCTCCATACAGAATAATGGGCCCCACATAGTCCTCCATACAGAATAATGGGCCCCACATAGTCCTCCATACAGAATAATGGGCCCCACATAGTCCTCCATACAGAATAATGGGCCCCACATAGTCCTCCATACAGAATAATGGGCCCCACATAGTCCTCCATACAGAATAATGGGCCCCACATAGTCCTCCATACAGAATAATGGGCCCCACATAGTCCTCCATACAGAATAATGGGCCCCACATAGTCCTCCATACAGAATAATGGGCCCCACATAGTCCTCCATACAGAATAATGGGCCCCACATAGTCCTCCATACAGAATAATGGGCCCCACATAGTCCTCCATACAGAATAATGGGCCCCACATAGTCCTCCATACAGAATAATGGGCCCCACATAGTCCTCCATACAGAATAATGGGCCCCACATAGTCCTCCATACAGAATAATGGGCCCCACATAGTCCTCCATACAGAATAATGGGCCCCACATAGTCCTCCATACAGAATAATGGGCCCCACATAGTCCTCCATACAGAATAATGGGCCCCACATAGTCCTCCATACAGAATAATGGGCCCCACATAGTCCTCCATACAGTATAATGGGCCCCACATAGTCCTCCATACAGTATAATGGGCCCCACATAGTCCTCCATACAGAATAATGGGCCCCACATAGTCCTCCATACAGAATAATGGGCCCCACATAGTCCTCCATACAGAATAATGGGCCCCACATAGTCCTCCATACAGAATAATGGGCCCCACATTGTCCTCCATACAGTATAATGGGCCCCACATTGTCCTCCATACAGTATAATGGGCCCCACATTGTCCTCCATACAGAATAATGGGCCCCACATAGCGGGCCAAATATAATCACCCTGCGGGTTAGATTTGGCCCAGGGGCCAGAGTCTGACATATATGATATAGACAGAGTGAACAAGACTTACCCTAGCGTATTCTATGTTTAGTTTGCCGCATCCTGGAAAAAGGTCTGTTCCATTTAATGCAGCTCTGGCCTTCTGGGCACCATACACAGTCTTAAATGTACAAAGGAGTTAAGGAACACTGATGTAGATAAATACACACTAGAAAATACCCCAAAGCAAACTAGTCAAGAAAATGCATTGCCCCTCACTTAAAAAAAAAAAAAAAAATACATACACACATTATATACATGGCACAAGCTGCCTAGCTAGGCGAGCCCTTGAAGACCGGGAATATTCTTCAAAGTCCCAGAAATGGAAGGGTGACTTTGGCAGTGGTCTATTGAAGCGGCTGGTGCCTAGTGGAGGACCAAGTGAGTACCTCTGCAAGAACCCCAGGAAGTGAAACCAGAAAAGAAAATCCCTGAAAAGAGAGCAAACCCTAATGCTGGCATCACTCACCACTACAGCACATGGGAACGACAGCAAAGGATTGAGCAGGGAGCAGGGTTAAATCGTCCGCTTAATGATCAGATGCGGATTACCTCCCAATCATCCCCAAACAGCCACTCCGTGCTAGGTTCAGCAGAAGACTGAACATATTCCCACCACTGCTCAGTACCAGAACAACAGTGCCCTGCGTCCTCATACATCCCACAACACGACGCTCCACAAGACTGGGACCGTATCCCTGAACGCGAAGTAGCTCCACCTCCAGGGTCAGGACGAATCACAAGCGCAGCCGTTGTAACACAAAACAAGCAAAGAGATGGAACTTAATAGGATTGGCTGCGACCAGTCATAAAAGACATATATGTAGCTGTCATGCCTTGGTCGGGAGACCTGCTGCCAGCCCATGCATCGCAGTCAGTGCTTGGACAGATTTGCATGAACATCTGTCTTCTCCTTCCTGAACTGATCACTCACGCTAAATTCCCTGAAAAATATCAATACACACAAGGCAAGGAAGAGGCAGATTATTAGTTTTAGCCTACAATCTCACTACCAGTATTTGGTCAGTATTTCACATCAGTATTTGTAAGCCAAAACCAGGAGTGAAACAGAGGAAAAGTATAATCCAAACGCGTGCATCACTTCTGCATTTTTCATCCACGCCTGGTTTTGTTTTACAAATACTGATGTGCTAATTTACTCCACATTTTTTGGAAATGCCCAAAAATTAAAAAACTATGGAACCAAATGTTTGTTTTTATCAACAAACTACTCAAGAGAAATTGAATTATAACCCCTCAAATGACTCTCCTATCACTAAACATGGAAGATTTAGACCCTTCATTTAGATACGTTTTAACGCACGGTGGCTCAGTGGTTAGCACTGCAGCCTTGCAGCACTGGGGTCCTGGTTCAAATCAGACCAAGGACAGTATCTGCAAGGAGTTTGTATGTTCTCCCCGTGTTTGTGTGGGTTTCCTTCAGGTTCTCCGGTTTCCTCCCACACTCCAAAGACATACTGATAGGAAATCTAGATTGTGAGCCCCAATGGGGACAGTGGCAATCATGTAAAGCGCTGCGGAATAGGCTAGCGCTATATAAAAATAAAGATTATTATCTCATATCTTTCTTGTGGTAAATAACTCAATTGTCCTTTTCTGGAAAAAAAAAAGCTGTTCTTCCTAAATTTTACACAAGTAGTCAAGAACTTAGGTATACTATAGTAAACAACCTTTACAAGAAATACATAAAAAAATGGGATTGCACTTTTCCTCCAACTACTTAGTTTCATTTCAGAATACTGTGTCCTACCTTACAATCTGTACTCTTGCTTGTGAAATTTATACTATATGGTTTGTTTATTTACAAATACTTGTTATTGTTGTTCTGATGTTGTACTACATTAACTGTAATTATCTCAACTATATAAACAAAGTTCTCCCTTTATTTTCCCTACCCATTTTCCTTATTCCTTCAATAAATATTTTTCACCTTATTCCTTATTTTTTCCTCTTCCCATATTTATGAAAATCATTGAAATACTGGCCAAATACTGATAGTGTGACTGTAGCCTCATGGAGAGATCCATTTCCCATGGCCTTTTATGGAGGAGGACAGAACAGGTGGAGAAAGAATGACACAGAGATGCTCCTGCTTCTAACAAGTGATCTACTGTCTCACTGCCGATTATTACTGTGTACTGCCCTGCATGCTACAGCCACTTGTGAGAGGAGCATGATCTATTTCCTATATCTCACACACTATGTCTGCTGTACACAGCTTCCAGATATATCAGCCAGTCTCCTCCCCATCTGGAGCAGAGGTCATAGAAAATAGGCAATTTAAAAGGGGTTTTCCTGGGTTTTAGGAAAGTTATCAAAGAAAAAGGAATGCTCTGAAATAAAGAAATAATCATCACTCAGCTGAAAAATCACCCACTGCTCCAGAACCGTCACTCAGGTCGCTGACTGTACTGCTAGGGTGACGTCCCCATGCATTGTTCATGTGACCACTGCAGCCAATCTCCAGACTCAGTTGTGAAGTTTTCATGTATGGCAAGTGTAAGCAGAGGTTAAATAAACGATGGAACATCATTACTATAGGATTAACTGTGATTCAAGACCAGCAAAATGGAAGCATAAATGTGTATGCCCAGGTTAATGATCATACAGTTATCTTTCCCCATCTTTGAGAAGGGACAAGAGGTGTATTTTAAGGGCTATATTCATGTAACCTTGTTAAGAAATACAGTGGCATGCAAAAATTTGGGCACCCCTGGTCAAAATTACTGTTGCGAACAGTTAAGTTGAAGATGAAATGATCTCTAAAAGGGCTAAAGTTAAAGATGACATTTCCTTTGTATTTTAGGCAAAACAAAAAATATTTTTCGGACTATAAGACACTTTTTTCCTCCAAAATTTTGGAGGAAAGCAGGGGGTGCGTCTTATGGTCCAGATGCATGGTACCTTGTAGCCCAGCTGTGGAAGGTGGGGAGTGGAGGGGGGAGATCGGCAGGTCACAGGAGGCAGGAGCTGACTGCTGAAGCTAACACTGTGCCCGCTGTTAAAGAAAATGAATATTCACTTCTCCCCACGCCCATAGTCCCTCCCACCTCTATACACTGAAGCTGACACCGAGAGGTGGGCAGGACTATGGGAGTGGAGAGCAGTGAATATTCATTCTCTTTAATAGCGGGAACACGTGTTTGCTGAGCCACTGCAGGAGCGGCAGCTAACAGTGTGTCTGTGTCCACTAATAAAGAGAATGAATATTCACTTCTTCACACGCCCATAGTCCCATGCGTGGGTACCAGTAAATTTTCTGGCAGCTGACCTCAGCGTGTGAGGGCGCACGGCAGTGACATCATGCCCTGCTTACACGCGGTTGTCAGCTGCTGGCATCAGAACAGGACGCAGCACTGGAGCAGAGGGAAGGCGAGTAGAATCCTTATTTTTTTTTGTGCTCAGCGTAAGGGTGCTATATATACCAGGACGGGGATTAGGACCACATATACCAGAATGGGGGGGCACGTATGCCAGGATGGGGATTCACAATAAAAGTAATTTTGACCAGGGGTGCCCAAACTTTTACATGCCACTGTAGCCAAGTCTCAAACTACAATGTGAACTGTATAAGAAAATTGTATGTGAGGTCCCCATAATTTTGTCAGATTGATTCCCAGCTGCATTAAAGGATATTCCACCATTGCTTTAATTGCATTCCTCCTGAAAATCACTATGCGTTCCACTTTCCCTAGGGGATTGAAGACCGAATAAATGATATCCTACAAAAGAAAGACAGGCAATTTAACAAAAATACAGTCCACGTACATACAGTATATGTAAAGTTGATTTAGTAAAGGTGAGGCTTTTATTTTGCATGCACAAAAACTGAATGATGAAAATGCGTAAAAAATCCACAAAGAACAACTTTGGTAGCCATATGGTAGAGTTTCTTCTACGCCTCGAGCGCTCCTCTCATGCGTAATCAAGAGAAAGTGAGTGCTGCGGCTGTCAGCTTTCTTCCTTTTGATTACTAATGCATCTGAAGGCGGGGACGATGAACCCCGGGAACGCTAGTGCCAAAACCGCTGGAATGGTCACGGCATGGGAGGTGAGTATAAGTGTTTTTATTTTCACGGTGGCAAACATTCAGATCGAGAAGGGGTTGTCCTAGCAGTGGACAACCCCTTTAAGGGGCCATGCCACTTAAATGGTCTCGTGCATAAATTTCTCTCACTTACCACTGAAACTGGATAGTCTGCATTGTAGATGGAAATAAGAAGAACATTACTCCCACCAAAGGTGTCTTCGATGTTTGCTGATCTGGTAATCTTTTTGCTTGTGGAGTAGCTGAATGATGCCTGTTGACCTCCTATGAAGATTGGTTGATTTTTAGCAGAAGTCACACACATTTTCGAAAATTCTGTATTTTCAAATTCGACTAGAGCTTCCTGCTTGAAAGGCATCATCGACACGTAGCTAAACAAGGAAAAAATATAATCTAAATAATATTATAAAAGATATATAATGCACACATCTATAATAGGACCTGTAAGCTCTCCTGATACGTCTGGACTAATTAAAGGGGGTTGCCTTCTTTCAGTTTCTTTTATTTTTGGCAATATCTTCAGTGATATGTAAAGCAAAACCTCGACCTTTACTTACCCTCCTCGGGTCAAACGCTTTCTCTCTGCCGCTGCCCCAGTCCCTGTTAAACAGCTGCAACAGTGACGTCACAATACCTGCAGCCAATCCCTGAGTTTAGTGTCAATATACTCAAACTAAGCCCATGGGCTCAGTCATTGGCTACAGTCAACGTGACATAGTTGCTGTAGCCAATCAACAGAGGCAAGGGCAGCAACTCCGAGGCAGCGCCACTTGACTCACAGAGGTCAAGTAAAGCTTTTATTTTTTTATAAGTAACAAAATTAGTTAAAAATGGGATAACTCTTTAATACTTGAATTGTCACATCCATTTCTGCTTTTCCACCGTTCAAAAAAAAAAAATGGACTGTTTTTTCACCCATATGTCTTTGCATCCATTCCCTCCCCAATCATCTTTTTTAATATTCAAAGGGGTAAACAATCTGAATTTCTTCTTCGGCTGAAACTTCGCAGAGGCTCAGCTAAAAACAGATGCAAAACAAACTGATGTATCATTGTTTTCATGGACTATACAGGGTGGGCCATTTATATGGATATACCTAAATTAAATGGGAATGGTTGGTGATATCAACTTCCTGTTTGTGGCACATTAGTATATGGGAGGGGGAAAACTTTTTCAGATGGGTGGTGACCGTTTTGAAGTCGGCCATTTTGGATCCAACTTTATTTTTTTCAATGGGAAGAGGGTCATGTGATACATCAAACTTATTGAGAATCTCATAAGAAAAACAATGGTGTGCTTGGTTTTATCGTAACTTTATTCTTTCATGAGTTATTTACAAGTTTATGACCACTTATAAAATGTGTTCAAAGTGCTGCCCATTGTGCTGGATTGTCAATGCAACCCTCTTCTCCCACTCTTGACACACTGATAGCAACACCGCAGAAGAAATGCTAGCACAGGCTTCCAGTATCCGTTGTTTCCGATGCTGCACATCTCGTATCTTCACAGCATAGACAATTGCCTTCAGATGACCCCAAAGATGAAAGTCTAAGGGGGTCAGATTGGGAGACCTTGGTGGCCATTCAACTGGCCCACGATGACCAATCCACTTTCCAGGAAACGGTTCATGTAGGAATGCTCGGACCTGACACCCATAATGTGGTGGTGCACCATCTTGTTGGAAAAACTCAGGGAACGTGCCATCTTCAGTGCATAAAGAGGGCAACACATCATCATGTAGCAATTTCAGATATCCAGTGGCATTGAGGTTTCCATTGATGAAGAATGGCCCCACTATCTTTGCACCCCATATACCACAACATACCATCAAGATACGAGATGTGCAGCATCTGAAACAACTGATACTGCAAACCTGTGCTAGCATTTCTTATGTGGTGTTGCTATCAGTGTGTCAAGAGTGGGAGAAGAGGGTTGCATTGACAATCCAACACAATAGGCAGCACTTTGAACACATTTTATAAGTGGTCATAAACTTGTAAATAACTCATGAAAGAATAAAGTTACGATAAAACCAAGCACACCATTGTTTTTCTTATGAGATTCTCAATAAGTTTGATGTGTTACATGACCCTCTTCCCATTGAAAAAAAAATAAAGTTGGATCCAAAATGGCCGACTTCAAAATGGCCGCCATGATCACCACCCATCCGGAAGTTTTCCCCCTTTCATATACTAATGTGCCACAAACAGGAAGTAGATATCACCAACCATTCCCATTTAATTTAGGTGTATCCATATTAATGGCCCACCCTGTAGACTTGAATCCACAGAAACAAATGAGAATGATAAAAAATATTAAACGCACATTGATGAGAAAATTGGATGTGTTGAGTGTAGCCTAAAAGAATAATTCTAGAGCATTTTTTTTTTAGCATTCCATGTTATGCAATTCCTCTAGGATTTCTCTTGAAAATGAAAAACGATTCTGTTGAAATGTGCGCTTCCATTGCCTTTGTCAAAAAACTCTGCTGGTTAGATATTTTGGTACTGATTGGACAAGGTCAAAACAGGTTGTTTGCAAAGAGCAAACTAACGATGGATGCACTACTTGCTCTTTGTACTGGCAAATTAACTATTAAATTCCTGTTAGCATTACTGTAAATGCTATATAATGAAAACAAATGGGGCATATTTCAAAAGCTAAGCAAGCCATAATTTGAGTAATTTGCACCAAAATACTGTCGATCCAGACATGCGCCATATTTATGATGTGTTTTAGACACTTTAGAACTTGTAAGGGGGATGGCCTAACTTGTGACACAACACGCACGTTCCTGGCACAAAGTAAGCCAAACAATAGGTGGTGTAAACCTACACTAGACAGAATGAGCGAACAGCATGAATCGTTGATACATTTGGCACATTTTAAATCAGTCTAGCCTTAGTTTGGACTTAAGAACTAGACAGATTTTGTTAACTTTCTCAAATGTTTATAATTTCACTGCTAGATGTTTTCCTCCCCTGCATCCAGAGCAATTCATACAGAGATCCAAGAAGAGATCAGTGGTGCTTACACTACAGGGTCCGTGCCTTACAGAGTATGTTAAAACTATTGCTGCAGAACTGACATGGGGAGCAAAACACCTTTGAGTCATTGTTTTGTGTCTTTTGAAGACTACCCCGATTAGAGCTTAAGAGCGCCATATATTTCTGGCTGGCTAGTGGCCAATGTGAAATGGACTGTTTCTAATGAGACAGCCCTTTTAAAGATACCAACACTGCAGTAAAAGCAAAAAAAATAATCATTTTGTTATTCAGGCAAAAAACATTCACTAGTGGCTGCCTTGTATGCTACATTTAAATTTTTACATAACCCTATAATTAACATCAAATCATATCAAAGTACAGAAAAATCCTTTATATGAATATTATAACAATTTTATTGATACATTTTGCCTCACAACTACAAAAGAAAAAAAACATAAAAAAAAACCCATTAAAAAAAAATATATAACAGAATAAAAGGAAAAGGGACAGTGTGGTCAGGTATATAGCACAGTAAGGATACACAAGTTAGACTTTATAGCAAATTAATGAGAACATGAAATTATAGTTCTGACAATAAACAGGACCAATAAGTTTAGTACTGGGATAATCAGAACAACCTATAAAATTATTGCACAGCTTCAAATAAATCAGAACAACTTTATTACATATAAAAATCATAAAAAAAAAAAAAAAAAAAAAAACAAAGAAAGGAAAAGAGTTCATAGACACAGTCAAAGAAGCGCCTCACATTGAAAGGAGAGATGTGAGGCCAAAAATCAAGCAGAGAGTAGAACACCAATCGGAATGTGCTTACCACCGAGACAAATGTACCCCAAGAAGACACTTCCCGACGCGCGTTTTGCCACTGCGAGCTTTAAAGTTCCCTCGTTTAACGTTCAATGTGAGGCGCTTCTTTGCCTGTGTCTATGAACTCTAAGCAGACTTTACATGCAGTCTTATTACTATGCACTGTCACTTTACTAAACTGATGAATTAATACTTCTCTACTTGGCCAGTATTTATGCATGGTCACTTTATTTAATTGGCTTGGTTTACTTATATTATATTTATTTTTGTACTACTATCATTAGTTTTAGTTAGTGCACTGTCACTTTATCTTATTTTGTGCATAATTACCCGTGCTCTACATAGAGATCTGCATTGTATTTGTAGCACCATTTGATTACAATCTACCCATTAGATGCAGTTTCATATACCTATATTTCATTGGTAGCTTTATTCTATTTATCACTATGATAAATTAATTATTTAACTACCGTTTATGCATTTTTGTCATGTTTGTACCCATTCATGTTATCCCACCTGCTGGATTTTCCTTTCTTGCTTTAATGATTTTTATATGTAATAAAGTTGTTATTCTGAATTAATTGAAGCCGTGCAATAATTTATAGATTGTTCTGATTCTATGGTTGTACAACCATATATGCTATGCTTTGATTTGTTGTTACTGGGATAATCAGTCTCAGTGGGGAAAATGAGTATTTGATCACACCTACAAAGAATGGAGAGGTCTAATTTTTATCGTAGGTACACTTCAACTGTGAAAAACGATCTAAAAAAAAAAAAAAAAAAAATATCCATAAAATCACATTGTATGACTGTTACATAATTAATTTGCATTTTATTACATGAAATTATTTGATACAATAGAAAAACTGAACTTAATATTTGGTACAGAACCCTTTGTTTGCAATTACAAAGATTAGATGTTTCCTGTAGTTCTTGGCCAAGTTTGCACACACTGCAGTTGGGATTTTGGCGCACTCCTCCATACAGATCTTCTCCAGATCTTTCAGGGCTATCGCTGGGTAACACGGAGTTTCAGTTCCCTCCAAAGATTTTATATTTGGCTCAGGTCTGGAGACTGGCTAGGCCACTCCAGGACCTTGAAATGCTTCTTACGGAGCCACTCCTTAGTTGCCCTGGCTGTGTGTTTCAGGTCACTGTCAGGCTGGAAGACCCAGCCGCAACCCACAATCTTCAATGTGCTTACTGAAGGAAGGAGGTTGTTGGCCAAAATCTCAAGATGCATGACCCCACCCATTCTCCCTTCAATACGGTGTAGTAGTCTTGTCACCTTTGCAGAAAAGCACCCCCAAATTATGATGTTTCCCCCACCATGCTTCACAGTTGGGACGGTGTTCTTGGGGTTGTACTCATCCTTATCCTCCAAACACAGCGAGTGGAGTTAATACCAAAAAGTTCTATTTTGTTCTCATCTGACCACATGACCTTCTGCCGTGCCTCCACTGGAACATCCAGATGGTCATTGGCAAACTTCAAACAGGTCTGGACATGTGCTGGTGTGAGCAGAGAACCTTATGTGCCCTGCAAGATTTTAAACCATGATGGCGTAGTGTGTTACCAATGGTAATGTTTGCGACTGTGGTCCCAGATCTCTTCAAGTCATTCACCAGGTCCTCCTGTATAGTTCTGGACTGATTCCTGACCTCTCTCAAAATCATCCTTAACACACGAAGCGAGATCTTGCATGGAGCCCCAGATTGAGAAAGATTGACAGTCATCTTGTGTTTCTTCCATTTTCTAATAATCGTGCCAACATTTGTTGGCTTCTCACCAAGCTGCTTGCCTATTGTCCTGTAGCCCATCTCAGCCTTGTGCAGGTGTACAATTTTGTCCCTGGCGTCCACTGACCGTTCTTTGGTCTTGGCCATGGTGGAGGTAACGAATTCAAACAGGTGCAATTAATACAGGCAATGAGTGCAGAGTAGGAGGGCTTCGTAAAGAAAAGCTAACAGGTCCGTGAGACCTAGAATACTTGATGGTTGGTAGATGATCAAATACTTATTTCATGCAATAAAATGCAATTTAATTATTTCAAAATCATACAATGCGATTTTCTTTTTATTTTTAGATTGTCTCTCACAGTTGAAGTGTACCTACAATAATTATTGCAGACCCCTCCATTCTTTGTATGTGGGAAAACTTGCAAAATCGGAAATGTATCAAATACTTATTTTCTCCACTGTATACGTATAACATGAATGTTACAGATAAACAATCATGTCAATAAGATATATTAACCATATCAGTCAGAAAGACCCCCTACATTGGTGCTCATATGATCAAAGTATCACAAACAATTAGCTATACCAAACATGTGCCATCATGCATAAAGGACCACAATGCCCAGTACACCTTTAATTACAATGGAAGCCATTACTGTACGCTAAAAAACGTCGTTGCATAAGAAACACATTTTTCAGATGTTTGCACTGTAGCCTTGCAGCACTGGGGTCCTAGGTTCAACTTTCACCAAGAACAACATCTCCAAGGAGTTCGTATGTTCTCCCCATGTTTGCGTGGATTTCCTCCGGGTTCTCAGCTTTCCTCCCACACTTTAAAGACATACTTAGATTGTGAGCCAAAATAGCGACAGCAATGGCAAGGACTGTAAAGCGTTGTGGAATTAATGGCTCTATATAAGCAAATGCTGTATAATAAATGGTTATGAGCACTAAAATGCTCAGTAATCGAATTAAGCAGGTCGGACGCTCGGACGGGCTCGACTTGAGTAACAAAGTATAATAGAAGTGAAATGGATGGAAACCGTGCTCGAATGGAATGGAAACAGCTTGGGGGAAGAAACCTGGACACATCTGACTCCAAGGTCGGTGCTGGGAACAATGTTGTCAGAGAATTACTCTACTTTTAAGGACTGACAATAAAACACACAAAACCAAAAAACAACATTTTTTCCTGTAAAATCCATTTTAGGAAACATTCTTTCCTGTATATAAGGCAAAATTAAAAAGAAAAAAAAAAGGTCTCCTCAACCTCTTACTGTATTTTCCCCGTTGCTTATGACTATAGTAGATGAGCTGGCGAGAGAGAGCGAGCGCGCGAGCGCTGACGAGAGAGCGAGCGCCAACGAGAGAGAGCAGACGAGAGAGAGAGAGAGCCGACGAGAGAGAGAGCCGACGAGAGAGAGAGAGAGAGAGAGAGAGAGAGAGCCGACGAGAGAGAGAAAGAAAAAAACACTGCTTCTTTGTGTAGCATCATGGGAAAGTCTAAAGAAATCAGCAATATATCAGGAAGAGAATTTCTGGCTCATCCTTGGGTACAATTTCAACAACCTGAAGGTGCCTCGTTCATCTGTACAAACAATTATACGCAAATACAAACAAGATGGGAATGTGCAGCCACCATACAGCTCAGGAAGGAGACTGGTTCTGTGTCCCAGAGATGAACGTCCTTTGGTCCGACATGTGCATATCAACCCAAGGACAAAAGCAAAAGACCTTGTGGAGATGATGGCAGAAGCTGGTAAGATTGTGTCAATATCCACAGTGAAACAAGTACTTTATCAACATAGGCTGAAAGGCCACTCTGCTAGGAAGAAGCCATTACGTCAAAAAAAGCCAGATTAATGTTTGCAAATGCACAAAGGAACAAAGACCTTAATTTTTGAAGATATGTTCTGTGGTCTAACGAAACAAATTAAACTTTTTGGGGATAATGATCATTGTTAAATTTGGAGAAAAAAGGGAGAAGCTTGGAAGCCTTAAAACACCATCCCAACTTGAAACACAGGGGTGGCATTATCATGTTGTGGGGTTGTTTTGCTGCAGGTGGGACTGGTGCACTTCACAAAATAGCAGAATCTTGAGAAAAGATTATGTGGCAATACTGAAGCAACATCTCAAGACATCAGCCAGGAAGTTAAAGCTTCGGAGGAAATAGGTCTTCCAAACGGACAATGACCCGAAGCATACTGCCAAAATGGCTTAAGGATAACAAAGTCAATGTTTTGGAGTGGCCATCACAAAGCCCTGATCTCAATCCTATTGAAAATTTATGGGCAAAGCTGAAAGGCAGGTGCGAGCAAGGTGACCTACAAACCTGGATCAGTTACACCAGTTTTGTCAGGAGGAATGGGCCCAACCAACTATTGTGAGAAGCTTGTGGAAGGATATCCCAAACTTTTGACCCAAGTCATTCAGTTTAAAGGGTAATGGTACCAAATACTAATGACATGTATGTAAATTTTTGACTTTGCAGTAAGTGATAAAAATGCTTTAAAACATTATCCTCTGTCACAGGTGTGTCAGGTGTAATAGACAGTCGCCCTGGATCAGGCTGTAGAAGGTCACTGCGCTTGGCATTACTTTCTTTAGGACCCAGAGGCGACCTCACTCCTATTGCTGATTGACACACCCTTGCCTGAGTTAAAAACACTCAGTTTGCTCCAGGGAATCGCCGGCGATACGGCTATGTACCTTTGTGCAGGCTTGCAGCACTAGAAGTCAGCTAGCTTCTTCCCTGGTGCCCTTGGAGGACAGTTGGCATTACTCCTCTGGTGTCTGCTCAAGCTAAGTTTATCCTCTTTGTCTACCTTGTTGTCTTTAGTTTGTAGTGGGGCCTGACCAGTGCTCACTCCTTCCCCTCCCTATCTAGGGCCAAGCTGTAGGGACATCCAGGGCTTAGGATCTGGCTCGGCGATAGGTGTGGAACCTATATAGGGATGGTAGGGTAGGCAGGGTGATATTAGATCTGCCTAGAGGTCTCCACTCCCCATTTCCATAGTGCTTGGGCTTCCTCCCCCTCTTCCTGCTGCACTTAGTCTTTACCACGCCTTGCGTGACACACATTCTGGCATTTGGCACACAAAAAATTATGGTAATCCTAATTGACCTAAAACAGCAAAGATTTATTCGGATTTCATGTCAGATATTGAGAAAAACATGCATGTGTGTCTTTATATAGTATATGTAAACTTCTAGTTTCAACTGTATATATGTGTAAGAGAATTGTAGCGGTAGGTCTCATACACATCTTGTAAAAATTTGAAGGAGAGCATCATACACAGTCTGGAAAAATTAAGAGTGAGGGTCGCATGATGACTCTCTAAAAATTGTGAGTGAGGACTGCAGTCACGAATGTGTTGCACTCTGCTGGGATCTGTAGTGCGTCTGGGATTAGAAGATCTCAGCGATTAGCTGAGCACAGGTCCTCTTTGAAATCTACATGGCCATTCATGAGTTAAACAGGTTTATGGTTTCTTGTGGTATGGAAGGAGTTAAGAGTCCCCGTATCACTGCTGAGTTTTTCTATTTGCTCTTGTGTCAGCTGCTGCTTGTTAGAAATTAATTATTTAAACCTGGCTTTCTCCTGTGCCAGCTATAGGTTTACTATCCTGTGCCTGACTACTCTGCAGGTGTTCTTGAAGAAACGGTTGTGCTTCTTTGAAGCTTGTATATTTCTATTTGTTTGTTTTCCCCTGTCTCTCTCATTCCCAGTGTTGTCTTTACTGTAGTAGTAAGACCAGTGTCTTGCTGTCCTGTACATTAGCCAGGGCAAGGTGCAGGGTCAGTCAGGGCTTAGGCATGTGACAGTGCTTGGAGGTGGGGGAGGACCCGTCTAGGGCGATAGGGAGCGCAAGTTTCAAAATAACACGAGTGTTGAGGGGTCAGCATCTTCACCCTCTCCCTATTGTCAGGGCTTTCCTTAAGCAGCTCCCTCACCTTCTCCTTTTGCGTCAAGCACCAGGCATCTCCTTGCCATGGCGTGAAGGCCGCATGATGACCCTGTTGATATGGTTGGTAGTGGTGAACAAGAAAAAGAAACCATGAACCATATACCCTTTTGGGGTGGGAAGGGTTGTTTGGGAATACACCAGAAAAAAAAAAGGAACATTTGAATTGGCTTTGTCTTCTGTCATCCAGTGGTGTTGAGAATTCTGAGCCAATCCAGGCCTTGTTCGTTTTGATAAAGAGTCAGCCTGTCGGCATTTTCAGTTGACAGGCTGATGCGCCTATCAGTTATGCCCCTGTAGGCATTAAAAATCCGCTCTGACAAAATGTTAGCGGCAGGACAGGCCAGTACCTCCAAGGCATGGAGAGACAAGTCCATACCACGTGACCCAATAGTTGGAAGACGCTGTTAGGGTCGGCTAGGTACTCCTTCACCATCTTCAAAACTTTTCCCTTCTTGTCAGACTACACCACACATCAGGGCCTGGGCGCGGGAAGGGTCTAATGAAAGGGTCCCAAACCTTTGATAAGTGTTCCCCTACCTCTGTTGAGACCTGGGAACTATGATCTCTGCCGCCAGCGTTGTCAGATAGGAATTGAACCAATTGTTCGACTTGGGCCTTCTGGTATTGCACTATTTTACTAGCCCTCTCCGCCGCAAGGAGAGATGGAAAGTTCTCCTTGTTGCGTTGGTCGAGAAAAGTGAACAACCAGTAATCAGTGTTGGCCAAAAAGCGTATAATGCGAAGGTCATGGGGAAAGCCAGCGGGACAAAGTCAGCCATGTGTGCCAGACTCTCAACTGGCAAGACTTTCCTTTCCCCACCAGGAACAACTCTCCATCTCCTCCTCCTCAGCCCATCCATACAGAACAGACAGATGAAGCTGGTGTGGGCATTTCCCTTTGTGGCGCAGACAAGCATTTGTTGTTCCTCCTCCTTATTATCACCCAATCAACCCTGAGAAGAGAGGAGGCTGGGTAGTATTACCCTGTGTACGTTCTTTCTTAAGCTCCACCTGGTCGACATGCAAAGCTTCTTCCTCAAAGTTTTGTAAAACCTCACAGATGTCAGACATCCATGCCCACTCATCGATTCTTATGTGCAGAGGCTGACCAGAATAACGACGGGCATGTTGTAGCTGATATTCAACTACTGCCCTCTGTTGCTCACAAAGCCTTGCCAACATAGATAATGTGGAGTTCCAGCGCGTGGTCACATCGTACACCAGTCGATGAGCTGGCACTTGCAAGCGCTGCTGAGCACTGCCAGACCGGAGGCAGTTGTAGCTGACTTGCGAGCGCAGACGCAGCATACCTTCACAAGTAACTCAGGCAAATCTTGGTAGGGTTTTAGAAACCGCTGAACCACTAAGTTAAGTACGTGTGCAAAGCACGGTACGTGTACGAGCTTGCCAAGCTTCAGAGACGCCACCAGATTACAGCCATTATCAAACACAACCATTCCCTTTTGTAGGTTCAGCGGCGAGAGCCACAGATCTGTCTGGTCTGTTATAACTTTCCACTCTGTGTTGGTATCCTGTTTTATCACTTAAAATTAGTTTCTGCTGTCACTTCACCAAGGCAGTGCTTCCACCTTGCGATTGATATGAACTACGTCCTACGAGATGACAATTTGGAGATGGAGGATGAGAAGGGAGTGCAGTAAATGGCGTAGGAGGTGGAGGAAACCCTGATGGAACTAGAGAACGCAATCCTCGGCATCGTTAAACACGTTTGCCGTCTCAGGGTCTGCCTCTGTACCAGCCTCCACAAGGCACACCCAGTGTGCAGTCAGGGAAATGTAGCTTCCCAGGCCACAAGCACTTGTCTATGTGACGGTCGTTAAGTGGAACTTCCCAGTAACTACGTTTGGCATGGCACATGTGCTGGTGTAAGGCAGAAACAGCACACTGGAAAAAATAGTGGCGGCTGGAGACAAGTACCGAGGGACAGCTGCCGCCATGAAGTTGCAGAAAGCCTGTGTCCACAAGCCTAAACGGCAACACTGCCAGGGAAAGCAGTCTGGGAATGTTGCAGTTTAGTGTTTGGGCCTGTAGGTAGGTGGCTGGGTATTTGTGTTTGCGTTCCAAAGCCTTGGGTAGGGACAACTGAACGCTGCGCTGGAACAAAGAATGGGACGTGGTTGCTGATGGTGCTTGCGAATGTGCAACAACAGATGCAGAGGGAAAGGCATCTGCTCCTGTATCCTGGACAGGGGCTTGGAAAACACATAGCACAGGGGAAGAGGCAGTTGTGTCAGCCACAGACCCCAATTGTGGAACTAGTCGTTTGGCCCACCTAGTCAGGAGCTTTCATAACGTGTCTGAGTATGCAGGTGTTGGTCAGGCCCCTGCTGATCTTTGTACGGCACAAATTGCAAATGGCCGATCTTTTACCATCCGAACTTTCTTTAAAAAAGCACCAGACTGGGGAACAGCTAGCCCTTGACCTGGGAACTTGCCGCCTGTGGGCGCTCTGAGTAACAGTTGCCTGCCTTCTTCCTCTGGCCACCCCACTGCCTCTTCCTACTTGTTGCGGTGCTGCAGATACCTCCCCCTCTGCGCTGCGGTCCTCGCTCTGCATGGCACCTTCCCAGGTTGGGTCAGTGACTTCATCATTCACCACCTTGTCTTCCACTTCCGCACTCAGGTCCTCCTGACTTGTTGACTTAAAAACATCCCTTGTTGGCAACTGGGTCTCATCTACCTCTTGCGACACTAATTGCCGTTCCCCACTGTCTTCTTCGGACCGTGGCTGCTCAAATATTTGGGTATCACTACACAAGATGTCCTCATGTCCCTCTTGAAACGTGCAGGCCAGAAACAAATGAAAATGTATAGCACTCCTTGGGCTGTCCGAGCTTGGAATCACTTATCTCCTGGCACTCGCCATGGTGTGAAGAAGGAAGATCAGGGTGAGGATTATGTGGTCCAGACTCTATGCTAGTGAGACTGGACCGTGTGGAAGACAGAATTGTGCTGGGAAACATACTGGAAGCATTATTTGCCATCCAACCGACAACCTGTTCGCACTGTTCTGGCTTAGAGTGGTTTCACGTGTTCCCCTGCAAAGTGGGACAGAAAGCTAGGTCTCGTGGATGAGCATGTTTGTTGTGCTCAAGCAGCCGACACAGTTTCACCTAGTCCGCGGCTTCAGCCACTGCGTGCACCATCACATCCACTCCCTTACGGCACGCCTTGCGCATTTTAAATAAGGTATAAAATATATGCCAGCAAACTTTCCAGTATTAATAGGGAAAAGAAATATGTAGCCCTGAAAGGGAAGTTTTCAACCCCATAGTGACAGACAATTTTGACCTTAATGACGAAGCCAAAATTTACATATCTCATTACTTTATAAGGTAATAACTCTGGAAAGCTTCAACGGATCCCATTGATCCTGATCCTGTTTTTTCATGACATATTGTACTTCATGATAGTGGTAAAAATTTGTTCAATATGATTTGCGTTTATTTGTGAAAAAAAATTTAATTTGGCGAAAATTTTGAAAATTTCATGATTTTCAAACTTTTAATTTTTATTCCCATAAACAAAGAAGTTATGTCACACAAAATAGTTAATACATTTTCCACATATCTACTTTACATCAGCACTATTTTTGGAACATTTTTTTGTTTTGTTAGGAAGTTAAGGTTTAAAAGTTGACCAGCAATTTCTACAACAAAATTTTTTTTTTTTTTTTAGCGACCACATCACATTTGAAGTGACTTTGAGGAGCCCAAATGACAGAAAATACCCAAAAGTGACACCATTCTAAAACCTGCACCCCCTCGAGGTGCTCAAAACCACATTAAATAAGTTTATTAACCCTTCAGTTGTTTCACAGGAACTGAAGCAGCGTGGAAGGAAAAAATTAACATTCAACTTTTTTCACAAAAATGTAACTTTAAATTTTTTTATTTTCACAAGGATAACAATAGAAAACAGACCCCAAATTTGCTGTACAATTTCCACTGAGCATGCCAATACCCCATATGTGGCAGAAAACCACGGTGTGGGCGCACAGCAGGGCTTGGAAGGGAAGGAGGACTGTTTGAGAGCAAAATTGGCTAGAATCAAGAGCCATGTCACGTTTGGAGAGCCCCTGATGTGCCTAAACAGTGGAACACGCCCACAAGTGACCCCATTTTGGATTTACACCCCTCAAGGATTTTTTCCAGAGGTATAGTGAACATTTTGAACCCACAGGTACTACACAGAATTTGATAACATTAGGTCATCATCTTGAAGAAGTTCATTTTTTCACAAATATCTTGCTTTAGCCCCAAATTTCTCACTTTTGCAAGAGGCAATACCGAAAAGTGGACTACACAGTTTGATACCCACTTTCTTACGAGTGCAGCGATACCCCACATGTAGTCAAAAAGTTACATTTGGACAAATGGCAGGGCTCGGAGCGGAAAGAGCAATATTTCAATTCTGCAACACAAATTTGGTTGAAAGATGGCGAGCACCATGTCGCATTTGCAGGACCCCTAAAGTGCCTAAACAGCAGAAACGCCCAACAACTGACCCCATTTGGAAACTTTGCATGCACAGAGTATCACGGGTGCTCGAGTGACGTGCTCGCGTCTCCGCCCCGCATGTTTCGCGGCTGTTAGATAGCCACAAAACACATGCGGCGATTGCCTGCCATACACGTGCAATCCCCGCATTTTTTTGGGGGTGTCTAACAGCCGCAAAACATGTGGGGTGGGGACTTGAGCATGTCACTCAAGCACCTGATGCAAACTCGAATAGCGAGCACTTGTGCTCCACACTAGACATTTTTTAACTTTTGGAAAAAAACAAAAAACAAACAACCCTAGCCCCAAAACACAACCCTAGCCCCAAAACACAACCCTAGCCCCAAAACACAACCCTAGCCCCAAAACACAACCCTAGCCCCAAAACACAACCCTCAAAAAATGCACGACGGGGACTCAAGCACCCTTGATACTCGATCGAGTAGTGGCGAGCACGTTTGCTCATCACTAATAAAATGTATGTAAGCTCACCTACCATATGGTGCCAAATTTGGCGATAGCCTTCACCAGTTCAGCTTCCACCACGGACTCCGTGAGTCCTCGAACATGAACTACTGGAGAGATTGCCATTTTGTGATAGTTTCCTTCTGCATCCTGTAGACAACATGAGAAGTTAGTTAGAGCACCACTTATTTTTCCTAGGTAACAAGTGGTTACATGTCATTAATCACTTGCATGTAACTTTCAGTTCCTGTGCATATGCAGCCTAGATAGGTCTGACAAATAGTATTATTCTATTCAAAGTTCTGGAAAAACGAGAAAACAAAGCTCACCACGCTTTATAGTCCACATATTGCGATTGCAGTCTGTGTGGTGGGTGCCGGTCCTGCTGGTGAAGTTCTGCCAGTAGTCAGAAGAACGAGGAGAAATTTGGCACTATCCATCCAGTGATGTATAAAAAAAAAAAAGATTAAAAAAAATAAATCTAACTTTATTTGGAAAACATAACTTGGAATCCAAATTGCATGTTAAAACCTGATGCGTTTCTGAAGCACACAGGTGCCCCTACTCATACGATATAGGAAAGAATCATGGGTAAGCTATTTTAATAAGTCCAAACCATTCAGGACATGACAACATACTGACATTTGAAAAAAAATAAGGGCTGTGCCGAAAATTTGTTGAATTGAATACACATACCGCAATAGAGAGCAACGGTATAGAAATGGATATACCACACAAGACATGTAAAGAACAGATATCCAGCATTCAAAAGATACAGAACAGATCATTATTTAGAAAAGGTGACAGGTCCTTCCAGAGACGATAATTGGCAGACACAGCTTGCTCTTCGAGAGGCATTCTGGATTTTGAGCCTCAATACATAATTTCCACACGGAATGAATTACAAAAATTATTTGTTTTATATCTATTGAACACTAATTTGTCTATTTTTGATTTTATATTCCATTAAATACAATAATGATCTGCTCTGTGTTTTTGAATGCCGGATATCCATTTGTTATTTATATGTCTTGTGTGGTATATCCGTTTCTATAGCGTTGCCATCCACTGCGATACATGTATTTTCAACTAATTTGCAGCGCACACCTGCACAGTTTTTTTTGCAAATGTCAGTATGTTGTCTCATGTTCTGATTGGTTTGGACTTATTGAATATAGCTTACTCATGATTCATTCCTATATCCTATGACTAAAGGCGCCTGTGTGAGCCAGAAACAAGTCAGCTTTTAATATGCAATTGGATTCAAAATTTTTAGGTTTTCCAAATAAAGTTTGATTTTTTTTTTTTTATTCATCGCTGGATGGATAGTGACGAATTTCTCCTCGTTCTTCTATCCAAAGTTCTGTAGATTACCTGCCCCCCTAGACATCAGGGCTTAATAACCTTCCTAAAACATTACCACTGCGGTTTTAAGGTACGTCTTCTGAAGCGGGAGTTTGTCCAGCATCACGTCACGTTCCCGTGGTCACTTTTTAAGTTAAGCAAAGCTAGATCACTTTCTATAAAACTATAGTGTATTGGGACACCTACAAGGACAATTATGACATCCTGTTCTAAATCCATAGGCATTAGTATAGTCTTCCTGCTGCTAAAGAGCTTCCACTTGTATAGTGTGTATGTGACAATGTTTGCCCATTTATCCAGAACAGCATTTGTGAGGTCAGACACGGATGTTGGACAAGAGGCCTGACTCAAAACCTACAGGTACATCTCACTAAATTAGAATATCATCAAAAAGTTAATTTATTTCAGTTCAATACAAAAAGTGAAGCTCATTACAAACAGAGTGATCTATTTCAAGTGTTTATTTCTGTTAATGTTGATGATTAAAGCTTACAGCCAATGAAAACATTATCTCTGAGTCATTATCTCAGTAAATTAGAATACGTAATAACTTGAAAAATGTTTTTAAAATCCGAAATGTTGGCCTACTGAAATGTATGTTCAGTAAATGCACTCGATACTTGGTCAGGGCTCCTTTTGCATCAATTACTGCATCAATGTGGCGTGGCATGGAGGCGATCAGCCTGTGGCACTGCTGAGGTGTTATGGAAGCCCAGGTTGCTTTGATAGCAGCCTTCAGCTCGTCTGCATTGTTGGGCCTGGTGTCTCATCTTCCTCTTGACAATACCCCATAGATTCTCTATGGGGTTAAGGTCAGGCGAGTTTGCTGCCAATCAAGCACAGTGATACTGTTGTTTGTAAACCAGGTATTGGTACTTTTGGCAGTGTGGACAGGTGCCAAGTCCTGCTGGAGAATGACATTTCCATCTCCAACAAGCTTGTCGGCAGACGGAAGCATGAAGTGCTCTAAAATTCCCTGGTAGACGGCTGCGCTGACTTTGGTCTTGATAAAACACAGTGGACCTCCACCAGCAGATGACATGGCTCCCCAAACCATCACTGATTGTGGACACTTCACACTAGACCTCAAGCAGCTTGGATTGTGGCCTCTCCACTCTTCCTCCAGACTCTGGGACCTTGATTTCCAAATTAAAATTTGAACTCTGGGACCTTATGGAGTGTGTCAATGACACTGGACATCTGTCAAGTCGGCAGTCTTTCCCATGATTGTGGAGCCTACTGAAACAGACTAAGGGACCTATTTAAACGCTTAGGAAGCCTTTGCATGTGTTTTTTGTTAATTATTTTAATTTACTGAGATAATGACTTTTGTGTTTTCATTGGCTGTAAGCCATAATCATCAACATTAACAGAAATAAACACTTGAAATAGATCACTCTGTTTGTAATGACTCTATATAATATATGAGCTTCACTTTTTGCATTGAAGAACTGAAATAAATTAACTTTTTAATGATATTCTAATTTAGTGAGCAGCATCTGTACATTCTAGTTCATCCCAAAGGTGTCAGAAGGGTTCAGGCCAGGTTTCTGTGCAGTCATTCAAGTTCTTCCACACCCAACTCATCTAACCAGGTCTTTATGGACCTTGCTTTGCCAGGGCTGTGGAGTCGGTAGGCCAAACCTCTGACTCCTTAATTTCCCTGACTCCCGACTCCACAGCCCGGCCTCACTACTGAGCGTGTACATAAAGTGCAGTACAGATTCATCTCACTACTGAGCATGTACATAAAGTGCAGCACAGATTCATCTCACTGCCTCACTACTGAGCGTGTGCATAAAGTACAGCACAGATTCATCTCACTGCCTCACTACTGAGCATGTACATAAAGTGCAGCACAGATTCATCTCACTGCCTCACTACTGAGCGTGTACATAAAGTGCAGCACAGATTCATCTCACTGCCTCACTACTGAGTGTGTACATAAAGTGCAGCACAGATTCATCTCACTGCCTCACTACTGAGCGTGTACATAAAGTGCAGCACAGATTCATCTCACTGCCTCACTACTGAGCATGTACATAAAGTGCAGCACAGATTCATCTCACTGCCTCACTACTGAGCATGTACATAAAGTGCAGCACAGATTCATCTCACTGCCTCACTACTGAGCGTGTACATAAAGTGCAGCACAGATTCAGCTCAACTAAAAGCAGAGATCCTTAGATCAGGAACAGAACAGACATTTATAGGACATTTCATAACTTTCCCAAATTCCTATGAAAACATTTACAGCACATCCTGCATTTAACTACTGAATCCAATTTATTATATATTATAGGAGTCGGACTATTTTATATTGACTCCTCAGGCCTGTAAATGTACACATTTCCTTGGCCAACCCCTGAAAAACAACCTCATAGGTTGAAGTTGAATCCTGCATCAAATGTTACAGCTTTCAAAATGTATTTAGATAGGCAACATTCTCCTGGCATTTGCTAAAGCCAGACTTGTACATCAGATGCCAGATGAAGTGTGATCAGTCACGCCACAATACGCTTTTCCACTGCTCCATAATCCAGTAACAGTTTCACATCAATTCCATATGACACTTGGCATTGTGCTTGGTGACGCAAGGCTTGCAAGCAGCTGCTTGGCCTTGGAAACCAATGCCATGAATCCACTGGCGAGGTTTTTTTTTTTTTTTGCAGATGCCAAATGAGGTTTGAAATTTGTAGTTACTAATAAAGCAGAGTGTAAGCCACTTTCATGCAGTACTCAGGAACTTTATGTGGTCTGTCACTTCATGGCTGATGTGCTGACTTGTTATAACAGTACTATTTCAGTATCACAGTCAGTGAACGTATTGGTACAAGCCATTCTTTCACAAATGTTAGCAAAGGCAGACAGCATAGCTGGGGCTGGAGCTTATGCACTAGTGGTAATAAGACTGAGTGAAAAAACTAAAATTAAAGTTATTAAGAGCAATGTCCCAATACTATTGTCCATAGTCTACGTACCTACTGCTGCGACGGAATTCATTTTTGAAGACCCTTAAAATAGTTTTGCTATCTGTTGGTCAGTATTTTGCATTACACTTACCACACCTCAGGTAGGGTACACAGGGTACTGAGATGAAAGCACTTACATGAGGGTTAGTGAGCTACCTGGAAGTGAATAGTAAAAATTTGCCTCCTAGGGTTTCAATTAATTTCAGTGACGGGAACAGAGTTGGAAAAAACTACTGTAAAGGTCAGTTTACACAGACCGACCAGCGCCACGATGACCGCCGAACAGTAAACTTTTTTCAATCAGTGGTCATTTAAATGCTCATTTATCAAGTGACTGGCAGCCTGTTTACATGGCAAGATAATTGTGAAACGAGCATTTGTAACAGCGCTCCTTCACGATTATCATGCAGTGTAAATGCGTCTTAAGGCCTCATTCAGACGTCCATGATTTTTCTGGTAGATAAAAACAGGGTTTTGGATCAGTATGTCATCAATTTGTCAGTTTTACAAACAGTAATTTTCACTGATAGAAAAAAATAAAATGCAAAGCTTCTCCGATTCATTACAGTGTTAGTCATGTACTGCACACTGACGCCATCTGTGCTGACAGTGATTTCCATTGACTTGTATGGGTGATTTTAATCTATGACGCAAAGAAAAAAAAACTGACGTGTCGCAGTGACCACTAAGTCTGCAATAAAATGATAAAAAAAACAGACATGTTAACAGCCCCATAGACTATAATGGACAGGTTTTATCTACAGTGGGAAAAATAAGTATTTGATACACTGACAGTTTTGCAAGTTTTCCCCATCTACAAAGAATGGAGGGGTCTGTAATTTTTATCGTAGGTACACTTCACCTGTGAGAGACAGAATCTAAAGAGAAAAGCCAGAAAATCACATTGTATGATTTTTACATAATTAGTTTGCATTTAATTGCATGAAAAAAGTATTTGATCACCTACCAACCAACAAGAATTTGGACCCTCACAGACCTGTTAGTTTTTTGTTTTTTTTAAGAAGCCCTCCTACTCTGCACTCACTACCTGTATTAATTGCACCTGTTTTAAGTTGTTATCTGAATAAAAGACAACTGTCCACACACTCAATCAATTACACTCCAACCTCTCCACCATGGCCAAGACCAAAGAGCTGTCTAAGGAGGCCAAGAACAAAATTGTAGACCTGCACAAGGCTGGCATGGGCTACAAGACAGTAGGCTAGCAGCTTGGAGAGAAGGCAATAACTGTTGGCACCATTATTAAACAATGGAAGAAACACAAGATGACTGTCAATTTTCCTCGGTCTGGGGCTCCATGTACGTTCTCACCTCGTGGGGTAAGGGTGATTCTGAAAAAGGTCAGGAATCAGCCCAGAACTACATGGGAGGACCTGTTCAATGACCTGAAGACAGCTGGTACCAGTCTCAAACATTACAGTTAGTAGCACACTACGCCATCATGGATTAAAAACCTGCAGGGCATGCAAAGTCACACTGCTCACACCGACATGTCCAGGCCTTTTTGAAGTTCGCCAATGACCATCAGGATGATCCAGAGGAGGCATGGGAGAAGGTCATGTAGTCAGATAGAACTTTTTGGTATTGTCCATATAACAGAGGCGGTTGATCCAGCACTTCCAAAATATATAATTCCATAAGAAATCCACAGAAACATGGAAAAGTGTGGTTGGTTAACGAACACATCGAATGTATCTCCCTTGGGACTATTTCCTCAGAGGACACATTTTTCCATACGTTTCTGTGGATTTCTTATGGAATTATATATTTTTTATGGATTAAATTTTCTGAATAAAAATATACGTTTTATTGGAAGTGCTGGATCAACCGCCTCTGTTATATGGACTATTCCCTTTGGAACTTGGATCCGTGCACACCTGCATTTGTGAATAGGTGAGCTGATTGCTTATCATTTTTCTTAACTTTTTGGTATTAACTCCACTCTGCGTGTTTGGAGGAAGGAGAAGGATGAGTACAACCACAAGAACATAGTCCCAACCATGAAGCATGGTGGAGGAAATAAAACATTATTTAGAGGTGCTTTTCTGCAAAGGGGACAGGACAACTGCACTGTATTGAAGGGAGGATGGATGGGGTCATGTATCGTGAGATTTTTTATCAACAACCTCCTTCTCTCAGTAAGAGCATTGAAGATGGGTCGTCGTTGGGTCTTCCAGCATGACAATGACCTAAAAAGCACACAGCCAGGGCAACTAAGGAGTGGCTCCATAAGAAGCATTTCAAGGTCCTGGAGTGGCCTAGCCAGTATCCAGACCTGAACCCAATAGAGAATCTTTGGATGGAGCCTAAACTCAATGTTGCCCTACGACAGCCCCAAAACCTAAAAGATCTGGAGAAGATCTGTATGGAGGAGTGGGCCAAAATCCCAGCTGCAGTGTGTGCAAACTTGGTCAAGAACTACAGGAAAAGTCTGACCTCTGCAATTGCAAAGAAAGGTGTCTGTACCAAATATTACGTTCTGTTTTTCTACTGTATCAAATACTTATTTCATGCAATAATATGCATACAATGTGATTTTCTGCTTTTTCTTTTTAGATTCTGCCTCTCACAGTTGAAGTGTACCAACAATAAAAATTCTCTCCATTCTTTGTAGGTGGGAAAACTTACAAAAATCGGCAGTGTATCAAATACAGTGGGGAAAATAAATTCAGGGCTGTGGAGTCGGAATAAAATGGAGCGCTTCCTAAAAATATATAATAAATTGGGTACAGTAGTACAATGCAGGATGTGCTGTAAGTGTTTTCATAAGAATTTGGGAAAGTTATGAAATGTCCTATAAATGTCTGTTCTATTCCTGATTTAAGCTTTTAGTTGAGCTGAATCTGTGCTGCACTTTATGTACACGCTCAGTAGTGAGGCAGTGAGATGAATCTGTGCTGCACTTTATGTACACGCTCAGTAGTGAGGCAGTGAGATGAATCTGTGCTGCACTTTATGTACACGCTCAGTAGTGAGGCAGCGAGATGAATCTGTGCTGCACTTTATGTACACGCTCAGTAGTGAGGCAGTGAGATGAATCTGTGCTGCACTTTATGTACACGCTCAGTAGTGAGGCAGTGAGATGAATCTGTGCTGCACTTTATGTACATGCTCAGTAGTGAGATGAATCTGTACTGCACTTTATGTACACGCTCAGTAGTGAGGCAGTGAGATGAATCTGTGCTGCACTTTATGTACATGCTCAGTAGTGAGATGAATCTGTGCTGCACTTTGTACACGCTCAGTAGTGAGGCAGTGAGATGAATCTGTGCTGCACTTTATGTACACGCTCAGTAGTGAGGCAGTGAGATGAATCTGTGCTGCACTTTATGTACACGCTCAGTAGTGAGGCAGTGAGATGAATCTGTGCTGCACTTTATGTACACGCTCAGTAGTGAGATGAATCTGTACTGCACTTTATGTACACGCTCAGTAGTGAGGCAGTGAGATGAATCTGTGCTGCACTTTATGTACACGCTCAGTAGTGAGATGAATCTGTGCTGCACTTTATGTACACGCTCAGTAGTGAGGCAGTGAGATGAATCTGTGCTGCACTTTATGTACACGCTCAGTAGTGAGATGAATCTGTGCTGCACTTTATGTACACGCTCAGTAGTGAGGCAGGGCTGTGGAGTCGGGAAAATTGAGGAGTGTGAGTCGGTGGTTTGGCTTACTGACCCCACAGCCCTGAATCTATACAGTGCTCAGCATAAATGAGTACAACCCCTTTGAAAAGCAAGAAGTTAATCAACATCTCACTGGACACTGGAACAATTTTGAAAATGTGGACAAGAAAACGTTTCATAGAACATTTTATTAATCCATAACATGAAAGTAATGTTAAAGGGGTTGTCCGGGACTTTAACATTGATGGACTATCCTATCTTAATTGATAGCTCACTGTCTAGGCCTGTTTGACATCAGAAGCCAGGCAAGGAAATCAGACAGTGAGCTAATAAACTAAACAGGATGCTGCAGGGAAACAACCTCAAGAGGCTTTGGCAACTTAAAAGGGCATTCCCATTTCAAAGATCCTATCCCAATATGTAGTAGGTGCAATAATAATAATATTAGCAAATGCTTCCAATTAGAAATGTAGTGTAGTTTTTCTGATTCGCAATGTCTCTTTCCTCATGTTCAGGCATTGCAGGACCTTAAATATCCATTGTTGTGACCACAAATATCCATTGTTATGACCACCAGCAACTAGCTAGCTGTCACTATACCAGTGGTCGTAACCATGGATACCCAAGGTCCTGTAATGCCTGCACATGAGGAAAGAGACACAGCGAATCAGAAAAACTATACTACATTTCTAATTGGAGGTGTCTGCTAATATTATTACACCTATTACATACTGGGATAGGATCTTGGAAATGGGAATACCCCTTTAAGGGCTCTGTCATGTTCAGAAAACTTTAAATGGCACGCTGATATGAATTAAATCACTAAATTTGAGGATGCAGCAACAGAGAAGATATAAAGATGTCAATACATTTACGTTTTAAAGACCTTCACGCCCATATATGAGGTTTGTTGGTTGTGTGTAGTGAGGATGTTGGATCTTACTGAGTTTCCCTTTAAACAGACTTTCTCCCACTGAGTCTGGACTTTACTGGTATTGTAATTTACTGATAATGACAAAGCTAAATAGGTCACATTCAAAGATCAAGATGCCACAATGGCATCTATGTCTTTGTGTTATAGTTGCGTTCCTGTACACACGCGGCTACTTGTCTCCCACAAGCAAGTGGGTCACGCTGACATTGAGCAAAGATAGCGTACAGTATTCATAGCTGTAATTTCTCCTTAAGCAGTATTAATAATACACACGTCATGTTCTCTGTATTCGTCGTGGACCTGGGAGAGCGCAACTTGTGTATTTCAAATATAAGCATTTAGATTTAGCTTTAAAAGGATATCCACAGTTTACAGTAAATTTTCTGAATAAGCTGTTGTGTGTGTACATGATGAACAACATTTGTGGCCATTATATAACATCAAACCTACATTTTTTTTTTTACTAGTTTTCCCCTCTGCAGGCCCCATTTCAGTTTTCTCTGAGCTGATGGGTGGTCTCCAGAGGCCATGATGTCTCCCATATTCAGAAAAGAGTGCTCAGATTGAAACACTCACCTAATGAGCTAACTTTTCTTACAAGGGTGGTCCGAAGGCAAAGCATTTTTCTAAATTTAATCCCATAATCGAAGCTATTTTCTAATATACTTACTTTAAAAAATTCCCTACCGTTCCCTAACTACACTAACTACTTCATTTTTCCCCCAGAGCCCTGTGCGATGTCCAGTCTGCTGTCAGCTTATTACTATTCAGCTAAGCAGTGTCACTATTCCCTGCAGAGGCCAGTGGGCGGCCTTAGTACTCCTGCACACCAGGTATAGTGACAACGCTCTGCTGGAGGCTTATTACTATACGGTCCAATTTTCATGGACCGTCAGATTGGAGTTTTTTTGTTTTTTAATTTCTCCACGTGCAAGAAAATCAGATGACGCTCGTATCTCAGAGTCTGATCAGAATAATTAGTCCGATTTTCTAAAAAAAAAAAAAACATGTCTGAATGAGGCCTTACTCAATGAAAATGAGCTCAGATAGCGATGTCGGCTGCAAGCAAAGTGAATTGTGCGCTCTCCTGTGTGCTGACGCGATTGCAGGGGAGACCTGATGAATGACAGATCGGATCAGAAGCATAGTCACGTCGCTGGTCCAAACAGTGCTCTCCCAGTCTGCTTTAGAGACAGGTTTGCCTCTGCAACATGGGAGAAGCGGCACTGTGGCTGATTGGATCCACTGATCTGACCAACTTCAGAGCGGCACCTTCAAACTTTGAATTGTACAGCCAGCTAGGGGCGCTTCGCCCTTACCTAGGAGACATGCCACTCAGACTGCCAGGTGGCCAGTAGCCAATGAGCTGTGTACTATAAAATAAAAAATTCATTTGTTCTTGAGAACGGAGAGGATTTTTAATAAGAAGTAAAATTACAAAGTTACTTCTTCCAATTTTAACCAAGAGACCTCGAGACAACTTCTCTAAGCAGCGTTGTAAAGAAGAGTGAGCTAAAAATCCTCCAGAAGCTTGTGCAGGACTGAACGGCACACAGAAAACGATTAATTCAAGTTATTACTGCTTCAGGTGGTAATATAGGTTATTTATTGATTGGGTGTACTTACTTTTTCATATACTGCATCTGCTTTCTACCCTAGTCTTTGTTAAATAATGATAGGATGTAATATGTCATGTGCTGATCATCTGAGGATGCATTTACTTAACTTTAAGTCAGACTAAAAATCATTTTTTTCCCAGTGTCTTATTGACTGCAGCACTGACATTACCTCAACAGTGATGCAGCCAAGAACGGAGCTCAGCAGCTCTGTCTGTACAGACAGCACTCGTTACTCCATGATTGGCTGCAGCGCTGTCGATCTGACATTAGAGCTGCAAACAATAAACACGGGGAGCAGCAGCAGAGACTCAGTGCTGGACCCAGGTAGTGTGAATAAAGCACTTTGTCTTAATAAAAATAAACTGCGCCAATGGACAACTGAAAAACCCAAGTCCAAACAACCACATGTTCTCCGTCCGAGAAAAAGGGTCCGATTATGCCTATCACACTGTTCAGACTCGGCTCCGTTGTTCTTGGATGTGGAGAATATATATTTTTAAAAAAGTTTATCCATTCAGTCTGTCCGAAAAAACTGAAATACAATCAGATGTCATCTGAGTGCAGCCCGATGTTTTCCACAGACATGAATGAGCGAGTGCCATCCAATTATCGGAGGCAAATCATGCATGCTGTGATATTTTTCCTCAGAGCACAGTGGCTGGTGAAGCTGCGACAAGTGCCCGGGCCAGCGCCCGCTAATGGGTACAGAGGAGGCCAGCGCCCGCTAATGGGTACAGAGGAGGCCAGTGCCCCCTTTCTCTGAACCCATAGCTGCCACATTCATATGTGGGCAATGTAATCCTGTTATGTGTCACATGGATACATTACCCCGGTGTCGGCCGAGTCCGGGGCACTGCTCTCCCCGGTAGCACATGCCTGTGCTTGCTCCCCGTCCTCCAGGCTGCTCTTCAGCTTCTTAGGCTGACTCTCCGTTTGCTGGGAGGATGATGATGACTTTTCTTCGGCCCCTTTGTCCCGCGTACTGCTCTCCCCGGTAGGACATGCTTCTGCTTGCTCCCCGTCTTCCGGGCCGCTCTTCGGCTTATCGGGCTCACTCTCGGTTTGCTCGGTTGATGACTTATCTTCAGCCTCTTTGTCCCGCGCACTGCTCTCCCCGGTAGTCTCTCCTTTCTCTCCGGTAGGACATGCCTCTCCTTTCTCTCCGTCCTCCAGGTTGCTCTTCATCAACTTATCGGGCTGACTGTCGGTTTGCTCGGAGGATGATGACGACATATCTTCGGCCTCTTTGTCCCGCGCTCACGGTAACGAGTATGGGGGTCTAATGAGGTCTCGTGACCGGAGAGGAAAGGGAGGAGCTAATTCTGTAGGCAGCGCCGGAAAAACCGGAAGAGATTGTTGCTAAGTAACAGTGTACCGGAAATAGTCAGTGGGAGCCCGGGGTGTGAGGGGAGGAATAGTCATTCTGTGAAAAGCCCCCGGTGTGACGTCATTACACCAGCACCACATACGGGTTATTCCCCTCATTGCTGTGATATATCCACAGGATGTGCCTGATAGGCTGTGTGCCCACGATGCTTTTTTTAAGCGTTTCCGCAGCAGCAATTCCTGCCATGTTCCCCAATGATAATCTGCATGTGCTGCGGAAATTTCCGCTGCGGATTATCATTGTGGAAAAATCCGCAGCACTGCCAATTATTTTGCGGCATCGCGGCAATTTTGCTGCCATTGACTTGCATTGAATAGCTTAATATCCGCATCACTACATGTGCACATGCGGATATTAAGCGATTTAATGTGCGGATGGTACCTGGGTCTGGAGAAGAGGAGACTCTCATCCAGACCCGGGTACCATAGTACCTGTAAAAAAAAGAATTAAAAATAAAAAAATACCTTATACTCACCTTCTGATGGCCCCCGGTCTCCATAGCGATCTGTTCTGGCTCCCCGGTGGCTCGCGATGCTCTAAGGCTATGTGCCCACGATGCAGATTTTTTCTGCATCTCCCTGGCAGGAAAAACGCATGCGGATTTTACATGCGTTTTTCCTGCCAGGTAGAAGCGTTTGTGAAGCGTTCTTCACATGCATTTCTGCATGCGGGTTATCAAGCGCTTTTCCAAGCGATTTTAGCATCACTTGGAAAGTGCTTGACAACTTGGTCACACTATATAAATCCATGCAACCGGCATGGATTTATAGTAGTGTGACCAAGTTAGTTAAAAAAAAAGAATAAGAATGGTAAAAAATAAAGATTATACTTACCTTCCGATGTCCTACTGGTGTTTTCTCCGCTGCGTCCGGTGTCTTGGGCGGCTCGCGGTGGTGTGAAGGACCTGCGATGACGTCATTGAGTCATGTGACAGGTCACATGAATCAATGACGTCATGGCAGGTCCTTCACAACAACGCGACCCATACAGCAGACCAGATGGAGGGGAGAAAACACCGGGAGGACATCAGAAGGTAAGTATAATCTTTATTTTAAATTCTTTTTTTTACAGTTTCTATGGTATCCAGGTCTGGATGAGAGTCTCCTCTCCTCCAGACCTGGGTACCATCCGCACATTGAACCGTGTGATATCCACATGTGCAGATGCAGTGATGCGGATGTCACGCGGTCCAATGCAAGTCAATGGCGGCGATTACGCTGCATGTCCGCAAAATTAATGGACATGCTGCGTATTTTTCCGCAATGATAATCTGCAGCGGAAATTTCCGCAGCATGTGCACAGCACATGCAGATTATCATTGGGGACCATGAGGCATGTATTACCAAGCGTTTTTTAAGCGTTTTCACTGCGGAAATTCCGCTGCAAAAACGCTTGAAAAACGCATAGTGGGCACGCAGCCTATAAGGACCTGCCATGTTTTCATTTAGTCACGAGACAGGTCACGCGACTGCCGACGTCAGCGGTCGCGTGACCTGTCACATGGGTAAATGACGTCATGGAAGGTCCTTTTGCAACACCGGGGAGACGGGGGGCCATCGGAAGGTGAGTATAATTTTTTTTTTTTTACCATTTTTATTCTTTATTTTACCTAACTTGGTCACACTATGTAAAATCCATGCCAGTTGCATGGATTTAGGCTGCGTGCCCACTATGCGTTTTTCAAGCATTTTTGCAGCGGAATTTCCACAGCGAAAATACTTAAAAAACGCTTGGTAATACGTGCCCCATGGTCCCCAATGGTAATCCGCATGTGCTGTGCACATGCTGCGGAAATTTCCGCTGCCGATTATCATTGTGGAAAAATATGCAGCATGTCCATTAATTTTGCGGACACGCAGCGTAATTGCCGCCATTGACTTGCATTGAAACGCATATTATCCGTGTCAGCACATTTGCACATACAGATAATATGCGTTTCTATGTGCGGATGGTACCCGGGTCTGGAGAAGAGGTACCCAGGTACCATAGAACCTGTTAAAAAAAGAATTTAAAATAAAAAATAAAGATTATACTCACCTTCCGATGGCCCCCGGTGTTTTCTCCGCTCCGTCTGGACTGTTGTATGGGTCGCGGTGTTGTGAGGACCTGCCATGTCGTCATTTAGAGTCATGTGACAGGTCACGCGACCACTGACGTCGGCGGTCGCATGACCTGTCACATGACTCAATGACGTCATCGCAGGTCCTTTCACACCACCGAGACCCATACAACAGACCAGACGGAGCGGAGAAAACACCGGGGGACATCAGAAGGTAAGTATAATCTTTTTTTTTCATTTTTTACCATTCTTATTCTTTTTTTTTAACTGTTACTTGGTCACACTATATAAATCCATGCCGTTTGCATGGATTTATTTAGTGTGACCAAGTTGTCAAGCACTTTTCCAAGTGATGCTAAAATCGCTTGGAAAAGTGCTTGATAACCCGCATGCAGAAATGCATGCAAAAACGCTTGACAAACGCTTCTACCTGGCGGAAAAAACGCATGTAAAAACCGCAGTAGTTTTTCCTGCCAGGGAGAAGCTGAAAAAATATGCAGCGTTTCTGCATCGTGGGCACTTAGCCTTAGGCTGTGTGCCCACGTAGCGTTTTACAAGCGTTTTTGATGCGGAATTTCCGCAGCGGAAACGCTTGTAAAACGCTTGGTAACCCGCACCCCATGATCCCCAATGGGTTTCCGCAACTTCTATGCACATGCTGCGGATTTTTCCGCAGCGTTTATGCTGCGTTCAAAAATCCGCAGCATGTCATTTAATTTTGCGTTTCCGCAAGCGGAATTGCCTTTGTCCAATGCATAAAAAACGCAAGGCAATTCCGCATGTGGAAAACGCGTGATAAACGCGCGAAAAATGCGCGATAAACGCGTGCGGAATTCCACATGCGTTTTTCCGGGAGAGGACTTGCATTTATGCAGCAGAAATTTTCTGCTTCATAAATGCAACGTGGGCACATAGCCTTATATAGTGTGACCAAGTTGTCAAGCACTTTCCAAGTGATGCTAAAATCACTTGGAAAGCGCTTTGTAACCCGCATGCGAAATCGCATGTGAAAAACGCTTCACTTCCGCTTGTCCCTGGCAGGAAAAACGCATGTGCAGTCTGCATGTACAATCCGCATGCGTTTTTTCTGCCAGGGAGATGCAGAAAAATCCGGAGCATTTCTGCATTGTGGGCACTTAGCCATAGACAGTACCGGGACCAGCGTTCACCCTCAGCCCGGCCCGGTTATGCGCCACTGACAGTAGCGGCCATTGTGTGCGTGGTGCTCTCCGTTCATGTGTACATTCACTCCAGTCATGGCTGTAAGAGCCTGGTGTAGATTCCCGCATACAGTATAGTGACACGCTGCGGATTTTCTCGCTGGTGAATGACATTTTATGTCTTGTTATATTTTACATATTTCAAAAACGTTTACACAATGCAGCAATGGTAATGTACAGTGGGATATCCATTTGTACTATCATTGCGTCTATGTAATGCGCGGACATCCCGCTGTGCAACCCTTAAATGCCGTGGTCAATGGCGACTGTGAGAACTAAGGCCCCTGTCACTTCACCAGCCTCCAGTAATGTAGCTGCATCATAGGACCTATCAATGGCCCCCGTGGCTGCCACCTTCCTATTAGTTCCTGCCAACAGCATCATCACGGTGGCTTCATTACAGAAAGAGTTGTCTTAATGAGACGGACAATGATTTCAGATGAGAGTGATTTGGGGGAAGTAGAGTTGCGTGAGACGCAGCGATAAAGGAACAGAAAGTTTAGTATTGCATATTGGAAAGTTATTTTCATATCTTTTCCTTAGAGTTGAGCAAAAAGATTCACAGGGCCCTGGTCCAGTGGCCATGTCAGTGGTCAGTGACTGTTGAACAGTGTGATGCAGCAGCAAAAAAGGCAAACACAGATCTGGGATGCATTAAGAGAAGAATAGAGTCTAGATCATGTGAAGTAATTATCCCTCTCTACTCCTCTTTGGTCAGACCTCATCTGGAATACTGAGTCCAGTTCTGAGCACCACATCATAAAAAAAGCATTGAAAAATTGGAGCAAGTTCAGAGAAGATCTGCCAAGATGGTGAGCGGACTGCAAACTATGTCCTATGAGGAACGGGTAGAGGATCTGGGAATGTTTAGCTTGCAAAAAAGAAAACTGAGAGGAGACTTAATAGCTGTCTACAAATATCTGAAGGGCTGTCACACTGTACAGAGATCATCCTTATTCTCATTTGAATATGGAAACACGAGACGCAATGGAATGAAACTGAAAGGCAGAAGATAAAGATTAGATATTAGAAAAAACTTTTTGACAGTGAGGGTGATCAATGAGTGGAACAGGCGGCCACGAGAGGTGGTGAGTTCACTTTCAATGGATGTCTTCAAACAGAGGCTGGACAGACATCTGTCTGAGATGATCTAGTGAATCCTGCATTGAGCAGGGGGATGGACACGATGACCCAGGAGGTCCCTTCCAACTCTAATATTCTATGAACCAAATAGCTGTGAACCTCCTACCTACCAGCATCACCAGTATGATACATGACGCCACACCAGGCCTACTACTCTGAAGTGGCCCCGGGGATGCTGGTAGGTAGAAGATTGATCACAAGGCTCTGGTTTGGTGCCCGTGGACTACTGATAAGTCTAGGGGGATGATACAAAAATAACTTTCCAATACACTAGCCTAACTTTTCTATTCCATCATAAGCTATGACCCACACCACTTATGATTTACAATGGTGTGTGATTATGTCTCCACTACAACACTGCAAGCAGTGATTGGTCACCACAGTCAGGTAAAGGCAGATAAAATATTATAGTAGGTATAGGTTAAATATTTTAGAAAGTGCTTTTCTTATTTTGTCTTCAAATACATACTTTTTATATCCAGGAAAACACAATGCAGCATATATACACTGTATGAACATAAGTTTTGTGATACACCTTTTAATCATTGAATTCAGATTTTTCAGCCAGTCCTTTTGTCTCAGTTGTATGAAATCCAGCCCCAACTATGCCGACCGCCTTACTAACATTTGTAAAAGAATGGCTTGTTTCAAAGAGCTCTCTGAATTTGAGTGAGGCATTGTAAGGCAACATTCAGAAGTCAGCGCATGACGGTCCAAGAACAGACTGGTCATGGGTCTTCTGACCCAAACTTGGCAGCATCATATACAGTTAGGTCCATATATATTTGGACAGAGACAACATTTTTCTAATTTTGGTTCTAGTGTTATGTTCTGCTACCAAAGCTAAGGAAAGAGAGGAGATCTGTCCCTACTATAGGACTCAGCTGAATCCCTACGATGTAACAGGGAACCTGATCCTGCGATCAGACCTGCTAAAGTCCTAATCTAGTCTGTACGGAGACCTATAGATGTGGGGAGGGAATCCCTACAAGTACTAAGGACTGGGAGGAATATGGGACACCTCCTAACAGAAATAGTAGCAGACAGACGAACAAACAAAATAGATAGAACATAGAGGTCCGTAGACCAAGCAAACTAACAGAGTTAGATACAGAGCACAGGCTAGCTAGAAAGTAGATATACAATGAAGTCCAGCAAAGCCAGAAGGGCGGAGCAGGATTAAATAGGCCAACAAGGTCATGTGACCAGCAAAGGAAAAAAGACCTAAGAGCAAGGTTCTAACAGTACCCCCCCTTCTAAGAGGATCCTCCGGATCCCCTAGGACCAGGCTTATCAGGAAATCTCCTGTGAAACGCTCTGATAAGTCTGGACGCGGAAACATCATCTGACCTCACCCAAGAGTTATCCTCGGGTCCGAAACCTTTCCAGGCCACAAGATACTGCAAACTACCTCTATACCGTCTAGAGTCAAGGATGCGAGAAATTTCATATTCCCCGTCCTCCACCACCGGAGGAACAGAGGCAGAGGCGTCACCATCCGACACAACAGCTTTTTTTAACAGAGAGACATGAAAGACCGGATTAATTCTCCAGGAGGTAGGAACCTCCAACCTAACAGCAGATTGGTTGACAACCTGAAGCACCTTAAAGGGCCCTACAAACTTGGGACCCAATTTCTTAGAAGGAATCCTCAACCGCAGATTCCTAGAGGACAACCAAACCATGTCACCAACAGCGAACAAAACCTCCTGTCGTTTCCTATCAAAGTAGTCTTTAGATTTTCTGTTGGCCTCCTGAAGATTACCACGCACATCCGTCCAAACTCTTTCCAAATCACCGGAAAAATTCTCCTCCTCAGGCACGGCAGATCCCAACTTGGAGAACGACCCAAACGACGGATGTCTCCCAGAACAACAAAAAAAAGGCGAACAACCAGCAGAAGAAGATGTATGATTGTTCAGAGCAAATTCGGCAAGTGGCAGAAACTCAGACCACCCCTCTTGATTGTCTGCCACAAAACAACGCAAGAACTGCTCAACATCCTGGTTTTTCCTTTCTGTCTGGCCATTAGATTCAGGATGATATCCGGACGAAAACGACAAATGAATTCCCAACCTGTCACAAAAGGCACGCCAAAAACGAGCCACGAACTGAGGACCCCTATCAGAAACAATGTCAGTAGGAACGCCATGAAGTCTGACAATTTCCTTGACAAAGGCCTTAGCGAGAGTTTTAGCGCAGGGCAGTTTGACGAAGGGAACCAAGTGACACATCTTGCTAAAACGGTTCACGACCACCCAGATGACAGTAAAACCCTCAGAGGGGGGAAGGTCAGTTATAAAGTCCATAGCCAAATGTGTCCAAGGAGCACTGGGGACCTCCAAAGGACAAAGCAACCCCGCAGCAGGAGTATGTGAGGACTTAGATCTAGCACATATAGTACATTGGCGCACCCACTTAATGACTTCCTTCTGCCATCCAGGCCACCAAAAACTGCGACCCACCAGTCTCTTGGTCTCAGAGATTCCGGGATGACCTGCCAACCGAGATTCGTGACACTCAACAAACAAATCTCTCCTAAAGGTCCCAGGCACAAACAACCTCCCATGAGGAGTGTTAGATGGGGCATTCTCCTGAGCTTTAAGAATCTCATCTTCCAAAACGGAGTCTAAAGCAGCTATCACAACACCTTCTTGTAAAATGTTTTCCTCTTTCTCAGCACCGACTATGGGAGAAAAACTGCGAGACAAGGCATCCGCCTTAACATTCTTAGTACCAGGGATGTAAGTAACGGAGAAATTAAACCGCGAGAAAAACAGTGCCCACCTAGCCTGACGGGCATTCAGGCGCTTGGCAGCATCAAGATATATCAGATTTTTATGATCCGTAAGAACCTGAACGGGAAATTCCGCACCTTCCAAGAAGTGGCGCCAGTGTTCAAATGCGAGTTTAATAGCCAATAATTCCCGATTACCAATATCGTAATTCAGTTCAGTCTCCGAAAATTTTTTTGAAAAAAAGGCACAGGGATGTAATCCATCCCCGTTATCCTGAGACAATACTGCGCCAACCCCCACAGAGGAAGCATCAACCTCAACCAAAAACGGCCTAGTAACATCAGGCTGCATAAGGATGGGAGCAGAGGTGAACCTCTCCTTGAGATACACAAAAGCTTCAATGGCCTCAGAAGACCACTGAACCGCATCAGCACCTTTCCTGGTGAGATCAGTCAGAGGTTTGACAATACTAGAAAAATTTTTTATGAATTTTCTATAGTAATTGGCGAAACCCAAAAACCTCTGTATCGATTTCAAACCAATAGGCCTAGGCCATTCCTGCACAGCCTGAACCTTAACCGGATCCATCTCAAAAGCTTTGCTGGAGATAATGTAGCCCAAAAAACTAATTCTCTGTACAGCGAACTCACATTTCTCCAGCTTAGCAAAAAGCGAATTGTCCATTAATAACTGTAATACCTCACGCACGCTCCGCCAATGAGACTCCAGATCTGGCGAATAAATCAAAATGTCATCCAAATACACAACCACATTTTTACCGATCAAAGGTCTAAGGATGTCATTAATCAGATTCTGAAAAAATGCAGGAGCATTAGTAAGACCAAAAGGCATAACCAGATTCTCAAAATGACCCACAGGAGTGTTAAAAGCAGTCTTCCATTCATCACCCTCCTTCATGCGCAACAGATTGTATGCCCCCTTAAGGTCAATTTTAGAGAACCACTTGGCCCCCAATAACTGGTTAAACAGATCAGGAATCAATGGCAGTGGGTAAGGATTGCGTACCGTAATTTTGTTAATCTCACGAAAATCCAGACAAGGACGTAAACCGCCGTCCTTTTTTTTTACAAAAAAAAATCCAACCGCCACAGGAGACTTAGAGGGCCTAATGTGACCGGCGGCCAAACTTGTCTGTATGTATTCCTCCAAAGCCTTCCTCTCAGGAATAGTAAGGTTAAATAAACGACTTTTAGGAAGAGTCGCTCCAGGGACAAATTCAATAGAACAATCATAGTCTCTATGGGGAGGCAAAACCTGCGATTCTTTCTCAGAAAAAACTCTCCAAAAATCCTGAATAGGAACAGGCAATTCTCCCCTATCCAAAGCTGCAATACGCCCGTTACAACACTTGTCATAACATTTATGGCTCCAGGATTTAATTTCACTGGTAGACCAATCCAGTACAGGATTGTGAAATTTTAACCAGGGCAAACCCAATATTACTGGAGAAGGCAAGTTATTCAACACTACCAAATCCAATTTCTCATGGTGAACACCATTAATAGTGAGAGGAAATTCACTGACCTTGAGAGTAATATTCTTCAAAGGGGAGCCATCCACAGAAACCACAGAAATGGGGGATGATAAAGGTTCAGGTTTTAAATTGAGTTTTTCCACGAATCCCCCATCAATTACATTCAGTGTAGACCCGCAATCAACAAACACCCGAAATTCCATTAATTTTTCCTGCGCAATCGTGGAAGCAGCTAAAAATATACCCTTGGAATTTAAACAGGCAATACGGGCGTGACTGACCATTTTTTTTTCTTTCTTCATACGAAGCTCACAGCCTTTAATCAAATGACCAGATTTTCCGCAATAGAAACACAAGCCTTCCGAAAAACGACGGTCTTTTTCTTGAGAGCGAGGTGCCACCGATCCAATCTCCATCGGTTCACCACTGTTAGTACACACATTATCATAACCAGAAACTGACATAGCAGAGGATTTGCTCTCATTAACCCTAGCACGCAGTCTTCTATCCACCCGTATAGCTAATTGCATAGCCTGTTGCAAATCCTCAGGTGTAGGATAAGCAATTAGCAGGTCTTTAACCCTTTCACTGAGCCCAGCAAGAAATAGACTTTTCAGAGCAGAATCGTTCCACCCTGTTTGAGTGGACCAACGACGAAAATGAGTACAATATTTTTCCACATTACCTGATCCTTGTTTCAAACGTCTCAACTCAGTCTCAGCTGATGCCACACGGTCAGGATCATCATATAATAGTCCTAAAGCAGAAAAAAAACTATCCACTGATCTGAAGCATGTATCACTAGGTTGCAAAGAAAAGGCCCACTCCTGAGGCTCTTTGCGCAAAAGTGACATTATGAACCCTACGCGCTGGGATTCATCCCCAGAGGACTTGGGTCTCAAACGAAAATACAATAAGCAAGCATTTTTAAATGAAAAAAATTCTCGATGTTCACCAAAAAATAAATCCGGCAAACATACCTTAGGCTCCAAGAAATATGCTCCAGGACAGTTACTCACGTGCTGACGGAGCTCGGCCACTTCCAGAGAGAGTCCCTGCAGGTGTTTAGCCAAATCCTGAACCGACACCATGATGGAACAAAAAAAATCTTTCCTTAGAGAATTTGCAGGCTGGACTTACTGTTATGTTCTGCTACCAAAGCTAAGGAAAGAGAGGAGATCTGTCCCTACTATAGGACTCAGCTGAATCCCTACGATGTAACAGGGAACCTGATCCTGCGATCAGACCTGCTAAAGTCCTAATCTAGTCTGTACGGAGACCTATAGATGTGGGGAGGGAATCCCTACAAGTACTAAGGACTGGGAGGAATATGGGACACCTCCTAACAGAAATAGTAGCAGACAGACGAACAAACAAAATAGATAGAACATAGAGGTCCGTAGACCAAGCAAACTAACAGAGTTAGATACAGAGCACAGGCTAGCTAGAAAGTAGATATACAATGAAGTCCAGCAAAGCCAGAAGGGCGGAGCAGGATTAAATAGGCCAACAAGGTCATGTGACCAGCAAAGGAAAAAAGACCTAAGAGCAAGGTTCTAACATCTAGACATTACCACAATCAATTTTAAACAAAACAATTCAGATGCAGTTGAAGTTCAGACTTTCAGCTTTCATTTGAGGGTATCCACATTAAAATTGGATGAAGGGTTTAGGAGTTTCAGCTCCTTAACATGTGCCACCCTGTTTTTAAAGGGACCAAAAGTAATCGGACAATTGACTCCAAGGCTATTTCATGGACAGGTGTGGGCAATCCCTACGTTATGTCTTTCTCAATTAAGCAGATAAAAGGCCTGGAGTTGATTTGAGGTGTGGTGCTTGCATTTAGAAGGTTTTGCTGTGAAGTAAACATGCGGTCAAAGGAGCTCTCCATGCAGGTGAAACAAGCCATCCTTAAGCTGCAAAAAACAGAAAAAACCCATCCGAGAAATTGCTACAATATTAGGAGTGGCAAATTCTACAGTTTGGTACATCCTGAGAAAGAAAGAAAGCACTGGTGAACTCATCAATGCAAAAAGACCTGGGCGCCCACGGAAGACAACAGTGGTGGATGATCGCAGAATCATCTCCATGGTGAAGAGAAACCCCTTCACAACAGCCAACCAAGTGAACAACACTCTCCAGGAGGTAGGCGTATCAATATCCAAATCTACCATAAAGAGAAGACTGCATGAAAGTAAATACAGAGGGTTCACTGCACGGTGCAAGCCACTCATAAGCATCAAGAATAAAAAGGCTAGACTGGACTTAGCTAAAAAACATCTAAAAAAGCCAGCACAGTTCTGGAAGAACATTCTTTGGACAGATGAAACCAAGATCAACCTCTACCAGAATGATGGAAAGAGAAAAGTATGGCGAAGGCGTGGTACAGCTCATGATCCAAAGCATACCACATCATCTGTAAAACCCGGCGGAGGCAGTGTGATGGCTTGGGCATGCATGGCTGCCAGTGGCACTGGTCACTAGTGTTTATTGATGATGTGACACAGGACAGAAGCAGCCGAATGAATTCTGATGTATTCAGAGCCATACTGTGTGCTCAGATCCAGCCAAATGCAGCCAAACTGATTGGTCGTCGTTTCATACTACAGATGGACAATGACCCAAAACATAAAGCCAAAGCAACCCAGGAGTTTATTAAAGCAAAGAAGTGGAATATTCTTGAATGGCTTAGTCAGTCACCTGATCTCAACCCAATTGAGCATGCATTTCACTTGTTAAAGACTAAACTTCAGACAGAAAGGCCCACAAACAAACAGCAACTGAAATCCACCGCAGTGAAGGCCTGGCAGAGCATCAAAAAGGAGGAAACACAGCGTCTGGTGATGTCCATGAGTTCAAGACTTCAGGCAGTCATTGCCAACTGTAACATACCTGGCGGCGTCCTTGCATGGTGGTCCATCTCCCACTGTGCAAGAGGGCGCACTTGATCTCCTGTCCAGAATGTCTCTCTGGCTTCCCTCCATGCTGTCTGTTTGTGTCTGTTTCTGCTGCTTAAGGGCGGCGCCCGATCACTTCCTGCCTTTTGTACCTGCTGTGGGTCACACCCCTTGTGCGTCCTCAGCCTATTGCTGTCTGTCACTTGGTATATAGCTCAGCAGCTCCCTTCTATCCCTGCCTGAGCATAGTGTTTCCTTCAGTGTGTGCTTGCACTCTGAAGGTGCCAGGTCCTGTTCTTTGTTTCCTTGTCTGCCTTTCCTGGAGGCTGTATTTCCAGGCCTGTCTGAACTGAGTCCTGTATGTCTCCTGCTTTTCGGTATTAGTTCCCGTGTCTGAACTGAGTCCTTTCTGTGTTCTCTTGTCTGTCCTGTCTGAACACGCTCCTAGCCTGTTCCTCCTGCCTTCTAGGGGCCGATTACCTAGACCCGTTCCTGTATCTTGTCTGACCTGTCTGAACTCGCTCCTAGCCTGTTCCTCTCGCCTTCTAGTGGCCGATTTCCTAGACCCGCTCCTGTGTCTGGTCTGTCCTGTCTGAACACGCTCCTTGCCTGTTCGTTCCGCCTTCTAGTGGCCGTTTTCCTAGACCCGCTCCTGTGTCTGGTCTGTCCTGTCTGAACTCGCTCCTTGCCTGTTCGTTCCGCCTCTCTGGGGGCCGTATTCCCAGACCCGCTCCTGTATCCCTCTGCAGTGTCGGTCTCCTCCGTACACTCAGTTCCAGTCTGAACTCTCTCCTGTCCTTTACCTGTTTTGCCTCTATGTCCGTTCCCTTCCTTTTTCTGCAGAGTCTGAACTCGTACCTAACTCCTGCTTGTTGTCTCTGCAAGTACTGTGTGAGTATCTGGCTCTGTCTTTCCCTTCCTGTCTGTTCGGTGTGAACAGAGCCCTGTCCTCCCTGCTCAGCCTTGTCTGCACTCTAGCTGTACTTGCCTGTAACCCTCTGCCTGTATTGTTCCTGAGTCCCGGTGTGTACTGGGTCCTATCCCGCCTGTGTTCCTACCTGCTAGTGCCTCCCTGTCTGCACTCTAGCTGTGCTTGCCTTTACCCCCCTGCCTGCATACCCGCCTGCCTGCATACCAGTCGTGCCTGCCTATACCCACCAGTCTGTGTGCCAGCCTACCAGCCTGTTCCTGTATTCCCCTGTGTGGGTCAACAGCCGTGTCCGGGGTCTGTCCTGGAGTAGCATCTGGTCCCTCTGCTCGGTTCCTCCTTGGTGCACTGGCGTCGTATGCCGTCGTGCGACCCTGGTCGGATCGGGTGAATACTTAGTCACGCCCCTCCAGGCATTCACTCTCCGGCACGGTCCAGTGGAATCACTACCAATCACACGCACACGCCGCTTAGCCCGGGCGTGTGCACAACAGCATGCTCAGGCCATGGTTCCCGTTGAGCCCCACGGCCTTCGCTCTTTGAGAAGTTTTTCCAGCGAATACATGCATTAAAATAAAATAAATAAATTTTTTTCCCCCTTTAGCTGAGTTCCAGGCGAATTACGCACCCGTCCAGATGGATCTATCAGCCCTTGTTCCTGCGGATCCGCCACGTTACTATGGGGATCCAAGACAGTGTCGTGCATTTGTGGAGCAATGCATGTTACACTTTAAGGCCTACCCTCTCTATTTTCCTTCCGATTGGGCTAAAGTGGCCTTTATGATTGACTACCTAGCGGGTGATGCCTTGAAATGGGTCACCCCCCTATGGGAAGCATGGGATCCTGTCATCCTTGACCTGCAGGCCTTCCTGGTGGCCTTTCGTATGGTCTTCGAGGACCCTAACTCTGAGGCCCCTGCTGAAGCTTCACTTCCCAATATCCCGGAGCAGCCCCGACGGGTAATGTGTGTGGGTAGCGCAATAGTCCTCCAGCCCAATGAGACTACTGCCCACCCAGAATCCTCACAGGGTGACTACGCTTTCCGGAATACTTCTCTCAACCTCAAGAGGCAGTCCAGACGTGCTAGACTTAGAGGCAAGCCGTCACGCCAGGGTCTGTCCTCCCTGAGACCTCCTGACCCCAACCTTGAAGTCCCTACTGAAGCTTCATCTCCCTGTATCCCGGAGAAACCCCAATGGGTAGTGTGCGTGGGTAGTGCACCAGTTCTCCTGGCCGAAGAGACTTCTGCCCATCCAGACTCCACACAGGAGAACTTCCTGCACCCGGCATCAGATGCTTCTTTCTCTTTAACCGGTGTGCATGTCCAAGGATGCTCCAAAGTGGTAGTTACCTCCGAGTCTCTACACCCCTCCGACCAGGCGGAGGATCCCCTGTTGCCTCCTGAACCCTCCGGGATACCACTCGATGACAAATGGAGAGAGACTTCTCTACACCCGGTACTCAATACTTTGTCCGCTTCGTCCTGTGAGCCTGACAATGGGTACCCCAAAGTGGTAGTTACCTCCGAGTCTCTACACCCCTCCGACCAGGCGGAGGACCTCCAGTTGTCTCCTGAACCCTTCGGGGTGCTACCTGGTAGCGAAAGGACAGAGACTCTCCTATACTCTGTACCTGATACCTTGCTCGCTTCGTCCAGTGAGTCCAACTTAGTGTACTCCGAAGCAGAGGTTACTCCTGAGTCTCTACACCCCTCCGACCAGGCGGAGGACCTCCAGTTGTGTTCAGAATCCTTCGGGGTGCCACCTGGTGGTGAATGGACAGAGACTTTCCTATATCTTGGATCTGATACCTCGCTTGCTTCGTCCAGTGAGTCCGACCTAGTGTACTCTGAAGCAGAGGTTACCCGTGAGTCTCTACACCCCTCTGACCAGGCGGAGGACCGCCAGCTGTCTCCAGAACCCTTCGGGGTGCCACCTGGTGGTGAATGGACAGAGACTTTCCTATACTCGGTACCCGATACCTCGCCTGCTTCCTCCAGTGAGTCCGACCTAGTGTACTCTGAAGCAGAGGTTACCCGTGAGTCTCTACACCCCTCTGACCAGGCGGAGGTCCGCCAGCTGTCTCCAGAACCCTTCGGGGTGCCACCTGGTGGTGAATGGACAGAGACTTTCCTATACTCGGTACCCGATACCTCGCCTGCTTCCTCCAGTGAGTCCGACCTAGTGTACTCTGAAGCAGTTGTTTTCTCTGAGCCTCTGCACTCTTCTGACCCGGCGGAGGACCTCCAGTTGTTTCCTGAATCCTCCGGGATACCACCAGATAACAAAGAGACAGTGACTTTTCCTCATTATGTACCTGATAACCCGTCTATTTCTTCCTGTGAGCTTGACAAGATGTACCTCGAAGCAGAGATTACCCTTAAGTCTCTGTCCCCCTCCAACCCAGTGAACGACTGGTCCTCGAATTCCCTGCGGAAGATTCTGGCAGGCCTGAAGAAGAGGGGGCGTAAGGGGGGAGGTACTGTAACATACCTGGCGGCGTCCTTGCATGGTGGTCCATCTCCCACTGTGCAAGAGGGCGCACTTGATCTCCTGTCCAGAATGTCTCTCTGGCTTCCCTCCATGCTGTCTGTTTGTGTCTGTTTCTGCTGCTTAAGGGCGGCGCCCGATCACTTCCTGCCTTTTGTACCTGCTGTGGGTCACACCCCTTGTGCGTCCTCAGCCTATTGCTGTCTGTCACTTGGTATATAGCTCAGCAGCTCCCTTCTATCCCTGCCTGAGCATAGTGTTTCCTTCAGTGTGTGCTTGCACTCTGAAGGTGCCAGGTCCCGTTCTTTGTTTCCTTGTCTGCCTTTCCTGGAGGCTGTATTTCCAGGCCTGTCTGAACTGAGTCCTGTATGTCTCCTGCTTTTCGGTATTAGTTCCCGTGTCTGAACTGAGTCCTTTCTGTGTTCTCTTGTCTGTCCTGTCTGAACACGCTCCTAGCCTGTTCCTCCTGCCTTCTAGGGGCCGATTACCTAGACCCGTTCCTGTATCTTGTCTGACCTGTCTGAACTCGCTCCTAGCCTGTTCCTCTCGCCTTCTAGTGGCCGATTTCCTAGACCCGCTCCTGTGTCTGGTCTGTCCTGTCTGAACACGCTCCTTGCCTGTTCGTTCCGCCTTCTAGTGGCCGTTTTCCTAGACCCGCTCCTGTGTCTGGTCTGTCCTGTCTGAACTCGCTCCTTGCCTGTTCGTTCCGCCTCTCTGGGGGCCGTATTCCCAGACCCGCTCCTGTATCCCTCTGCAGTGTCGGTCTCCTCCGTACACTCAGTTCCAGTCTGAACTCTCTCCTGTCCTTTACCTGTTTTGCCTCTATGTCCGTTCCCTTCCTTTTTCTGCAGAGTCTGAACTCGTACCTAACTCCTGCTTGTTGTCTCTGCAAGTACTGTGTGAGTATCTGGCTCTGTCTTTCCCTTCCTGTCTGTTCCGTGTGAACAGAGCCCTGTCCTCCCTGCTCAGCCTTGTCTGCACTCTAGCTGTACTTGCCTGTAACCCTCTGCCTGTATTGTTCCTGAGTCCCGGTGTGTACTGGGTCCTATCCCGCCTGTGTTCCTACCTGCTAGTGCCTCCCTGTCTGCACTCTAGCTGTGCTTGCCTTTACCCCCCTGCCTGCATACCCGCCTGCCTGCATACCAGTCGTGCCTGCCTATACCCACCAGTCTGTGTGCCAGCCTACCAGCCTGTTCCTGTATTCCCCTGTGTGGGTCAACAGCCGTGTCCGGGGTCTGTCCTGGAGTAGCACCTGGTCCCTCTGCTCGGTTCCTCCTTGGTGCACTGGTGTCGTATGCCGTCGTGCGACCCTGGTCGGATCGGGTGAATACTTAGTCACGCCCCTCCAGGCATTCACTCTCCGGCACGGTCCAGTGGAATCACTACCAATCACACGCACACGCCGCTTAGCCCGGGCGTGTGCATAACACCAACAAAGGGTTTTCAACCAAGTACTAGAAATGAACATTTTATTTACAATTATTTAATCTGTCCAATTACTTTTGGTCCCTTTAAAAACAGGGTGGCACATGTTAAGGAGCTGAAACTCTTAAACCCTTCATCCAATTTTAATGTGGATACCCTCAAATGAAGGCTGCAAGTCTGAACTTCAACTGCATCTGAATTGTTTTGTTTAAAATTCATTGTGGTAATGTCTAGAACCAAAATTAGAAAAATGTTGTCTCTGTCCAAATATATATGGACCTAACTGTATACCTATAAGGCTGTTGAGTTTGAGTCAGGAGACCCACAACCAGTTTGTGTTCTAGCCTCGGACCGTGATAGGCTGCATTCCCACAATGAGCTTTTATTGCGTTTTTGACGCTGCATGATTTCCCTGAATTAAAAACGCAGAATCTTACAGTTCTAGCAAAGTGGATGGGATTTATAGAAATCTCCTGCCCACTGTGCTTCTTATTTAAGCTGCATAAACTGACCTATGATGCATTTTTCAAATTCGCAATATGTTAGTTTTCTGCAGATTTTCCCCATAGAGTTACATTAGATGCAGAAATTACTCAGGTAAAAACGCACATGCATTTTTTATGTGTTTCTGCAGCAGAAACGCATCAAAAACACATGTAATACAGACCTAAGTATATCAATTAAGTTCAGTGAAATCAAAATACAGGAAGTTTCAAAAACAAAGTAGCTTTATTGAAAGAATGACATGCCAAACAGAGACAAAAACAGGGTTAAAAAGGCAATAAACACATGTTAAAAAAAACGCATACAAAAACGCAATGAAAAAACACAAGTAACCTAATTTAAATAATAGGTGCAGAAATGGTGCAAAAATTCAGCAACATCAAAAGCTTACTAAAAGCTCATCGTGGGAACATCGGACATCTGAATGAAGACTGTTATGGAGACCCTCTTTGTTTTAAGGAGAACTTTGGAATAGACAGCAAAGGGTCTTCACATTGCCAGTGAGATTCAAATTAAGATACTTCATCGATGAAGGAAGAGAGACAGAATGCATGTGTGGCACCCCAGGAGTCCGGTTGCCACAGTGGCATTGCCTCCCTCACAAGAGGTGATGCCATGCCTGGAAGCAAGCAGGGGTCCCCTAATTAGGTTTTGCTAAGCATGCAACATTGTCCTGGTTCCAGACCAGCAAGGGGAGCCCCTCCCCTTGGCAACTGGGATCTGGGGGCGGGGTTAGTTAGACTTAGTGTGAGGAGTTGAAGTGAGGACGTCGACGAGAGAGGAGCTGGGGAGTGGAGCTGCGCGGCAGTTCACCCCAGAAGGAACCAACACAGAGGAACCGGACACGGGAGTCCGAGGCTGTAGGGCACTGAAGGCCCAGCAGCAGAAACCGGAGGGCAGGAGACTGCAGGTCTCCTGGCCCCATCAGACGCCTGGAGGCTCAGCAGCACCGCAGGGCCCAGCACCGCCACGTGGGAGCGACGCATCAGCAAGGCCCGAGCTGCCTGCCATACGGGTGAGCACAAAGACGTTGCACTCAGGGACGAGGGCCACCGCACAGCTACAAGCAGCAAGGCCAAAGAGATTAGTGGAAAGGAAAGGCCTCCAACTTCACCTGGTGAGGTGGATTCCTTACTTGCTTCCAGGCTGCCCGGACTTCCACTTCTAGCCAGTACCCTAGTCCTGCTTTTCCTAATCACCGCCAGTAAAGATAAGAGGAAACAGCCATTAAGTTGTGGACTGATTATTGCTGTTAGAACCCTCCTGTTAGTTTTTTCTATCTTGTGTTTTGCGGTCACGTGACCATCTGCCTTTATATTCCAGCTCCACCCTTCTGGCTGTGCTGGACTTCAGTGTTGTTTGACAGTTTTGCTAACCTGGTGCTTCGGTGCCTTTCTCTGTCAGTTCGTTTGGTCCTCTGGGACCTCTAGTACATTTTTGTCAGTTTGTCTTTTGTGTTCTACAAAAACTTCTGTTTAGGAGGTATCCCATTTTTGTCCCAGTCCTTAGTTCTTTTAGGGACCCCTCCCTTAATTCTATAGGTCTTCGTTCAGACTAGCCAAGGACTAAGGCGGGTCTGTTCACTAGGAACAGGCAGCCCGCTACATCGTAGGGATTCAGCTTAGTCTTACTGTAGGGACAGCTTTCCACTATCTTTCCTTAGTACATGTTGCAGATCATAACAGTAAGTCCAGCCCAAAAAACTAAAAGTAAAGAAATTTGGGGATCAGTATGGTTTCCATCCAGGATTTGGCTCAACGCTTGCAGGGATTGTCTCTGGAGGTGGCCGAGCTCCAGCAACACGTGAGTAGCTGTTCTGGAGCGCATTTTGTCGAACCCAAGGTAGGACTGCCTGATGTTTTTTATGGTAAACAGCAAGATATTTTTTCCTTTAAAAATGCTTGTTTGTGGGGGCGTGGCCTGGGCTCTGGCATGGCTGGTCGTGCTTGATTACTGCTCCTGTTCTCAGGTCACGAAAAGTACTCTAAACTCGTCGTACTTTCTATTTAATTAGCTGTAGCCCCTAGTGTCCTCTCTCTACTGCTTTGTGGACACACCAGATCGTTCATACCTCGGTTATAGCTGGGAGGACCGAAGAGGATACAGCGGAGACCCCGGAACGGTGCCGCCTGTTCAGTGGTGGAGCTTCCCGCCTGGTCTGCGCCGCCGGCGTGACAGTGAGACGTGCAGCCGCAGGAGATCCTGGGAGATTGACCCGGTCAGTCCACCGGCAACCGAGGAGGGCCAGCACGGAGAGCGGCGGCGGGTCCCGGGTTGGCTGGTGAGCGCGGGACAAGGAGGCGGCGGCGGATCGCCCGACTTTGCTCCCTGAGTGGAGCAGGAGCCATCGGCCGGTGTCTGGGAGCCTGTGCCCGTGCCAAACAAACGGGAAACGGTAGGTGAGGTCCGGTGGGGGTGTCGCTGCTGCCCCTGGAGCGCAGGAGCCCGGCGCCATCTTTCCCTATATAGCTCCACCTACGAAACCTGAGGAGCGGGATAGGCGCCATCACACTAATACCTCGGCTCCTGCCACTACTCTCTTCAGCTGAGAGCCCAGTTAACCTCCAGGCTCTTGGAGAGGAACTTGTTAAGATTTTGGCACCATTTCACAGTCACCTGTGTCCAGGGTCGGACTGGGGTGTCTGGGGCCCACAGGGAGAACTGACTCTAGGGGCCCACCTACAGCCATATGCAAATATCTGTTATCCGCTATCCCTGTTATAGTGGAGCATTGACTGGCGGCTCCTGCACATCTACTGTGCGACACTAACTGGGATGTACAATTACGGTAGTTTGAATTAAAGGAGTTCTTTGGTTAAAACAAGTTATCACCGATCCATGGGATCCACAGGATCGGTGATCACTTATTGATCGTTTGGGTCCGAACATTGGAAAACGCGCCTATCAGAAGAATGGGGAAGTTTCATCCCTGACAGGACACTTATCCCCATTTTAAAATGCAGCTTCCAAAAAAGAGCAGCGCTCACAGTCACTGAGGGAATGAATGGATCAGTGGTCGCATCTCACATGCCACTCCAGTCTAATGGGGTGAAAAGCTTCACATTCTGCCGATTGTGTCCCAGCAGTCAGACCCCCCCCAATCAATATTATCACTGATCCTGTGGAGAGGTGATTACTTGTTTTCACCCGAGAACCCCTGTAAGGGCATCTCTGCCGCTCTGGTCCAAGTATTTAATCTCTAAGGCCACGGCCCCACTATCAGTATTTGGTCAGTATTCGGTCAGTATATTTTCTCAGGAGTGGGAGCCAAAACCAGGTGAGGAACAATCAGAGAAAAGGTATAATAGAAACAAGTCACCAATTCTGCATTTATCACCCACTCCTGGTTTTGGCAGCGACTCCTGAGAAAAAATACTGACCGAATACTAATGGTGGGGCTGTGGCCTAATGGAAAAAAATATTTTCCTAGTTAATATCAGCAAGAACAAAATGACTGCCATACACAACACAGTCCACTATATCAACACCAATAATACCACATACAAAAGGGACAAATATCGCCACACCATGACTAGATCACATATTACCACCACATAGTGACCGAATAATACCACATACAAGGAACAAATACGGCCACACCATGACCAGACCACATATTACCACCCCAAAGTGACCAAATACTACAATACTGATCATGAATACAAACCACAATACTAACAACACTGTTATTACCACCAGCGACATTATACACAGGAGCTCTGTATATAGTGTCAGTGTACAGGTAATACAGGGATCACCAGTGACATTATACACAGGAGCTCTGTATATAGTGTACAGTGTACAGGTAATACAGTGACCACCAGTGACATTATACACTGGAGCTCAGTATATAGTGTCAGTGTACAGGTAATACAGGGTTCACCAGTGACATTATACACAGGAGTTCTGTATATAGTGTCAGTGTACAGGTAATACAGTGATCACCAGTGACATTATACACTGGAGCTCTGTGTAACGGGTCTGGGAGGCGGAACCTCTGAGCTACTATACAAGGGGGCGGCCCTTGTAAGGTAGCGGGCGGCAGTCTCTGGATGAACGGACAGGGAGATACGGCAAGTGATCAGGGCAGTCTTTGGGTAAAGGGTAGGTACGACCTGTGATGGCAGAGCCTCCGGGTAGGCTAGCAGGCAGATGGTAGATGTGTGCTCCCAGGTGAGCAAGCGAGAGTCTCTGGAATAACAGGTGGTCACGGCACGTGACGGCGGAACCTCCGGGCTGGCAAGCAGGCAGGTAACGGAGAAGCGCTCCCAGGTGAGCGGGCAAGAGTCTGAAGTAGCTGATGGTCACAGCACGTGACAACGGAGCCTCCGGGCTGGCAAGCAGGCAGGTAACGGAGAAGCGCTCCCAGGTGAGCGGACAAGAGTCTGAAGTAGCTGATGGTCACAGCACGTGACAACGGAGCCTCCGGGCTGGCAAGCAGGCAGGTAACGGAGAAGCGCTCCCAGGTGAGCGGGCAAGCTGGTCCATAGACAGACTGACCGGAGTTGTAAGGCAGACCGTCGGACCTCAGGAAAGTAGGCAGGTAGCTGATGTGCGCTCCCAGGTGAGCGGGCAGGTTGGTCCTTTAGACAGACTGACAGGAGTAGTAAGGCAGACCGTCGGACCTCAGACTGGCAGACAGGTAACAAGTATTCAGGCAGGAATCAGGCAGGTAACTGGCAGGAAACTGGCAGGTAACTGGCAGGAAACTGGCAACGGGACCTGAGGGCTGAAGCACAGGTGAGACACAGGTGCAAACAACATTGCTCGGGCACCTCCATTTTGGAGGAGGTGCCTTATATATGATGAAGTCCTCCGGCCATTGGCCGGGGACTCCTTAGGACGGCGCGCGCGGCCCCTTTAAGAGGAGGGGAGCGCGCGCGCACGCGCCCTAAGCACAGGGGCCGGGAAGGAGCGCGCGCTGAGAGCAGAGCGGGAGGAGGACGCCGGGAAGGAGCGCGCGCTGACAGCAGAGCGGGGAGAGGACGCCGGGCACGGAGCAGAGCGGTGAGGGGAGCAGCGTCCCTGCCTAGCAGAGGGCAGGGACGCCAGCGCTACAGTACCCCCCCCTTTAGGCCCCCCCTTTTTTAGGCCAGACAGAAATTTAGCTAGGATGAGAGGGGCATGGATGTTCTCCCGGGGCTCCCACGTTCTCTCCTCAGGACCAAACCCCTTCCAATCTACCAGAAAAAAGGTCTTTCCTCTTACCCTTTTGGTAGCAAGAATGTTCTCTACCTCAAACTCGTCCTCAGCAGAAACCGGAGCAGGAGGCGTACCTGTAGACTTGGAAAAAGAGTTAAGTACCACAGGTTTGAGGAGAGATACATGGAAGGAGTTAGGGATCCGTAAGTTGACCGGGAGTTTCAATTTATAGGCCACCGGGTTGATCTGACTGATGACCTCCAGTGGGCCGATGAACCGAGGCCCTAACTTATAGGAAGGGATCTTGAGCCGGACATATTTGGACGAGAGCCAGACTTTATCCCCAGGACGGAATTGAGGAGGGTCCAGACGTTTTTTGTCAGCGTGTCTTTTCATACGCTCGGAAGACTGAAGGAGTGCGGATCGGGTATTCTCCCAAATGGAGGAAAATTTGCTAACGAGAGATTCCGCAGCCGGGTTGTCCACCGAGGTGGAGACAGGAAAAGGAATCCGAGGATGCTGACCAAAGACTACAAAAAACGGGGATTTGGAGGAGGATTCGCTCTCGTGATTATTGTAAGAGAACTCGGCCCATGGTAGGAGATCCACCCAGTCAGAATGGTGGGCATTAACGAAGTGCCGGAGGTAACTGGTCAGGTTCTGATTGATCCGCTCCACTTGACCATTGGACTGTGGGTGGTAAGCGGAAGAGAAGTCCAGGGAGACGTCTAGTAGTTTACAAGTGGCTCTCCAGAAGCGTGAGGTGAACTGTACCCCACGATCCGACACGATGTGGAGGGGCAGGCCATGAAAACGGAAGATGTGACGAATAAAGTCTCTAGCTAGCTCGGGTGCAGACGGGAGGCCTGGCAGGGGAACGAAATGAGCCATCTTGGAGAAGCGGTCAGCGACCACCCAAATGACCGTACAACCGGCAGAGAGTGGGAGGTCAGTTATGAAGTCCATTGCAATATGATGCCAGGGGGCAGCAGGTACTGGGAGCGGAAGGAGGCGACCGGCTGGCAGATGTCTTGGAACCTTGTTGCGGGCGCAGGACACACAGGCAGAAACAAAGTCTATTACATCCTTGTGCAGGGTAGGCCACCAGTAGTGCCGGGAAATAAGCTGGAGGGTCTTCTTCTGACCAGCGTGGCCAGCCAGTTTAGACGAGTGACCCCAGTGAAGGATCTTCTCCCGATCAGGTACTGATACGAACGTCTTTCCGGGAGGAAGACTATTTAGACTCACGGGAGCCACCTGCATTACTCTGGCGGGATCGATGATGTGTTTCGGATCTTCCTCGAGATCAGATACCAGAAAGGATCGAGACAAGGCGTCCGCCTTGACGTTTTTGTCAGCCGGGCGAAAATGAAGGACAAAATCAAAACGAGCAAAAAACAAGGACCACCGGGCTTGGCGCGGGTTAAGTCTCTGGGCATGCTGGAGATAAGCCAAGTTCTTGTGGTCAGTGTAAATTATTACCGGGTGAAGAGCCCCCTCAAGCAGGTAACGCCACTCCTCCAATGCCAGTTTGATGGCCAATAACTCTCGATCTCCTATGGAATAATTGCGCTCTGAGGAGGAGAAGAGTTTAGAGAAGAAGCCGCAAGTTACCATCCTCCCGGAAGAAGATTTTTGAGTAAGTACCGCTCCAGCTCCAGAGGAGGAGGCGTCCACTTCCAGGAAGAACTGCTTGTTGCCGTCCGGGCGATGCAGCACCGGGGCGGAAGAGAAGGCCTGTTTTAAGGAAAGAAAGGCTTCTTCTGCTTCGGGCGGCCACTCTTTGGGATTAGTACCCTTACGGGTGAGCGCGGAAATTGGGGCAGTCCGGGAAGAGAAGTGTGGTATGAAGAGGCGGTAGTAGTTGGCGAAGCCCAGGAACCGCTGAATGGCCTTCAGCCCCTCCGGTCGAGGCCATTTCTCGATGGCAGACAGTTTCTCTGGATCCATTCGTAGGCCGGTCTGAGAAATAATGTAGCCCAAAAACGGAAGCGAGGTCTGCTCAAAGAGGCACTTCTCGTATTTAGCGAAGAGGTGATTCTGCCTGAGCCTGAGCAGGACCTGACGAACGTCCCTCCGGTGAGTCTGGAGATCCGGAGAGAAGACCAAGATGTCGTCCAGGTACACCACTACGCAGGAGTAGAGAAGGTCCCGGAAGATGTCATTGACCAACTCTTGAAAGACGGCAGGAGCGTTACAGAGACCAAAGGGCATTACCAGGTATTCATAGTGGCCGTCCCGGGTGTTGAATGCCGTCTTCCATTCATCCCCTTGACGGATACGAACCAGGTTGTACGCCCCACGGAGGTCTAGTTTGGTGAAGATTCTAGCCCCCCTCAGACGATCAAATAATTCTGGAATGAGCGGAAGGGGGTACTTATTCTTCACCGTGATCTGGTTTAGGCCTCTATAGTCTATACAGGGACGGAGAGAGCCGTCCTTCTTTTTAACGAAAAAGAAGCCTGCTCCCGCCGGGGAGGTAGATTTCCGGATGAATCCCCTGGCCAGATTCTCCTCAATATATTCGGACATCGACCAGGTCTCAGCAGCGGATAAAGGATAAATACGCCCACGGGGAGGAGTAGTACCGGGTAACAGGTCGATGGGACAGTCATATGGTCTATGAGGGGGTAATGTCTCTGCCTCCTTTTTATTAAAGACATCAGCATAAGACCAATAAGGAATTGGAAGTCCAGGTAGATTAGCTGGGGTAGGAGAGGGACGGACGGGATGGACGGGAACCAGGCAGGTCTTATGACAGTCTTGTCCCCAGCGAAGGACCTCTCCGGTTTGCCAGTCAAGCACGGGTGCATGTCTCTGGAGCCAAGGCAGACCTAGCAAGAGGGCGTGAGAGAGTCCAGGCAGAACATGAAAGGAGATACTCTCAGAATGCAGCATTCCCACCTGCAGAGTAATGGATTCGGTGATGAGTTGGATGGGGCGTGGTAAGAGCCCCCCATCCACGGCAGCCACAGACAAGGGTACAGCCAGAGGTTTGGTGGGGATGCGGTATTTCTCTACCAGGGACTGTGAAATAAGATTCCCGGCTGCTCCAGAGTCCAGTTGGGCTAGTTCGAAATAACGGTTCTCCCCGTAGATGATTGAAACTGACAACAGCAGGGATGGAGAGGATTTATTCTTGTCTAGGTGGACCTCTCTGAGCGAACCTAGACACAGGCGTTTCCCGACCTTTCCGGGCAGGCACGGATCTGGTGCTCCTTACTGCCACAGTAGAAGCAGGTCCCCTCGGCACGGCGTAAGTCCTGACGGGTCTTGACCATCTTGGTCTGGTCGACCTGCATAGGCTCAGGAGGGTGTACCTGGTTAGAGACAGAAGGAGTGACGGGTTTCTGAAAAGTAGGAGCTAGACGTGGTAACCTCCTCTCACGGGTGACCTCTCTGGCACGCTCCTGGAACCGTAGGTCAATCCGGGTGGCAAGAGTTATTAAGTCATCGAGAGTGGTAGGAGTGTCCCGACCGGCAAGTTCATCTTTAATACGGCCGGACAGACCCTCCCAGAAGACGGAAACCAGAGCGTCGTTATCCCAGGTCAGCTCCGAGGCAAGGGTACGGAACCGTATGGCATATTGGCCCACGGTGAGACTCCCCTGACGGAGGCGTAGCAACGATGATGCAGATGAGGTCTTCCGTCCGGGTTCGTCGAAGACTTTCCGGAAAGCCGTGAGAAAAGCAGGCAAGTTGGACACCAGGGGGTCTCCTCTCTCCCATAGAGGATTTAGCCAGGCCAGGGCCTCCCCGGTGAGATGGGACATGATGAAGGCAATTTTGGCCCGGTCGGAGTTAAACTGGTAGGACAAAAGTTCAAAATGCAGGGTGCACTGATTTAAGAAGCCCCGAGCCTGGACGGAGTCGCCTCCGAAGCGAGGAGGTGCAGAAAGCCGGGGTCCGGGGTAGGATACCATGGTATTAGTGGGCAGCGGAGCTGCCGGATTGCAAGATATGGCACTGGCGGAGGTTGTTGGTGGATCAGACAGAGTGTTCAGGCGAGTATTAACATTCCGCAGGTGACCCAGGATGGACTCCTGTTGGGACCTCTGACGGGACAGTTCAAGACAGAGGTCCGAGAGCGAGGGAGCTTGGGTGCCACCGGGTTCCATGGCCCGAGCAAACTGTAACGGGTCTGGGAGGCGGAACCTCTGAGCTACTATACAAGGGGGCGGCCCTTGTAAGGTAGCGGGCGGCAGTCTCTGGATGAACGGACAGGGAGATACGGCAAGTGATCAGGGCAGTCTCTGGGTAAAGGGTAGGTACGACCTGTGATGGCAGAGCCTCCGGGTAGGCTAGCAGGCAGATGGTAGATGTGTGCTCCCAGGTGAGCAAGCGAGAGTCTCTGGAATAACAGGTGGTCACGGCACGTGACGGCGGAACCTCCGGGCTGGCAAGCAGGCAGGTAACGGAGAAGCGCTCCCAGGTGAGCGGGCAAGAGTCTGAAGTAGCTGATGGTCACAGCACGTGACAACGGAGCCTCCGGGCTGGCAAGCAGGCAGGTAACGGAGAAGCGCTCCCAGGTGAGCGGACAAGAGTCTGAAGTAGCTGATGGTCACAGCACGTGACAACGGAGCCTCCGGGCTGGCAAGCAGGCAGGTAACGGAGAAGCGCTCCCAGGTGAGCGGGCAAGCTGGTCCATAGACAGACTGACCAGAGTTGTAAGGCAGACCGTCGGACCTCAGGAAAGTAGGCAGGTAGCTGATGTGCGCTCCCAGGTGAGCGGGCAGGCTGGTCCTTTAGACAGACTGACAGGAGTAGTAAGGCAGACCGTCGGACCTCAGACTGGCAGACAGGTAACAAGTATTCAGGCAGGAATCAGGCAGGTAACTGGCAGGAAACTGGCAGGTAACTGGCAGGAAACTGGCAACGGGACCTGAGGGCTGAAGCACAGGTGAGACACAGGTGCAAACAACATTGCTCGGGCACCTCCATTTTGGAGGAGGTGCCTTATATATGATGAAGTCCTCCGGCCATTGGCCGGGGACTCCTTAGGACGGCGCGCGCGGCCCCTTTAAGAGGAGGGGAGCGCGCGCGCGCCCTAAGCACAGGGGCCGGGAAGGAGCGCGCGCTGAGAGCAGAGCGGGAGGAGGACGCCGGGAAGGAGCGCGCGCTGACAGCAGAGCGGGGAGAGGACGCCGGGCACGGAGCAGAGCGGTGAGGGGAGCAGCGTCCCTGCCTAGCAGAGGGCAGGGACGCCAGCGCTACACTCTGTATTTAGTGTACAGGTATTACAGTGGTCACCAGTGACATTATACACAGGAGCTCTGTATATAGTGTACAAGTAATACAGTGGTCACCAGTGACATTATACACAGGAGCTCTGTATATAGTGTACAAGAAATACAGTGGTCACCAGTGACATTATACACAGGAGCTCTGTATATAGTGTACAGGTAATACAGTGGTCACCAGTGACATTATACACAGGAGCTCTGTACATAGTGTATAGTGTACAGGTAATACAGTGATCACCAGTGACATTATACACAGGAGCTCTGTATATAGTGCACAGGTAATACAGTGGTCACCAGTGACATTATACACAGGAGCTCTGTATATAGTGTACAGATAATACAGTGGTCACCAGTGACATTATACACAGGAGCTCTGTATATAGTGTATAGTGTACAGGTAATACAGGGACCACCAGTGATATTATACACAGGAGCTCTGTATATAGTGTCAGTGTACAGGTAATACAGTGATCACCAGTGACATTATACACTGGAGCTCTGTATATAGTGTACAGGTAATACAGTGGTCACCAGTGACATACACAGAAGCTCTGTATATAGTGTATACATAATACAGTGATCACCAGTGACATACACAGGAGTTCTGTATATACTATATACACACGTGGTCAGAATTGTTGGTACCCCTCGTTTAATGAAAGAAAAACCCACAATGGTCACAGAAATAACTTGAATCTGACAAAAGTAATAATAAATTAAAAATCTATGAAAATGAACAAATGAAAGTCATACATTGGTTTTCTGCTTCCACTGAATTAAAAAAAAAATTAAACTCATGAAATAGGCCTGGACAGAAATGACGGTACCCCTGAAAATAATGTGACAAAAGGGACATGTTAAATCAAGTTGTGTCCACTAATTAGCATCACAGGTGTCTACAATCTTGTAATCAGTCAGTGGGCTTGTATATAGGGCTACAGATACTCACTGTGTTGTTTGGTGACATGGTGTGTACCACACTCAACATGGACCAGAGGAAGCAAAGGAAAGAGTTGTTTCAGGAGATTAGAAAGAAAATTATAGAAAAGCATGTTAAAAGGTAAAGGTTATAGGACCATCTCCAAGCAGCTTGATGTTCCTGTGACTACAGGTGCACATATTATTCAGAAATGTAAGATCCATGGGACTGTAGCCAACCTCCCTGGACGTGGCCGCAGGAGGAAAATTGATGACAAATCAAAGAGACGGATAATATGAATGGTAACAAAAGAGTCCAGTAAAACTTCTAAAGAGATTAAAGGTGAACTTCAAGCTCAAGGAACATCAGTGTCAGATCGTACTATCCACCGTTGTTTGATCCAAAGTGAACTTCATGTAAGACGACCAAGGAGAACACCATTGTTGAAAAAAAAAATAATAAAAAAGCCAGACTGGAATTTGCCAAACTACATGTTGACAAGCCACAAAGCTTCTGGGAGAATGTACTATGGACAGATGAGACAAAAATGGAAGTTTTTGGCAAGGCACATCAGCTCTATGTTCACAGATGGAAAAATGAAGCATATCAAGAAAAGAACACTGTCCCTACTGTGAAACATGGGGGAGGCTGTTATGTTCTGGGGCTGCTTTGCTGCATCTGGTACAGGGTGTCTTGAATCTGTGCAGGGTACAATGAAATCTCAAGATTATCAAGGGATTCTAGAGAGAAATGTGCTGCCCAGTGTCAGAAAGCTTGGTCTCAGTCGCAGGTCATGGGTCTTGCAACAGGATAATGACCCAAAAACACACAGCTAAAAACACCCAAGAATGGCTAAGAGGAAAACATTAGACTATTCTGAAGTGGCCTTCTATGAGCCCTGACCTAAATCCTATGGAGCATCTTTGGAAAGAGCTGAAACATGTCGTCTGGAGAAGGCAACCTTCACACACAAGACAACTGGAGCAGTTTGCTCATGAGGAGTGGGCCAAAATAGCTGTCGAGAGGTATAGAAGTCTCATTGACAGTTACAGGAATGGTTTGATTGCAGTGATTGCCTCAAAAGGTTGTTCAACAAAATATTAAGTTAAGAAGAACCATCATTTCTGTCCAGGCCTATTTCATGAGGTTATTTTTTTTTAAATTCTGTGGAAGCAGAAAAGCAATGTCTGACTTTCATTTGTTCATTTTCAAAAATTTGTAATTTATCAGATTCAAGTTATTTCTGTGACCATTGTGGGTTTTTCTTTCATTAAACGAGGGGTACCAACAATTTTGACCACGTGTGTAGTGTAAGTGTACATGTAATACACTGACTCACCAGTGATGTCTCTAGCTGAAGTCCTTCATCTTCGCTTTTCTTCTTCATCTGGCACAGACAGCCATCACTTCTTCCAGCCAGGAATCATCTCTGCAGAAAATAACACACAGTTATCAATAACTGATCTCTTCTAGAGAATATTCCCTCTTTTCCCCCCGACTTCTACACTACACCAGTTGAAGAAAAAAAGCAACATAGTGCCGTCCTGCACAGTAACAGGACCCCTCTTTTGTCCCATCCCATGGAAAACAATTTCCTAAAAAGTAAATTATATTACAGAAGTAATAATGTAATAATAATAATTGGAATCTAAAGTAATAATGTTCCCCACTGGTCACCATAAACTAATAAAGTATGTTCCTCAATCTGGCTCCCAAACAGTAATTAAGTCCCTTGTCTAGACAGGCACCCCCATATGTCCCTTCTGGCCACCATTTGTCTAGTGTGACCCCTCCATATATTTATCCTAGCACACGTGTATCGAGCCTGCCCCCTCCCATATACCCATCCTAGCCCCCCCATGTGGCCAGTCTGCCCCCCCCACATATCCATCCTTGCCTCCATGTTTCCAGCCTGCGCCCCCATATATCCCACCCATATATCCTCCATGTGTCCAGCCTGCCCTCTACATATCCATCCTGGCCTCCATGTGTCCAGCCTCCCCCCTCATATATCCATACTGCCCTTACCCCCTGCATATATCCATCCTGACATCCCCCATATATCCAGCGTGCCCCTCCATATATTTATGCTAGCCCATGTGTATCGAGCCCGCCCCCCCCCACATATTCATCCTAGCCCCCCATGTGTCCAGCCTGTCCCCCCCCCATATATCCATCCTGGCCTCCATGTGTTCAGCCTGCCCCCCCATATATCCATCCTGGCCTCCATGAGTCTAGCCTGCCCCCCCATATATCCTTCCTGGCCTCCATGAGTCCAGCCTGCCCCCCCCATATATCCATCCTGCCCCCAATATATCCATCCTGGCTTCCATGTGTCCAGCCTGCCCACTCCCCTTTGCCTGGGTCCAGCCATGGTCCCCCCTTGTGTGTCCAGCCAGGGCTCCTCCTTGTGTGTCCAGCCAGGGCTCCCCCCCATTGTGTATCCAGCCAGGGCTCCCCCCCCTTGTGTGTCCAGCCAGGACTCCCCCCCCTTGTGTGTCCATCCGGGCCCCCCCTTGCGTGTCCAGCCAGGGTTCCCCCTTGCGTGTCCAGCCAGGGTTCCCCCCTTGCGTATCCAGCCAGGGTTCCCCCCTTATGTGTCCCACCAGGGTTCCCCCCTTGTGTGTCCTGCCAGGGTTCCCCCTTGTGTGTCCAGCCAGGGTTCCCCCCTTGTGTGTCCAGCCAGGGTTCCCCCCTTGTGTGTCCAGTCAGCTACCCCCTTGTGTGTCCAGCCAGGCTACCCCCTTGTGTGTCCATCCAGGCTACCCCCTTGTGTGTCTGTCCAGCTGAGCCCCCCCTTGTGTGTCCATCTGAGCTCCCCTTGTGTGTCCAGCCAGGGTTGCCCCTTGTGTGTCCAGCCAGGGTTCCCCCCGTGTGTCCAGCCAGGCTACCCCCTTGTGTGTCTAGCCAGGGTTCCTCCCTTGTGTGTCCAGTCAGGGTTCCCCCCTTGTGTGTCCAGCCAGGGTTCCCCTCTTGTGTGTCCAGCCAGGGTTCCCCCCTTGTGTGTCCAGTCAGGGTTCCCCCTTGTGTGTCCAGCCAGGGTTCCCCCCTTGTGTGTCCAGTCAGCTACCCCCTTGTGTGTCCAGCCAGGCTACCCCCTTGTGTGTCCAGCCAGGCTACCCCCTGTGTGTCCAGCCAGGCTACCTCCTTGTGTGTCTGTCCAGCTGGGCCCCCCCTTGTGTGTCCAGCTGGGCCCCCCCTTGTGTGTCCATCCAGTGTTCCCCCTTGTGTGTACAGCCAGGGCCCCCCCTTGTGTGTCCAGTCAGCTCCCCGCTTGTGTGTCCAGCTGGGCCTCCCCTTGTGTGTCCAGCCAGGGTACCCCCCCTTGTGTGTCCATCCAGGACCACCACTTTTGTGTCCAGTTGGCTCCCCCCTTGTGTGTCCAGCCAGCCTACCCCCTTGTGTGTCCAGCTGGGCTCCCCTTGTGTGTCCAGCCAGGGTTGCCCCTTGTGTGTCCATCCAGGGTTCCCCCCCTGTGTGTCCAGCCAGGCTACCCCCTTGTGTGTCTGTCCAGCTGGGCCCCCCCTTGTGTGTCCAGCTGGGCCCCCCCTTGTGTGTCCAGCTGGGCCCTCCCTTGTGTGTCCAGCTGGGCCCCCCCTTGTGTGTCCAGCTGGGCCCCTCCTTGTGTGTCCAGCTGGGCCCCCCCTTGTGTGTCCAGCTGGGCCCCCCCCTTGTGTGTCCAGCTGGGCCCCCCCTTGTGTGTCCAGCTGGGACCCCCCCTTGTGTGTCCAGCTGGCCCCCGCCTTGTGTGTCCAGCCAGTGGGTCCAGACCATTACACACACACACACACCTCTTACCTTCCTGCGCTCCCGTGCGGTGTCCTCCTTCTCCTGAGTTGCGCGCCTCCTTCACAGCAGGCGCATGACGATGACAGCTTCAGCTGATTCACTGGGACGTGCGCCGCGGTGGTTCAGGTAATGAACGCTGCGTGCGCGCGTCCCTGCATACACTGTGCCTGCGCTTTTAAAGGGCCTGTGCCCCTTAAAACCGCAGGATTTTTTTTGCTCTCTTCTCCCCCCTCTACTCTGCAGCAGGGGGCGGGGCCCACCGGGAAATTTCCCGTATCCCGCCAGCCCAGACCGACCTTGCCTGTGTCCTAGGAATAGCTAAATTGAGCATTTCTTAACCCCTAACTACACGGCGAGGATACAGGCCACAGTGCCTTTGGTAACAATAGGACATAAATTCTGATAGCACTTCTGGGGGTGCACATCTTTGTGATAGTGACAATATGATGGAAGGGAAGAGCTGAGCCCCCTTTTATTGTGCTTTGATCATACACAGACACAGACTCCATTTCAGATTCTTTTATGTCAGTGGTTCTTAACCTTGTTTGAGGTACCGAACCCACCAGTTTCAAATGCACATTCACCGAACCCTTCTTTAGTGATAAATCAAATTATGATTTTTTTCCAAATTCAAGACATAGGTATATGTTTTCTTACTGGTACACAAAATGAACCGTGCATGAACATCACCTTGATCAAAGAACAAAACCAACACAGTGCATGAACTCACAAATTACATACCTGCAAATTAGTGTGACTTCTGCTGTTGTTTTTGAGAGACCAGTTCAGATATGCGTGGCTTCACCTTGGCAAGTGCTACTCTCATGTCATTTTCGCAGCAAAGTCTATTCCTTTTCTTTGTTTTTATGTCCAGCATCCTCGAACAGGATTGTTCGCAGAGATATGTTGTAACGAGTGGTATAAAAAATTCCAGGGCTTTCTTAGCAATAATTGGGTACTTTTCCAACAGTCGACACCAAAACGTTGAGAGTGTTGTTGATCTGAAGAGTTGCTGTTGAACCTGGCTCTGCTGAATTTCAATGATTTCGTCGAGGTATTCATAATTGACATCAGCTGTCTCAACAGCAAACGTGAACGGCTGTCTCACCCATGCTGGATATGACTCTCTTGTAGGGAAATATCCGTTGAGAGACTTTGCAAGCTCATCTAAGTGCGTGGCAATTGTTTGCTTCAGTTCCATGGATACAGAATAGTCTCCGATTCCTGACACATCTTCGATCTTACTTACACGGTCGTCCAGAAGGGGAAAGTTTGAAAAGTTATTGTTCTCTGTTCGTCGTTTCCATAACGGTAGTTTTTTTTAAAAGCCTTCAGGTTTTCTTCTGCTTCCATGATGTTGACTCCACCACCCTGCATCTGCTGATTGCGATGATTTAGAGCTGCTAATATATCAGTCATGTATGCTAAAATGAGAATGAACTCAGGATTTTTGAAGCAATCTGCATGACAATGTTGGTGCTCTTGCAAAAACAGGGCTAATTCCACACGCATGAGAAAAACACGATTCAGCACCTGTCCCCGGGATAACAACCGAACATTAGAATGGTACAGGAGTACCTCGAATTCAGAGCCTATTTCTTTACACAGCTCACTTAAGATGCGGTGCCTCAGAGCACTATTTCGCACATAGTTCACACATTCCATTTAAGTTTTTAATACTTCTGCCATTTTTGGAGGCAAGGTTTTTGTTGCCAACGCATGCCTGTGCAGAATACAATGCGTAACAATGATGTGTGGTGCATCGTCTTTTACTAGCGCACCAAAACCAGACTTTCTTCCCAGCATGACTGGAGCTCCGTTTGTACAAACTGCAGAAACCATATCCCATGAAAGATTGTTGTCTCTGAAGAAGTCATCCACAAGCTTCTTCACATCGTCTGCCTTAGTTGTTGTTGTAAGAGGCTTACAAAATAAAAACTCTTCTTTTATCATGTTGTCTTTCACATAGCGCACGAAAACAGCAAGCTGGCTTAGATTAGAAACGTCTGTGGTCTCGTTGAGTTGAAGGCTGAATTTTGCCGGACTTGAAATTAGATCTGCGACTACTTGAGCCAAGAGTTCTTTACTCATGCACTCTATTCTGTCACTGATGGTGTCATTTGAAAGAGGAATTTGGGATAATTTACCTTCGGCCGCTGTTCCGAGTATCAGATTCGCTATCTTTAACACTGCTGGTTTTATGAGTGTTTCACCGATGGTGTGCGGCTTGCCTTGCTTTGCGATCAGGTAAGCAACTTCGTACGATGCGGTGAGGATCGGTTTGTTCACGGGTACAAATCCAAGAGCAGGCAGAGTGGCCCTTTCATCGAATCTGGCTCTTTTCACCTTGAATTCAGCAAGCGTTGTGTTCTTGCATTCCCCATCTCCATGCAGCTTTAAGAAGTGTTCCTTCAGTTTTGCCGGTGCGAGACTAGAGTTGCTCAACTTGGCATTGCAAATCATGCAGATAGGACGCTGACTCCCATCACGTTCCGTGATACATGTGAATCCATGTTGTACATATTCGTCCAACCACTTTCTTTTTTTGCTCGACATAGTTAGTAAGGATTACTGAGCACACTAAATTCCCCGCAGCACTGATTGGCCAATTAATGTAACGTAATCATCTGCAGCAAGTGATGGCCAAGCGGGGCGTGTCATCACAAATTTACTTAATGAGTCGGGTGTGTCTTGACCTCCGTGGCAGAGGCTTCGCCGAACCCCTGAGACCGACTCACCAAACCCCTAGGGTTCAATAGAACCCCGGTTAAGAACCAATGTTTTATGTACAACTTTTCTTACTGTATGCTGGGTCTCATCAATTTGTGGAGTGTGAGCCCCACCTGCTGGAAGAACCGGGTTACTACATTTCTACAATGTTGTGTTTATAATCTCCACAATTATGCCCAAAGCCTTATAAATATGCTGACATTGACTTTTCTAATGTAACCAAGTGGTGTCTATACACGCTCGTATTCAGCTGCCTTATAATGGTTCGCACAGATCATAAAATACGGGCAAAAAGCCTTCAACGACAAACCTCTATAACTCTGTCTACCACACCTAAGGGAGATTTTGATAAATTCCTAAAAAAAAAGTTGGGAATGTCACAGCCAGCAGACAAACAGAGAGACCACAGTGATGCGACTTCTGTGGTTAATGATCTCTCCGACGAGGGCCCGGGCGACTCAGACTGCGGGTCTACCTCGGAGGACTCGGCTCCTCTCTCCAGGTCCTATATGAAATCTTTGCTAGAATCTACTGTGCAACCCCTGCTGAAGGAATTGACTCAACTCAGATCTGACGTAAGACATATAGGGCAGAGGGTTGAAACACTTGAAAATACACAGATGGACTTAATAGACGCCTCTAACACCATTGGCGACCATATCCTTGTCCACCAGCAACACCTTAATTCCGTTTATCTGGCACTAGAGGACCAGGAGAACAGGAGCAGAAGAAAAAACGTGCGCCTCCACGGCATCCCCGAGTCGTTCGCACTAGAGTCCCTTAAAAAAGTGTCCAAAGAAATATTCGCGGCTATACTGGGCACTGAAAGAGCGGACGCTGTTATCATTGAAAGGGTCCATAGGGCTCTTAGACCAAAGCCCAAACCTAATGAACGCCAAAGGGATATAATTTGTGGTCTCCTCAGTTATGTCGACATGGCTGCCATTTTGTCTGGAGCAAGGGAAAAATCACCCCTGACATATGGAGACATCAATTTCCAAATTTTCCAGGATATCTCCCCAACTACATTGGCCAAGAGAAAAATCCTCAAACCATTGACAGATGCAATATTAAGCCAAGGCTTACGATTCAGGTGTTTGTTCCCCTTTGGGGTGGGTATCACCAAAGAAGATCGTCAGATCATCATTCGCACCCCGGAGGATCTGGAAGCAGGCTGGGAACCTTTACAAATGGACCCCATACCCATTCCCTCGTGGATGCCACTTGACATCGGTTTACCCATTCCACGGCTTGAAAAGTCCGATGACTGGTCGATCAAAGAAAAGTCGACATCACCTAAGGTCAAAAAGCTAACGAATAGGCAGAAACATACATGAATGTGATTATCACCTTTCTTTAAATGGACTTCGAGACTGATCACCTATGCTGTCCTTTCACCCATTGGGGGCTACTGGATGATGGCAGGGGTCTCTCGTATTTTTGATTAGTCTACCTGGGAGTCTTCGGACCTTGGTCCCCTCCAATTTTTGGTGTGGACCATTAAGGTGTAGGGCTGCGCTTGCCTCGTATAATTCTTTTCTGGTTCATAGAGGATAGCTTGATGTGTGTAGGTCATCCTCTTGTTACAAGTTAATAATAACTTGATGTATATTTGAACACCACTTGGTTGCTATAGAACTCATCTTCAACAATTGGGTCCTTACAACCCCCCCCGCTGCGGAAGATGAGTTTATCTTTGTTTATGTACATAACTCTGTTTTGAATTTGTTTCATTCCCATTACAGTTCTATTTTGCAGGTTGAGAACACCGATGATATGTCCGAATATGGCTAGTGGCAGTGGGAAAGGTTCGGTCACTGTGGCGTCTCTCAACACAAAGAGACTGAATAGCCCCGCCAAACGTAGCCAGATCTTGTCCCTTCTGAATAAAACTTATTCCCAGGTAATTTTTTTCCAGGAAACCCATTTTAAAAGGGGTAGATCCCCCAGCATGTCCTTTTCTAAATACCCAATCTGGTTTCATAGCTGCCCAGGGATGGCTTCTAAGGGGATCAGTATAGCATTAAAGAGAGGACTACCCTTCACCTTAAAAGATAGCATCATGGACTTGGAGGGCAGATACGTTTTTGTGAAGGGTTTTCTGACTAATACCCCAATTACATTTGCAAACGTTTATGCTCCGAACCAGGGCCAGGTGGAGTGGTTGTCAGACACTTCGGACGCGCTCTCACTGTTCATGGAAGGACTATTAATTTTGGGGGGAGATTTTAATTTGACGTTACAACCGGACCTAGATTCTTCCTCAGGGAAGTCTAAAATTTCTCATAAAGACCGGAGAAAACTGATCAATAAATTGCAATCTATCCACTTATTAGATCCTTGGAGATTGGCACAACCCAATGAAAAGGATTATACGTTTTATTCGTCCCCTCACGACACGTACCACAGAATCGATTATTTACTAGTTCAATCCTCGGCCATTAAATTGATCACTTCTACTTCAATCGGATCTATAACGCTATCGGATCATGCCCCGATCTTCCTATCAGTTAAAATAGACTCTTTATCGCAACACCCTCCCTCTTGGCGTCTAAATGAAACACTTTTAGGTAACGCTGATAACATTTCCCAGATTGCCTTTTCATTGCAAAGGTTTTTCAGGGAGAATAAGGTAAATGGGAAATTTACCCCCATGATATGGGAAGCCCATAAAGCCGTCCTAAGGGGGAACTGATTTCCCTTGGTTCTTACATAAAGAAGAAAAGGGACAAAGAAATTTTCTCTCTTTTGCATCAAATAAATGTTATGGAACGTTTGCATGAAAAAAAAAAAACGGATAGCGTCCGAATAGAGTTAAGGTATCTGAGAGAAAAACGAAAGGACGTACTTAATGTGCGTTCAACTAAATTGTATGCTCGTTGCAAGCAAAAAATATATGTACACGGTAACAGAGGTAGCAAACTTACTTCCAGAATGTTAAAGGCACAGAGAGACAAATGCTTCATTAGACAGATTCGATCGGAGGGGGTGGGGGGGTAGTTTCGGAGTCAGAAGGGATAGCAGAGGCCTTCTGCACATATTATCACTCCCTGTATAATCTAAACCCCCATGATTCCATGTCCGACCCCCCTACAGCACTCCACCGCATACATGACTTTCTCTCTACTCTTACGTTACCTGAAATTTCTGCTTCGGGACACTCTGTTCTACTTGCCCCAATCTCCTCTCGAGAGGTTGAGGAAGCTCTTGCCTCTACTCCTAGTGGAAATACCCCGGGTCTGGACGGCTTCCCCATCATATATTATAAGACGTTTGCGGAAGTGTTTGTTCCTCATCTGGTCGAATTGTTTAACCTTCTCCTCTCAGGCTCGGTACCCCCACCACAGGCCCTAGAGGCACATATCACCGTACTCCCTAAGGAGGGAAGAGATGGCACCGCATGCTGCAGCTACCGCCCTATTTCCCTGCTGAATGCGGACCTCAAACTATGGGCAAAAATTTTAGCTAATAGAATACACTTAGTGTTGGCGGATCTAGTTCATCCTGATCAGGCTGGTTTCGTTCGTGGAAGAGAGGGAAGGGACAATACTATTAAAGTTTTACAGGCGATTTCTTATGCCAAGCACAATCGTCAGCCGCTTATATTACTCTCCACGGATGCTGAAAAGGCATTCGATCACATTAGTTGGCGCTTTATGGCGTGTGTTTTGCAGAAGTTTGCCTTTCCCCCTCCTTTCATAGATGCAATCATGTCACTGTATACTCTCCCTATGGCTAGGGTCAGGGTGAATGGGATTCTATCAGCACCTTTTAATATCACTAATGGCACCAGGCCGGGTTGCCCTCTCTCTCCTTCCTTATTTGTTCTAGTGATGGAGTCTTTTATCCAAACCATTAGACAACAACCTGAGATTGAAGGGTTGAAGATTAATCATTTAGAGTTTAAGGCGGCTGCGTTCGCGGATGACCTCTTACTCCTTATATCCAACCCAAAAAGGGCAGTTCCAAAGATCTTAGAACTCTTCTCCTTATTTGGAGAACTCTCCAACTTTAAGATCAATTTAGATAAATCAGAAGCTCTGAATATATCGGCGGCTGGTAGAGATGTACAAATCTTGAAGGGCCTTGCTCCCTTTAAATGGCAACAACACAAACTTAAATATCTTGGGATATATATAACGGACGATGCCAGTATGCTTTTTCAACATAATTTCTCCCCGCTGGTGGGTCAAATTGAAACTCTCCTACGCTCTTATAATACTCCTCTCCTGTCCTGGCTCGGTAGAGTTAACGTGGTTAAGTTTTATGTTTTCCCCAAGATTTTCTATGTGATGAATATGATCCCAATACAACTCCCCGTTCCCTTTATACGCTCTCTCAACCAGTTAATGGCCAAATTTGTTTGGAAATACAAAAAAGCCAGATTGCCTTTGAAACTCTTGATGTGCTCAAAATGCGGGGGAGATGCGGGTCTACCTAACCTAACTCTTTATCATCAAGCCATTCTTCTAGCAAATTGGCTAAAATTGGTGAGATGGGCGGAAAAGGGTCATGATTCACACATGGAAATGCAACTTTTGGGAAAACATGCATTGAAATATTTATGGACAGACTGCCCCCTTCCTAGAGAGGGACTGGGAGACATTCTCCTAGCTACTCTACAAATCAGACGTACACTAATTCCAATCCAAGCACCAACCTGTAACTTTCTAGATAAAATACCAATAGGACTTCTCCCCTACCTCTTCTCTCCGGATTTTACAGACCCTTATGATCTATGGTCCTCCTTACCACTCAAACCCATTTCACATCTGCTTCAGGGGAAAATTCAGTGTGTTAACGGTTGGCTGGTGGCTGCGGGGAAACGTCCTCTCAATTTTCTACAACATCTACATGTTGCCCAATTTATGAACTTGACCACAAAACTATCTCAACCACACGCCAAATGGCTTTGGCTTGAGATTCTAACAAAAGTCAATCATTTCGTCCCGAAAATTGTTTCTAAACTCTACTCTAATCTCGCGAATATGGCAGACGATGCCCCACCATTATTTTTACACTCCTGGGAGTCTGAACTGAATATCCACCTTTCCCCAAAAGATAAACAAATGATATGCCTCAATTCACATGGTTTTTCACGATGTGTGGTGTCCCAGGAAATGGCGTACAAATTGCTCTTGAGATGGTACTACACACCGGATAAGCTTTATCATTTGGGGCTAACTAGCTCTCCTCAATGTTGGAGGTGTGAGGAGTCGCGAGGCACTTTGTCCCATGTCTTCTGGTACTGCCCGGTCCTTCGACAATTTTGGTCTGAAGTTATGGGGGTTATGCGTTCTCTCAAAATACTTGTAACAGATCTGACGGCAGTAGAGGTGCTTTTGTCCCTTCCCACAAACAACTTCCATCCTAAAAAACATGAGTTGGCCCCACTGATGTTAGGGGCTGCGAAACAACTGATAGCCTTTAAGTGGAAGCAGCGAACCCCACCAACACTAGAGGAATGGAAATGTAAAATGAGGGACCTATTGAGGTTGGAGGAACTGACGAGTTGGGACTCCCTAACACATGAGAAGTTTGAGAGGACCTGGGCTCTGTGGATGCAATATACGAGGAAAATCGCCTCTTAGTCTCTGAGTGCATGGGGGACGCCACAGTGGTCGGCTGAGTATCCAATCACCGTTAGGTGTTGTGTGCAGCAATGTTTACTCTTCATTTATATTATGAAATTTTGCAGGGAGACTCCGGGGTATGCCGTCCTGTGGGTGCTGGTTTGATAGGGGACAGGTATTGCGGATTTCTCTTATGTATACTCACCATCGGTATATCTCAGAAATTGCCTAAATTCTAGAGATACGTTAATGCATTATTGATACTCTCCTGTAATTGGGAATGTTTTGACCTGTTTCGATTGGTATTATTTCTCTACATGTTAAGAGAAAATTGTTAAATGCTGAATTTACTGTATTAAGACTGTGTAACAAAGTGTTTTTATCTTCTTTACTAATGGATATCTCTGTGTTGCATAGTATTACTTCTTTGTTGCAAAATTAAAAATAAAGAATTGAAAAAAAAATAAAAAAAATGCTTGTTTGTTATATTTTCATTTGAGACCAAGATCCTCTGGGAATGAATCACAACGCATTGGTTTTATTATGTCACTTTTGCGCAAAGAACCACAGGGGTGGGCCTTTTCTCTCCAACCTAATGATCCGTGCTTAAGGTCTGTTGAAGAGGTTTTTTCTGCTATGGGGCTATTATATGACGATCCTGATCGAATTTCATCTGCTGAATCAGAACTTAGACGTTTGATCAGGGGTCAGATGATGTTGAAAATTATTGCACACACTTCAGGAGATGGGCCTCAGAAGTTAAATGGAATGATTCTGCGCTGAGATGTTTATTTCTTGCTGGTCTGAGTGAAAGGGTTAAGGATTTGCTAATTGCATTCCCTGCACCTGAGACTCTGCAGGATGCTATGCAGTTAGCTGTTCGTGTGGACAGGAGACTGAGGTCCAGGGTGATTGAGTAAAAACTCCTGTAACGTCAGGTCCTAGTTCCCAGAATATCTGCTCTGACAGCGGAGAACCAATGGAGGTTGGGGCGATGTCACTCCGCTCTCAGGAAAGAGATCGGAGATTCACCGAGAGTTTGTGTCTTTATTGTGGTAAAGCTGACCATTTGATTAAGTATTGTGAGCGTCTTTTCAGTAAAGAAAAAAAAAAGGTCAGTTACGCCCGTATAGCTTGTTTACGCTCTGCAGGAGTATTTCTTTCTGGGAGTACTACTCTGCAGGGAGATTTGATTGAATTTCAGGTATTTATGGATTGTGGTTCAACACTTAATGTGATTGATAAAGGGTTTTTGGAAAACCTTAAATTGAAATCCAAACCTTTGTCATCACCTATTTCTGTGGTTGCAATTGATAACACTCCTTTGAAATGTATTACTCACAAGACTACTGCATTTTCCCTCACTATCAATGGAGTTCACCAAGAAATTTTGGACTTGGTTGTTTTGGATAATTTGCCCTCTCCAGTTCTAGGATTGCCTTGGTTAAAACTGCACAATCATTTATTGGACTGGTCTACTAATGTGATTAAGTCTTGGAGTCCGAAGTGCTATGATAAATGTTGTAATGGTCGCATTGCGGCTGTGGAAAAAGGGGAATTACCGGTACCTATTCAAGATTTTTGGAGGGTTTTTTCGGAGGAGGAGTCGCAAGTTTTACCTCCTCATAGGGATTATGATTGCGCCATTGAGTTTGTTCCGGGTGCTACTCTTCCCAAAAGTCGCTTGTTTAATCTGACTATCCCTGAAAGAAAGGCCTTGGAAGAGTACATAGAGACTAGCCTGGCTGCTGGTCACATTAGACCTTCTAAGTCGCCTGTGGCAGTTGGATTCTTCTTTGTTAAAAAAAAGGACGGAGGTTTACGTCCATGTCTGGATTTTCGTGAAATTAATAAGATTACCGTACGCAATTCCTATCCATTGCCGTTAATTCCTGACTTGTTTAACCAGTTAGTGAGAGCCAAGTGGTTCTCCAAAATTGATCTCCGGGGGGCATATAATTTGTTACGAGTGAAGGAGGGTGATGAATGGAAAACTGCTTTTAACACTCCGGTAGGTCATTTTGAGAATCTGGTGATGCCTTTTGGTCTTACCAATGCACCTGCATTTTTTTCAGAACCTTATTAATGACATCCTGAGACGTTTGATTGGTAAGAATGTGGTTGTGTATTTGGATGACATTTTGATTTATTTGCCAGATCTGGAGTCCCATTGGCAGAGTGTACGTGAAGTTTTGCAGTTATTGAGTGATAATTCACTCTTTGCTAAGCTTGAGAAATGTGAGTTCGCTGTGCAGAAAATTAGTTTTTTGGGCTACATTGTCTCCAGCGAGGGCTTTGAGATGGACCCTGTGAAGGTTCTGGCTGTGCAGGAATGGCCTAGGCCTATTGGTTTGAAATCTATACAGAGATTTTTGGGTTTTGCCAATTATTACAGGAAATTCATTAAGAATTTTTCTGTAATTGTTAAACCTCTAACCGATCTCACCAGGAAAGGTGCGAATACGGCCCAGTGGACTACTGAGGCCATTGAAGCGTTTGAGTATCTCAAAGAGAGGTTCAGTCTGATATATGTGGCATTTATATAAATATGAGGGGCAATGCAGGTTAAAAATTAGGAAAGGTCATCTATATGTTTATATATACTGAGCTGGGCGACACAGTGAGTCAGTGATCCAAAACTATGTAACAAATACTGAAAAATCGTTAAATAATATATTTATGAATATGGAACTTTGGTATTTTTGCTTAAATTGTTTACTTATTTGAATTATAGTTGGGATAATACCCTAGATATCAGCAACATATGGACGAATAAAGGGTACAGCTCCTGAAAAGACCCCACACATCCGTGACATGGGGAAAACAAACCCACGTATATCAAAAAACCTCTTCAAGAAAAAGGACAAGAATCAGTATGAATAATGTTACATTGGAACTGACTGTCAAAAAAGACTGAAGATTACATGAATGTATTGTGACTCTTTCCTATTTACAAATATGGTTAGTATTAGTAAGGGCATAATTTGCCCATAAGCATCATGGTGCCCGATAACCCCTGGTGGGAGCGCATCCTTGCTGCATCATCTTGGCCTCGCCTCCTGCGCTCGGCGTCCAATCAGAGGTTCCGATACGAGCGCATGCGCGGTCGGACTTCTGGGACGTCGGCCGCGGCTGGCGACGCTGGATGGGCAGTGGGGGCACGCCGATACACGCCATCGGTATAGGGTAAGAGGAGGACAAATCATATGTATTAAATAACACTAAATTAACTGGGTAAGAAATGGGTCACTGATTGGCTGTGCCGCTCTGCTCAGCCCACCTGCACTGCTACATAAGATCAGCCTGCACATTGTCCCAGCACCCCCCGAGGAAGCAGACACGCGAAACCCGCGTAGGGGTGCTGGGCAGTGTGGGGCCTCTATTATGGCACATGGTTGGTATTTGGACATATATGGAACAATACTCTAATATATATGCCTGAGATATTGGAAGACTATATATATTAATGAAATGCTATGTTAATGTCTGGTTTGAGGAACTCTAATATATATGTCTGAGACATTGGAATACTATATGTATTAATGAAATGCTATGTTAATGTCTGGTTTGAGGAATTCTAATATACAGTATATGTCTGAGACATTGGAATACTATTAATGAAATGCTATGTTAATGTCTGACTTGAGAAATTTGGTTCTGTTATTTATATTTTCCTATCTGTATTCCTGAAAAACTACTGATATTTGATCTGAATGAGCAGAGTATTTAATATGGCATAGGATTTATTTACATCTAATATGTAATAACATTTACAGCAACCTATGTGCTATGAGGTTATATATATACCACACAGCCTAGAATTTTTAATATGTAAAGAGAGGAGAGAACAAGGCGCAATGGGTGACTCAGTATTGCAATTGTTAGAGGGGTGTGGGGATGGCTACTAACCTTATGAAGTTGTGCACCTCTGCACAACCCCAGTGTAAAGCTCCACAAGCTCCGCTCTGTTGGTGGCTGTCATCTAATTCCAGCGGCGTTCACAGATCCTGATCTCTCGGTGGTGGATCACGTGGTCAGGTTAGTAGCATGTAACGCCGAGATGGATGCCCAGCTTCACCAACACCCCCGGCAGCGTTCCGGAGGGGTTAGGGCAGCGCAGCTTGGAAAACCAGGGTAGTAATTCTAATTAAATTGCTCCCACAGGTGAAAGAACAATAGATTAAAGGCAGCTCTACCGCACCCCAACAGGGGGAAAGGGACAATCAGTGAATGTGAATAGCGGTACCAGAGCGCCAATAACAGGGCAAAAATATTAAAAGGACTGGTTTATTAATACACACAACGCGTTTCGGTGGACACAGCCACCTTCATCAGGTGTGACAAGCAGCAAACAATTGATCCTTATATGCATTTGACTAGGTATGCAATTACTTAAAAGGGGCGGGGCCAGATACAGAGTAATACCTCTATATTAACCCCTTGAGTTCATATATGCTCAATAGAGTAAAAAGGATTGTTATAAATTAATGCCTAATGAAGCATATAGGGTTCTTATAAAAAGGATTCGCTGTATAAAAACTTGTGAATCCTATAATCATAATACTTAGTAGGATATATTGTCATCTATCACCCTATATTTTATATTATAAAAAAAAAAATAATAATAATAATAATTTTTACATGCAACATAAAACAATGTATAAATCTAAAGTTATAAAATTACAATCAGTTTCTATCATTATAATTAGGGAAAAGTAGACGCGATTTACACACACAGGTACCCATGGTAATATTTAAATTATAAATCAAGCTATGCGCAAGGACGCAGCTGTTCATCATCACTGTTTTAACGGTATTGGCCAGGATCCATTTATATACTTGTTCCTTCCAACATCCCATCACCCCTGGACGAAGCATTTCCTATGCGAAACGCGCATCGGGTGTGTGGTGGGAATCTGGACCTTTGATTTCTTCCCGTGGGTAATTATGGTGACTTCTTTAATGATACTGTTAGGGGCTGTTTTTTATTGACACTGTCATCTATGTATGCAGCTCTATGTGTATCTATATGTATAATTGGGTGGTGTTATTTTATACCATATATATTTATTTATTCTACTAAGCTATATTTCACTTGCCATTTGTATATATTTATATATTTTGATAAAAAAACATCTTGGTAATTTTCAGTCATCTCTTTATATTTCACATTTTTTGCTGCCTTACATTTTATGCCCTTTAATGTTATATTAGTGGTCACGTGTCTACCTGGGGGAACTATTAGTAGGATATATTACCTCATATACGATTGGGGTCCAGATTCTCCATCCTTTTTCTTCTGTGGTGTGTCTTTGATTTTATTATTGTGTGTATTTACCTTTATATGTCTTTATTAAAGTTTTGGCAAATTCTTATCTGGGCTATGTATTCATTTCTTTTGCCCTAATTTGGTGTTATCCCTTAAAGAGTTTGTCTACTAATTTTACATTGATGGCCTATCCTTAGGATAGGTCATCAATGTCTGATCGGCCGAGGTCTGACACCCGGCAACCTCGCCGATCAGCTGTTATCGGTGTCAGCAGCAGCCGCAAGTACTTACTTGCGGAGCTGTGTTATTGTTTACATCGATGATATCCTCTTCTTCACCTGGCCGCGCATAGGGATCATGTGCGCACCATTCTGAAAAGATTGGAGGATCATTATCTTTATGTCAAAAAATAAAAATATATGTGCATTCAAAGTGCAGGAGTTGGGGTTCCTGTGACTCATTCTTTCCTCCACGGGGTTTCGGATGGACCCGAGAAGGTGAGGGCGGTGTTGGGGTGGGCACAACCTGTTAACCTCAAGGGATGGCAGCGTTTTTTTGTTTTTTTTTCCCAATTATTACCAGAAGTTTATTAAGGGTTTTTCTAAGGTGGTGAAACCTCTCACCAATCTTACCCATAAGGGGGCAGACGTGTCTAATTGAGGACTGGAGGCCATTAAGGCCTTTAATACACTTAGGATGCCTTTTCCTCTGCTCCAGTTTTGGTCCAGCCTGATGTCATTAAGCCTTTTGTGGTGGAAGTGGATGCCTCTGAGGTAGGGGTGGGAGTGGTGCTCTCCCAGGGTTCCATCACTCTAACACATTTGAGGCCTTGTGCCTTTTTATCTAGAAAATTCTCTCCTTCAGAGTTCAATTATGATATCGGCAATTGTAAACTTCTTGCCATCAAGTTAGCTCTGGAGGGGTGGAGGCATCTCCTTAAGGGAGCTAAGCACCCATTCATGGTGCTTACTGACCATAAGAATCTGTTTTTTTTTTAGAGAGAATGCTAAAAGATGAACTCGAGTCCGATGGGCCTTGTTCTTTACCAGATTCAATTTTTCTATCTCTTACTTCCTTAGGACCAAGAATATTCGAGCAGATGTTCTCTCTCAGAGTCTTTGTCCTAGTGAGTCTGAAATTATGGAACCTGATTTGATGGTTCCAAGGGGTATTGTAGTCTCTTCTGTCAATTTAGCTTGGGAGGTGGTTAAGGCTCAGGGGATGGCTCCGTCAAGCACACCTCACGTTAAATTATTCATTCCGGTGCAGTTACGGTTGGGCTTACTCAGAGAGTGTCATGACTCGGTCACAGCGGGCCACCCGGGCATTAAGAAGACTTGTCACCTGTTGAGCAAAAAGTATTGGTGGCTGTACTTGGGTAAGAATGTTGAGGCTTATGTTAAGGCATGTGAGATCTGTGCCAGGAACAAGGTGCCTCGCGTCACCCCGGCAGGGAAACTTCTCCCTCTGCCCATTCCTGTACGTCCTTGATTTCACATATCCATGGACTTCATTACGGATCTCCCTGACTCCAAAGGTATGACTACGGTGTGAGTTATTGTGAACTGATTTTCTAAACAATGTCGTTTTCGTTTCTTTGGCTTAGTTGCCCAGTGTGCAGGACTTGGTCGATTTGTTCCTTGTTCATGTGGTAAAATTACATGGGTTTCCCATGAATATTGTCTCCAATCGCGGGTCCCACTTTATCTCCAGATTCTGGAGGGCTTTCTGTAAAGCCTCTGGTCGGAACTTTCGATTTCATCTGCGAACCGTCCTCAAACTAATGGGCAAACGGAGCAAACAAACCAGTGTCTTGAGTCTAATCTAAGATGTTTTTGCTCCCATACTCAGCATGATTGGGGATCATACTTAGCCTTGGCGGAGTTCACCCTAAACAATAGACACCACAAGGGCTTGGGAATGTCTCCCTTTTGCAATCTAGGATTTCATCCTATGTCTCTCCATCTCAAGAAAGCAGGGGAGAGCATGAAGAGGCATGCTGATAAGCGTTGTCAGCAAGGTTTCAAACTCAGAGTGGGGGACAGAGTTTGGGTGTCTACTAAGAATCTCAAGATTAAGGTACCATCTCATAAGTTCACACCCAGGTTTATAGGACCATTTCCGGAGATGCGAGTGTGAAATAGGCTCTTTAATTCACATTTGGTGGGAGTGTTCCAAGATTAAACCATTCTGGGAAAAAGTGTTTCATAACTATCCACGGATTACAGGAAATAGAGTGGAGAGATCCCCTCAAATAGCTCTTTTATCAAAATTACCTTCTTCAAAAGGAACTCAAAAAATATATATTTTTAGGTTCTGTCTGATTGCTGCAAGGATGGTAATTCCGCGCTTTTAGAAGCCAACTGATCCCCCCAAAATAATTGACTGGTATAAAGAAATGGTTAAAATAAATAGAATGGAGGAACACAATGACACAAATGACAAATTCAGAAGAATTTGGAGTGGATGGATTTTATTTCAAGACTCCCCTGACTTCCAAAGTTTGTTCTGTTAATCTATATAGGGACATAGGACTATGTGTAACGATACACATAAGGTTTTAGGGACCCCCTTTCCCATTATCCCTCCCTACTACCCCTCTTTTCTTTCCCTACTACCCCTTCTTTCTTTATCTTCTAACTCTTATTTTTGCTCCTCTTAAGGTTAGAAGCCTTCTACTGAAACCCTCACTATTTAGAGTTCATTCTATTTTTTAGAAGGCCTCATGGTTACTTCATATATTTCATTGAAGCTGTTGGCTAAACTCATATATATTAATATCAAATGTCAAAACAAGATGCCATGTTGTTTGTTTGCAAAATGCTTTAATAAAATCAGATTGAACATAGGACCATTTCCCATTATCGAGGTTGTCAATAAGGTGGCTTTTCAGGTAGGTCTGCCTTCTTCTATGCGAGTTTTCATTGTTTTTCACAAGACATTATTAAAGAAGATGGTTACTCCGCTTGTGACCCAGGAGCCTCCTCCTCCTATTCTGGTAGATAATGCAGAAGATTTTGAGATGGAAAGTATTGTGGACTCTCATACAGTTCGGAACTCCATTCAGCATTTGATTCATTGGAAGGGGTACAGTCCTGAGGAGAGCTCCTGGGTCTCGAGAGGTAATATACATGCCAACCGTCTCATTGCTGAGTTCCATAAGAGGTTTCTGGACAAGGTGGGTGGTGAGAGCCCGGAGGACTCTCCTGGGGGGGGGTTATCTTAGGAATTGTGGTTCTCTGCTCCCACCTGGCAATGGATCGGATCCGATTTTATGCTACTCCGGTCGCAAGCGCCGCCATTGTCCTGACCCTAGAGGCGGAGCTACCACGCGTGCAGGGAAACTGTCCCAATCTTAAGGAGCGTTACGTTCTGGAGTAGTAGGATGCGTAGGGACGTCGTGTCTCCCACGGATTTCACTGCCTGGGGAACATGGGATGCTGTGTTTCCCGGTTGCCAGGCAACGCAGGACGCTGCTGTGTCTGGCATTAGATAGTGGTGGGATTGTGTCCATTCTGCTGTGCAAGTTAGCAGGGAGTTGTTGTCTGGGGATGATTGGGAGGTATTTAACACCTGTTCATTTAATTCTTTTTTTATATATTTTTTAAATTATATATTTTTGTGTTTTTCATGTTTTCGCTAATTATATTTTCTGTCATGTCTTTATTAGTCTCTATTGGAATTCTGTGATGCACCACCTGACACCTTGTTAGATCATCTGCATTAATTTTTACATTGGACCCAAACTATCAGCTGGCGACTATGGAGTGCCCTTTAGACTTTGCAAACCTTTTGACTTCGCCAGCTTTAATGAATTTATTTGATGTCTCACTGTTTATTATTCAAGCACTTGCTATACTCACGCTGTGGTTCCATGCTGGCGATGTGGTGTACTGCTTGGTGTCCCGTGCGCGCCCGGCCATCTCTATGCTTTGTGGTAGATTGGCTCACTTGGCTGCACACGGAGGTAGGCACGGAACACTGTCTCTTTAAATTTCTTGTTGGTTTATTAAACAGCATAAACCAATATAGAGTTCATAAAAATAAACACGGCCCTTCTGGCATAATAGCAAAACAAAAGAAAATGTCCAGAATAGTCCTTGTACCTGCCAGGGTACTGCCACTCAGGATTAGCAAAACACATGGTTCAGATAAGGACAAAATAACACAAGCTCCGCTCTCTGGAGCTGGCCTCCAGATACTGAACAACATCTGAGTGAAAACACTGGGTATTTATAGCCCAGACCATACCCTGGTGTGGAGATATGTTGAATGACCTCTCCCGCACTATGGTCATTTACAAAAAAAAACAGCCCTTTAAAATGCCAGTTTAACCCTTTCAGCACATAATATGCTGGAGAAGACTTCCCAGTTTCACATCACTGAAGCTAATAACCTCAGTGAAACATATCTCCCGACCATCACTCTGTCAGTGACTTTGTCACATATCCCCCCCTCTGCCCAAAGCCGTGGGTTTTGGCACCTTCACTTGCTAAACAGGGAAGTCTGGACAGGGCATCTGCATTACCATGTAGTTTCCCCGGCCTGTGTTTCACATGGAAACTAAAGTCCTGGAGCTCTAGAAACCAGCTGGTCACTCGGGCACTCTTCCCCATCCTTTCCCTCATCCAAGGGGTGCATGGTCTGACACTAATCTGAACTTCCAGCCTAAAAGGTAATACCTCAGGATGTCAACTACCCACTTGACGGCCAAGCACTCTTATTCTACGATGGCATAGTTTTTCTCACAGGCAGAGAGTTTTCTGCTTAGATACAGGATGGAATGTTCCTCCCCGTTGACTTCTTGGGACAACACGGCTCCTAACCCAACCTCTGAGGCGTCCATCTGGACCACAAACTCCTTATTGAAGTTAGGAGCAATCAAGACCGGCTGCTTACACAGAGTTTTAATTCCTGGAACGCTCCCTCCCCTTCAGCAGACCATTTGGCCATCGCTGTCTTCGTCCCTTCAAGCATGTCGGTCAGTGGGGTGGCTGTCATGGCGAAATCCGGGATAAATCGGTGATAGTATCCCCCAATTCCTAGAAATGCCCTAACCTGTTTCTTGGAGCCCGTTTGAGGCCACTTTTGGATTGCTTCCACTTTCTTCACTTGCGGCTTTATTTCGCCCCTTCTGACAATGTTGCCCAAGTATTTCGCCTTCTCTTTTCCCATAGCGCACTTCTTCGGGTTTATGGTAAAGTCGGCCTTCCACAGCACATCAAGTACCGTCTGGACCTTATGTAGGTGACTTCTCCAATCTGGGCTGAAGATGACGATGTTATCCAGACAAGCGGCGGTGTACTTCTTGTGCGAGGCTAGGAACCGGTCCATGGCCCTCTGGAAGGTAGCTGGGGCACCCTGCAGACCAAATGGCATCCTGGTGTACTGAAAACACCAATCGGGTGTAGAGAAAGCCATCTTCTCCTTGGCACTTGGAGACAGGAGGATTTGCCAATATCCCTTTGTTAAGTCCAGGGTGGTGATGTATCTGGCTGGCCCTAGCCTTTCAATAAGTTCATCGACCCGGGGCATATGCTATGCGTCGAATTTAGACACTTCATTTAGCTTTCTGTAGTTGTTACAGAAGTGTCATTCTCTGTTTGGCGTCGGCACAAGAACAATGGGCCCGGACTAGCCGCTCTTTGACTCCTTGATGACGCCCAGGTTAAACATTTTCCGCATGTCCTTGTAGTTCACCTCGCGGCAGGCTTCTGGGATTCGATATGGCCTCTGGTTCACCCGTACATGCAGTTCCATCAAGATCTCATTGTTCACAACCTGCGTACACCCTGGCAACTCCAAAAACAGGCCTCTGTTTCGCTGAAGCAGTTCTCAGCACTGTTGCTTTTGGGCCGGTGACAGTGTCTCTGCCACTGTGATATCCTCGACCCTGGCTTCAGGATTGGCCCCCAGACAGGTAACTTCCACCGGTTCTCTATCTCGCCACGGTTTAAGCAGGTTGATGTGGTATATCTGGTACGGCTTTCTTCTTCCTGGCTGGTGGACTTTATAGTTGACGTCACTCAACTTCTCGACCACCTCATACGGCCTTGCCACTTGTCCAAAAATTTACTCTCGACTGTGGGTACTAACACCAATACCCAGTCTACAGGACTGAATTGTCTCGGCTTTGCGTCCCGATTGTAGACCCTTGCCTGGGCTTCTTGTGCTTGAAGGAGGCTCTCCTTCACAATCGGCATCACCTTTGCGATCTGATCCTGCATCTGGGTCACATGCTTGATGATGCTCCGGTGGGGTGTAACCTCTGCTTCCCAGGTCTCCTTCGCTGTATCCAGAAGTCCTCGAGGGTGCAGTCCATTTAACAGCTCAAACGGTGAGAATCCCGTATAGCTCTGGGGAACTTCCCTGATGGAGAACAGCAGGTATGGCAGTAGACAATCCTAATCTCGCCCATCCTTCTCCACGACCTTCAGCATAGACTTCAAGGTCTTGTTGAATCTCTCCACCAGGCGATCCGTCTGCGGATGGGATACTGACGTCCAGAGCTGTGTAATCTGGAGAGTTGTACACAACTCCCTCATTACCTTGGACATAGAAGGAGTTCCCTGGTCAGTCAGGATCTCCTTTGGCAGGCCCGTCCGAGAGAAAACAGGAGTTTCTCAGTAGTACCGCCTCCGGATACCGAGTGGCATAGTACAGGACTACCAGGATGTATTGATGTCCCCTGGCAGACTTAACCAAGGGCCCAACAAGGTCCATGGAGATCCAGTCAAATGGGACCTCTATAATAGGCAACGGCACTAGAGCGCTTCAGATGTGGGACATGGGAGCAGTTAGATGACAGGCGGGGCAGGACCGGCAGTAATTAACAATCTCTCTGTGACATCCAGGCCAGTAGAACCTCTGCAGGACCCCCCTCTTGGGGGAAGTGAACCGATAATGCAGTTCCTCATTTAGTGTGAAATATGGGAACCTGGTTCAGCCCCCGGCTCTTGAGCAACCCCATTTATTACAGGCACATTATCAAATGCATTTTTCAATGTGAGATCCTGGATCTGAGCAGTACCAAAATTCCCCCCAGAAACCCCCAACTCCGGAATCTCGGCCTCTTGAGTCAGGGTCTCGTCCTCATCATCGGCAAGGACACACAGGGTAAATTCATCCATCTCTGACTGTTTTGGGGATTCAACATGGTGGAACCAGCTCCTTCCTGAGTTACGTGTTATGCCTGCTTTCCGTCATAAGTCCCAGGACCGGCTAAAGTTCTGACTTTATCACAGCTTGCTGCGCATGACCGGGAGCTTTGCTCCCGCTCATGCGCGGTTGGCTTGACGGCTTGGGTGTGCACTTGTGACGTGGCGGACACACTGCGCATGTGCCAGTAAAGCACTCCCCTTTCTGGTCATGTGAACAGCCGTGTGACGGACTTCTGGTCGTGGCCAGACTCGTGACCACACACTTGGGATATTTAAGTGGGTCTTGCTAGACTTGGCAGAAACCTGCCCTTGAAAAAGCGTACTTGTAACACGCGAAACGCTCGTCGTGCTATTTGTCCATCATCGTCTCCAGTCCACCAAAGTTCTTCAGCCCACACTGGTAAGATTCAACCCTGGTGGTTCACCCTGTTGTTTTATATATTTGCTTAGGCACTTGCTTTGATTATTGGGCATTGGGCAATTTTGCTATATTTTCCTCAGGGGTCCCACCGGGGTGGCCACTTACCATATTATCTTATCAGCACATGTTACAAACCGACGCTATGAAATGTGTATGGTGTTGACTACTGAGGTGGAACTCTCTTTGCTTGTCTTGGTATACACCTCTTTGTTAATTATGTCTAATTAATTATGTTGAATAAACTTTAGATATTTTATATACTTCAAATCATTAACTCTGCTTCCTCCTACTTTTGATTAATTTCCTTCAGCATTAGGCGAGTCGAACCTTATTCCAATTTCTTGGAGGCAGAATGAACAAATAGACAGCAGTTCAAGAATAGTTCTTATTTTTATTTTTACGTAGTTCACCGTGCGGTATAAGTGATAAGACGGATTTATTCTTGGGGTCAGTGCGAAAACAACGATACTAGATTAATATAGTTTTTTTTTATGTTTTGCTGCTATCACACAGTAAAAATGCTTTTTTTATTAAAAAACTATTTTTTCGTCACCATATTCTGAGAGCTGTAACAAGGGTTTATTTTTTGCGTGACGAGTTGGAGAATTTTATGGTACTATTTTTGGGTACATAACATTTTTTAATCGCTTTTTAATCAGATTTTTTAGATGCAGAATGAACAAACACCATCAACTCAGTTATTGTTTTTATTTTTTGCGGTACATTGTGCTGTAAAAATGATAAGACTGATTGTCGGGTCAGTGCGATTATAGGTAAAGTAGAAAATCTGTGTGTGGTGGCCCGTTAAATACAAAACCACATTTTTCACCCTATTTGAGTGAAATTTTGCCCTGCCTGTCTTTAACACCAGAATAAAAATACGGCGAACATTAAAACTCGGAATCTCCCTCCTTCACGAGATTTGGCCCCCCGAATTTAGGCTCTATAGAAATTATTATTATTATAGCGCCATTTATTCCATGGCGCTTTACATGTGAAAAAGGGGTATACATAGTGAAAACAATTGCAATAATGTTTAACAAAACGTGATGGCGACTGGTACAGGAGGAGCGAGGACCCTACCCGTGAGGGCTCAAAATCTACGAGGATACAGTAGGTGAGGGTAGGGCTGGTCGTGGAGCGGTATGGTGGAGCAATGTTTAATGCAGGTTGTAGGCTTGTCGGAAGAGGTGGGTCTTCAGGTTCCTTTTGAAGGTTTCCACGGGTGGCGAGAGTCTCATATGTTGGGGTAGAGAGTTCCAGAGTAGGGGGGATGCACGGGAGAAAACTTGTATGCGATTGTGGGAGGAGGAGATGAGAGGGTAGTAGAGAATGAGATCTTGTGAGGATCGGAGGTTGCATGCGGGTATGTACCGGGAGACTAGGTCAGAGATACTGTATATGGAGGAGACAGGTTGTGAATGGCTTTGTATGCCATGGTTAGGGTTTTGAACTGGAGTCTCTGAGTAATGGGGAGCCAGTGAAGAGATTGACAAAGAGGAGAGGCCGGGAAATAGCGTGGGGACAGGTGGATTAGTCGGGCAGCAGAGTTTAGGATAGATTGGAGGGGTGCGAGAGTGTTGGAAGGGAGGCCACAGAGCAGGAGGTTGCAGTAGTCGAGGCGGGAGATGATGAGGGTGTGCATTAGTGTTTTTGCAGATTCATGGTTGAGGAATGTGTCAAGGTCAGTTGGGGGGGGATGAATTAGATGGGGGAAAGATGATGAATTCTGTTTTGTCCATGTTAAGTTTTAGAAATCTATAAGAGAAGAAGGATGAAATAGTGGACAGGCATTGTGGGATTTTGGTTAGTAGGGAGGAGATATCGGGTCCAGAGAGGTAGATCTGTGTGTCGTTGGCATAGAGGTGATAATGAAAGCCATGAGACTCTATGAGCTGTCCCAGAACTAAGGTGTAGATGGAGAAGAGTAGGGGTCCTAGAACTGAACCTTGGGGACACCGACAGATAGGGGGCGAGATGAGGAGGTGGTGTGTGAGTGGGAGACACTGAATGTCCGGTCTGTTAGGTATGAGGAGATCCAGGATAGGGCCAAGTCTGTGATGCAGAGAGATGAGAGAGTCTGGAGTAAGAGGGAATGATCCACTGTGTCGAAAGCAGATGATAGGTCCAGGAGGAGGAGGACAGAATAGTGTCGCTTGGACTTGGCAGTTAGTAGGTCGTTGGTGACTTTAGTCAGTGCAGTTTCAGTAGAATGGTGCGGTCGGAAACCAGATTGTAGGCGGTCAAAGAGGGAGCAGGAGGAGAGGTGGGAGGACAGTTCAGAATAGACGTGTTGTTCCATTAGTTTTGAGGCATAGGGGAGCAGTGATATGAGGCGATAGCTAGTCAGAGAGGATGGGTCAAGGGAGGGCTTTTTGAGGATGGGTTTGATCGAGGCATGTTTGAAGCATGAGGGAAAGATGCCATTTGTTAGTGACAGGTTGAAAAGGTGGGCTAGAGTTGGGATGCAGATAGTGGTAAGGTTTGGAATGAGGTGGAAAGTGATTGGGTCAAGTTCACAGGTGGTGAGGTGCGATTTGGAGAGTAAAGAGGAAAGTTGATCTTCTGTAATGGTGGAGAAGGTGGCTATGGAGGAGGAGGATTGAGTAGGTGTGGGGTGGGGCTGTGGGGACTTTAGGCAAAAGCTTTGTCTGATGGTGTCAATCTTCTGCTTGTTGAATGAGGCAAAGTCTTCGGCTGAAATATGAGGAGAGGGAGGAGGCACTGGGTGACAGAGGATAGAATTGAAGGTGTTGAATAGCTGTTTGGGGTTGTGAGACCGGGAGGATATGAGAGATGATAAGTATGTGTGTTTTGCTGCAATGAGTGTGGACTTGAAGGTAGTGAGGGATTGTTTGAATGCCACGAAGTGCTCATTGGAATGGGACCTTTTCCATCTATGCTTAGCAACCCTGGAGGCCCGTTGCAGTTCTTTAGTCAGGCTGGTGTGCCAGGATTGTCTGTTGATTGTGCAAGCTGTGGTGTGTGTGAGGGGGGCGACCGAATTGAGAGCTGTGCTGTTGTGGTGTTGTATAAAGCGGCAGCAACATCTGCATCATGTGAGGAACTAATGTCTATAAGATGGAGAAGGGATTCAGAGAGTGAGTGTAGGTCAAGGTGTTTAAGATTTCTGTGAGGGTGTGCAAGTTTGTGGAGTGGGGATTGTTGCCCTGTAGAGGAGAGGGTAGTAGGTGGGAGCAGGAGAGGGCATGAGGTAGCTGTCTGTCTTTGGAGACACAGGATAGAATGTTGAGGAATAGTTCTGAGGAGGAGGTGAGATGAATGGGAGGATGGAGGGAGAGATGAAGTTTTCATTACTAGGTGTAGGGATTAGGGGTGGTTGTAAAAAGTGAAAGATTAAGGGGGTGAAAGTGAAAACAAAGACAAACATTGTTTACTGTGACTTAGTATCCAGTTACCTTCAGTTCATTTCAGGTTCAATTCAGTCCTAGTTCACAATACATTTGCTACAAAATAAAGGAGAACATGGGTGCCTATGTGTTGAATACAAAACCACAGTTTTTGCCCAAAAGGGTCTTACAGAATTAAAGCGACAGTGCCCAAAGAGTCGCTCTTAAAGGGGCAGCGACCATATAGTCACTAAGGTGGGGCAACCTGATAAGTCACTCTAAAGTCTGTAATTATAGCAACGGCTGTTGCAGAAGTAACTAGGGTCAATTTATGAAAATTGCCTCACAGTAAGATTGCTCTAGTTGCCTATAGCAACCAGAGTGCAGCTTTCATCATTGAAGCTGCTGAGGTAAAGTGGAAGCTGAGCTCTGATTGGTTGCCTATAGCAACCAGAGTGCAGCTTTCATCATTGAAGCTGCTGAGGTAAAGTGGAAACTGAGCTCTGATTGGTTGCTATGGACAATTAGAACAGTCTGACTGTGAGGCAGTCACACATTTTCTGCTTTATATACAGTCATGGCCAAAAGTGTTGGCACCCTTGAAATTGTTCCAGAAAATGAAGCATTTCTCCCAAAAAATTATTGCAGTTTCACATGTTTTGTTATATATTATATATTGTTTCCTTTGTGTGTATTGGAACAACATAAAAAAAACAGAGAAAAATAAAGGCAAATTGGACATAATTTCATACAAAAACCCAAAAATGGGCTGGACAAAATTGTTGGCACCTTTCCAAAATTGTGGGTAACAATTTTGTTTCAAGCATGTGATGCTCATTCAAACTCACCTGTGGAAAGTAATAGGTGTGGGCAATATGAAAATTGACTCAATCTTTGCAATGTGTGTCTGTGTGAGGCACACTAAGCATGAAGAACAGAAAGAGGAGAAGAGAACTGTCTGAGGACTTGAGAACCAATATTGTTGAAAAATATCAAGCAATTTCAAGGTTACAAGTCCATCTCCAGAGATCTTGATGTTCCCTTGTCCACGGTGCGCAACATAAGAAGTTTATAACCCATGGCAATGTAGCTAATCTCCCTGGACATGGACAGCAGAGAAAAATTGATGAAAGTTGCAACGCAGGTGTCACAAACCGATCGGAGCCATGTGCCCCTGATCCTTTCGCCCAACTTCCTTGAGTTCCGGGTTTAGGATAATGTGAAGCGAGCTTATAAATTTTATATATTTATTTACTCAAAAGAGCGATGCTAGGTACAATATATACAAGCGGTTACAAGATATACTGTATATACACAGTAGTCAGACAAATACAGTAAGGAAGCTGTAATACAATACAGTAAAATTAAAAGGAATAAAAGTGAATATACCACACTTTCATCAAAGGTCTCTGGACACGGCAGGAAGGGTGCTGTCATGGGTCCAGGGTGGTTCCTTGTGTCTTTCTACACATCTGTAGCGACACGTGACCCTCAACAGAAGACCCCTCCCCTCTCACAGAGGGACACATTTATATGTAACTTGGGCAGGGCAGAAAATAGGCGATTTACATGTAATCTCCTCTTCCCTTCTATCAGACATTTCATAATCCATTTCCCAGCAATATTCTCATTGTAAGGTGCGCATGGTAATTGATCTAACTCAGGAGCTTCCCCTGACTTCAGAGGTAATTCAATTAGCTATTCCTCATTGCCATGATTCAATTAGCTCCCCCATACTCTTGTCAGGAATAGGCGTTTGCACTACAAAGGTATATATCCTAGCTGACCTGTATTCAATTCTCTCCTGACTTGTCACCCTGGTGTAAATGGAGGCTCCCAGGGGTTGATGTATTGAAGGGAAATAAATGCTGAAGTAAATACTTTGTCCTCTCTGAGGTGAGACTGCAGGCCCCGGTACCCATTGTGTTAATGCTGATTACCTGGAAGCAGCAGGAAGAAGGGGGGAACACATGGCCCTCCAACCCCCTGCTGACCATCCTGTATGCCAACCTCCAATACAGTGTCCTTTAGCACAAGCAGAACATCTCACCTTGTACATAGTACACATCATATTGCAGGCTGCTTTCATAATGGCCTATGTAAGAACTATCCCATCAATGATGCAATATATGATGTTGTCCCTCACACCTAGCACTATACCTTTCTCTCACGGCATATCCCTTACATTGGTCAGCTGCTATGACAATCAATATTACTCGTTATAAACATTTGTCGTGTCCCTGTGAACGCGATCCTGGGCAATAGCATCCTTTTGGTAATTGCCTTTTGGAGCCGGCATAGTAACGTAATGGTAATTAAGTCATATCCTGACTGTGGGGAATACACCATTTCCCCTGGGGTCCTTTGAAGTCAGACAGACTAGCATTCCTGCTGAGACCTTCATACCTGGGAATATGAATTTCCAGTCCCTGGCCTCACCACACCTCCCCCTTTTAGAGTGCATTCGGAGGAAGACCTCGTCGGTCATCATCCGCAAGCACTTCAGCTGCCTCCCCTTGCCTGGATAACCCATCTGCGTTACCGTGGGCCCGGCTAGACTTATGCCGAACATCAAAGTTGTAGTGTTGGAGAGCTAGGCTCCAACGCAACAACCTTCCGTTCTCACCTGCTACTCAAGATAGCCAAGTGAGGGGGTTGTGGTCCGTCACCACGGTGAAATGGCGCCCGTACACGTATGGCTGCAGATGCTGCAGAGCCCACACGATCGCCAGGCATTCCTTCTCCACCGTAGAGTAGGCCACTTCCCTCGGCAGAAGTTTCCGACTGAGGTATTGAACAGGGTGCTCTTGACCTGCTGAGTCAGGTTGGCTCAGCACTGCACCGAGTCCGTAGGTGCTGGCGTCAATCTGTACTACAAGCGGCCGGGAGTTGTCGTATGCCTGGAGTACAGGGGTTGCCGCCAGGGCAGCTTTCAAGGCCTGGAAGGAGCGCTCGCAGTCCGCTGTCCAGTTGACAGCTTGCGGCAGCTTCTTCTTGGTGAGGTCTGTCAGGGGCTTGGCCAGGGCACTATAGTCCTGTACGAACTTCCAATAGTACCCGGCCGTACCCAAGAAAGACATCACCTGTTTCTTGGTCCTTTTGCGTGGGCCAGGTCATGATTGCATCCACCTTCCCGGGTTCTGGTCTCAGTTTCCCCCCACCTACCCGGTGTCCCAGGTATTGGACCTCGGTCATGCCCATCTGACACTTTCCCGGCTTGATGGTCAAGCCTGCCCGGTGGATCCGCCCCAGCACATCTGACAGGTGCCGAAGGTGTTTCTCCCAAGTGGGGCTGAAGACGGCAATGTCATCCAGGTACGCAGCTGCGAACCCTTCGCACCCTGACAGCAAGGTGTTGACCATCCGCTGGAAAGTGGCGGGGGCATTCTTCATGCCAAATGGCATGACGGTGGGCTCATACAGTCCAAAAGGAGTGATAAAGGCTGATTTCTCCTGTGCCTCTGGGGACAGGGGAATCTGCCAGTATCCTTGGCTCAAGTCCATGATGGTGAAGTACTGAGCCTTGCCCAACCGGTCAAGCAGGTCGTCGATGCGCGGCATGGGGAACGCGTCATCGGCGGTAATGGCATTGAGCCCCCTGTAATCCACACAGAACCGGGTCGTCCGGTCTTTTTTGGGTATGAGGACTACAGGTGAGGCCCATGTGCTGGTGGACGGGCGGATCACCCCCAGCTCCAGCATCTCGGCAATCTCCTTCCGCATTTGCTCCTGTACCTCCAAGGAGACGCGATATGCCGTTCACCGGATAGGGGCGTGATTCCCTGTGTCCACTCGATGGACTGCCAGCTTTGCCCGCCCGGGCTTTCCTGAGAGGAGGCCAGGGAAAGGGCGCATGACCTCCTTCAGCTGGGACCGTTGGTCCTCAGACAGAAGGATGTTCATGGGGGCATCCTCCATGGACCCTCCCGCACGAACATGTGCGAGCAGATCCATGAGGTCCTCCTCCTTCCCTTCCTCCGGCAGACTGCACACCGGAACGGCACAAGCTTCCCTGTCATGTTGCGCTTTCATCATGTTGACATGGAAGACCTTCTGCCTGTTCCGGACCGGGTCAATTGTGACCAGGTAATTGACCTTGCTGAGCTGCTGATGCACGTCATAAGGGCCCTCCCATCTTGCCTGAAGCTTGTCCTGGATCACAGGGACTAGGATCCATACTTTCTGGCGTGCCTGGTATGTCCTCTCCCGAGCATTCTGGTCATACCAGCGTTTCTGCACTGCCTGGGCCTGGACCATGTTGTCATGCACCAGCTGCGTCAGAGCCTGCATTCTGTCACGGAATCGCAAGACAAATTCCACGACTGAAACGCCCTGGGTGGCTGCTTCTTCCTCCCAGGATTACCTCACGAGAGCGAGGGGTCCCCGTACCCGTCTTCCATACAGGAGCTCGAAGGGGTAGAACCCCGTCGAGGCTTGAGGCACTTCCCGGTAAGCAAACAACAGATGTGGGAGGTGTCACTCCCAGTCGCGTCCCTGGGGCTCGACCAACATTCGGATCATCTGTTTCAACGTGCCATTGAACCGTTCACACAGGCCATTAGTCTGTGGGTGATACTGGCTGGACACCAGATGTTGCACCCCTGTTTGCTTACACAGGCTCTGCATCAAGTCAGACATGAACTGGGTCCCTCGGTCCGTGAGCATCTCCTGGGGGAAACCAACATGGGTGAAGATTTCCAGTAGGACTTTGGCCACTACATCTGCCCGGATGGAAGACTGCGCGACAGCTTCTGGGTACCTAGTAGCGTAGTCTACTACCGTTAGTATGTAGCGTTTCCCGGAGCTGCTGGGAATGGGCAGCGGCCCAATGAGGTCCACAGCAATCCACTGGAAAGGCTCACCTATTATGGGCAGAGGTATCAATGGGGCTTTAGGGCCTGGCCCCGCCTTCCCCATCCTCTGACATGTGACACACGAACGGCAGTAGGCAGCTACTGCTGTCTCCATCTTAGGCCAATAAAACAAGTGGGCTAGCCGAGCCTTGGTCTTAGCGACCCCTAGGTGACCAGCCAACGGAATCTCATGCGCGAGCCGTAACAACTCAGCCCAGTACGGCTGAGGTACCACTAGGTGCCTCTCGCCACGCCAACCTTCTTGTCCATCTGTGGGCAGTGTTTCCCTATACAGCTTCCCTTGGTCCCAGAACAAGCGGTCCTTGTCTGTCTCCAAGGGGGGCTTACCTGCGCGTTCCTTCAAGGCTTCCAGGCTGCTGTCGGCTTGGACAGCCGCCTGGAACTTCTGGCTGGAGCCCGCTAACAGGGACCTGAAGGCCGCACTCTCGCCGGAACCCTCAGGGAACGGCACTGGGGGGTTAACACCAGTGGGCCCAGTCCCAGACCCAGGTGATGGGGTGGAGGAGTCAGGGTGCAAAGCGGCCTCTGCCTCCTGAGCCCTCCTACTGCGGGTGACCACAGCAATGCACGGGGTCTCCTCAGGGAGTCCCAGTCCCCTTCCCTCACCTGGATGGGTTGTGGGGTCACTGTGGGTTGCCCCAACATGTGATACACACTTGACAGGTTCACTAGGTTTTGAGCTGCTGGAGGGATCATGTGCAAGCTGACAGTTGGGAGGGGCAGGCAAGGCCCCCACCAGCTCCTCAGCCAAGCCAGAGAGTTCATTAGCACGACAATGAATTACATTAGCATTGTCACTGAAAAGTTCAGACCTAGACATGTCAGCTGAGAGAGCAGGAAGGGGGGCTAAATCCCCCCCAGCTGCACTCCTGTCAGCTGGCACGTCACTACAAGGATCAGCATGTATGGTACCACAAAGTATAATATCACTTACAGATACATTACTACGGGGCAGTGGGGTTGCTCTCTTCCCATACTAAGAGGTGAGAGGCCCCAAGTCTGTCACCAACAAGACATTAGCAGGGAGACGAGATGTAACCCCGACCTCTACCAGCCCCTTGTCCGCACCCCAATCCAGATGCACACAAGCCATGGGTAGAGTTATCTTCTCCGTACCAACCCCGCTGACGGTCAGCGTCTTTCCAGGGATGATACTCTCCGGGGATACCAGTTCAGGCTGTACTAGGGTCACATCGGCCCCCGTGTCCCTTAGTCCCATAACCACTTTATTCCCCACAGTCACTTGCTGGAGATTGTCATTGGGCCTGGCCCCACCCCTCCCCACCACATAAACTGTTGGACCCGCTGCTGGGGTTTGGGAAGTAGGGGGGTTCCTCTTCCGGCTAGGGCAGTTCGCCCTGTAATGTCCCGGCTGATTGCAGGCGTGACATCGAGGGGGTCCTCCCTGGGGCTTGGAAGGGGGAACAATGGGGCCCATAGGTTTTCGGGCGGGGGTAGTCTCAGGGGAAACTGCAGGGTTACCCGCAACAGGATTGGTCTTACCCCCCCTCCAGCCGGTGCTGACTTGTCTCCGCGACGTCTGGTTGGCGATGTACTCATCCGCTAGCTCCGCAGCAGTTCTGGCATCTTGGGGTTTCCGGTCCAGGACATATTGTTGCACTTCCTCCGAGCAAATGTTTAAGAATTGCTCCTTGAGGAACAGATCCAAGGTTACTTCGTCGGGATTGTTTATCTCTCCCTCCGCCCATCTGTGAAGCTGGACACTCATCTGGAGCAGAGTCTCTAGGTGGCTCTCGGACGGTCGTTTCCTCAGGCTGCGGAATTTCACTCTGTACACTTCAGGCGTGAGACGGTACCTCAGGATCAGTGCAGCTTTGATGAGGTCATAGTCCTGGTGCTGGGCTGCAGGGAGAGACGAGAAAGCGTCCAGGGCTCTCCCTCTTAGCCTGGTGGACAGAGTGCGTGCCCAGTCTGCCTTGGGTATCTGGTACTGGAGACACACCTGTTCAAACCCTTTCAGGAAAAGGTCCAGGTCTCCGTCCGATTCCAGGACAGGCAGATCCTCTGAGCCCAGCTTAGCTTTTGGGGCTGCTGGAGTCTGTGCTGTTTGAGCCGGTGGGTCCTGCCGGCTTCGCAGCTGGGCTAACTGTAGCTGGTACTGCCTCTCCTCCTTTCTTTCCTGGGCATCTCGCTCAGCTTGCCACATGTGGGCACGGCCTGGCTCTGTTTCTGCTGTCCATCTCTCAAAGCCTGGAGGTAGGCCTGCATAAGAGCATCCAGGGACGGGTTACTGGCCCCTCCAGCTGGAGCTGTGGATTGCATAACAGAATGTCCAGGATTTTCGTGGGTGTCGGGGGCACTTCCACCCTCCTCTGACACCTCAGTCTGGTCAGCGAATGGCACCAAACTGCCACCTTCCATCTGCTCAGCGTCCCCTCTGGTAGCACTCATCTGGGAACCTTTGCTTCTGAGGCAGTATGCCATCCACCAGAGACCGTAGCCAAATGAAAAATAGGACAGAAAACTAAGAGGGGGAAGGGTACAGTATCGTACACACGCTTTCACTGTATACTATGTCTGATCTACTAACTAGCACCGAGCTCCGTTCACAGATATCCAAATCCCACCGCTGCCACCAATTGTCACAAACCGATCAGAGCCACGTGCCCCTGATCCTTCCGCACAACTTCCGTGAGTTCTGGGTTTAGGATAATGTGAAGCGAGCTTATAAATTTTATATATTTATTTACTCAAAAGAGCGATGCTAGGTACAATATATACAAGCGGTTACAAGATATATATATACAGTAGTCAGACAAATACAGTAAGGAAGCAGTAATACGATACAGTAAAATTAAAAGGAATAAAAGTGAATATACCACACTTTCATCAAAGGTCTATGGACACGGCAGGAAGGGTGCTGTCATGGGTCCAGGGCGGTTCCTTGTGTCTTTCTGCACATCTGTAGCGACAGGTGACCCTCAACAGAAGACCCTTCCTCTCTCACAGAGGGACACATTTATACGTAACTTGGGCAGGGCAGAAAATAGGCGATTTACATGTAATCTCCTCTTCCCTTCTATCAGACATTTCATAATCCATTTCCCAGCAATATTCTCATTGTAAGGTGTGCATGGTAATTGATCTAACACAGGAGCTTCCCGTGACTTCAGAGGTAATTCAATTAGCTATTCCTCATTGCCATGATTCAATTAGCCCCCCCATACTCTTGTCAGGAATAGGCGTTTGCACTACAAAGGTATATATCCTAGCTGACCTGTATTCAATTCTCTCCTGGCTTGTCACCCTGGTGTGAACAAAGGCTCCCAGGGGTTGATGTATTGAAGGGAAACAAATGCTGATGTAAATACTTTGTCCTCTCTGAGGTGAGACTGCAGGCCCAGGTACCCATTGTGTTAATGCTGATTACCAGGAAGCAGCATGAAGAAGGGGGGAACACATGGCCCTCCAACCCCCTGCTGACCATCCTGTATGCCAACCTCCAATACAGTGTCCTATAGCACAAGCAGAACATCTCACCTTGTACATAGTACACATCATATTGCAGGCTGCTATAATTATGGCCTATGTAATAACTATCCCATCAATGATGCAATATATGATGTTGTCCCTCACACCTAGCACTATACCTTTCTCTCACGGCATATCCCTTACATTGGTCAGCTGCTATGACAATCAATATTACTCGTTATAAACATTTGTCGTGTCCCTGTGAATGCCATTCTGGGCAATAGCATCCTTTTGGTAATTGCCTTTTGGAGCCGGCATAGTAACGTAATGGTAATTAAGTCATATCCTGACTGTGGGGAATACACCATTTCCCCTGGGGTCCTTTGAAGTCAGACAGACTAGCATTCCTGCTGAGACTTTCATACTTGGGAATATGAATTTCTAGTCCCTGGCCTCACCACAGGAGGATAGTCTGGATGGTGGATAAGAAGCCCCAATCAAATGCCAAAGAAATTTGAGCTGTCCTGAAGGCGCATAGTGCATCAGTGTCAGCGCAAACTATCCATCGACTTTTGAATTTGAATTATCCATTGACATTTGAATGAAACGCTATGGCAGGAGACCCAGGAGGACCCCACTGCTGACACAGAGACATAAAAAATCTAGACTGCAGTTTGACAAAATGTACGTGAGTAAGCCAAAATCCTTCTGGGAAAGCATCTTGTGGATAGATTAGACCAAGATAGAGTTTTTTGATAAAGCATCATTCTGTGTACCGAAAATGGAATGAGGCCTACAAATCAAAGAACACAGTACCTACAGTCAAATATGGTAGATGTTTAAAGCTGTTTTGGGGTTGTTTTTCTGCTTCTGGCACTGGGTGTCGTGCTGACTGTGTGCATTGCATCATGAAATCTGAACATTACTAGTGTTGAGTGAGCATGCTCGACACTGCTCGGTACTCGCACGAGCATCTCACTACTCGGGATGTTCGGCGAGCACCGAGCATTTCCGGGTTACTCGGGCGGGAGCTTGGGTCTCCGCCCTGCACTTTCAGCGCTCTTTACAGAGCCAATGAACATGCAGGGATTGCCAGCCAGTCACTGTAATGCTGCAGCCATGTTCTTTGTGGGCATTACAGTGATTGGCTGGCCGCACAGCGTCACCTCGAGTATTTAAAACCGGGCGCCGCCATCTTGGACACAGTCGCCCGGGATCAGACAGTGTAGGGTCAGTGCTGCTGAGTTAGGGAGAGATATATAGTGCGAAATAGGTAGTGTAAGGTCTCTAAAGCCTGCCAAATCAAACAAACAGTCCTTCTCAGGACTAATATCCATCCCAGATATCAGGCAGGCAGGCAGGCTGTATAGGAGACACAGTGGTTATACCAACAAACAGTGCATTACTGTCCTGTGTGCTCCTGCTGGTCAAATTGCTAGACTTATCCCCCGGTCTCAGGGGCCAGGAAAAATCCTTTTTTTTTTCATCTAAATCCTGTATTTATTTTTTTTCCTCAGTCAAACTGTACAAATACGCATCTTATTAACCTTTTGGTATTCCCCCTCCCCACAAAAAAAAAAAATTGAGTGTGTCTGTGACTGTTCAGACTCCAGTATATCTGTTTAAAAGATTCTGGTGTAGGCCAGATAACTAGAACTGTGGTTTTGCAGTTCCACAGTTCAAATCTCTGTATTATCCAGCTTTTGGCCTTTTTTCCGTAAAAACAACAGTAATAGTGTCTCCCTGACTGTACAGACACAAATATATCTGTTTAAAAGATTCTGGTGTAGGCCACATAACTATAACTGTGGTTTTGCAGTTCCACGGTTCAAATCTCAGTATTATCCAGCTTTTGGCCTTTTTTCCGTAAAAAAAAACAGTAATAGTGTCTCGCTGACTGTTCAGACACAAATATATCTGTTTAAAAGATTCTGGCGTAGGCTAGATAACTAGAACTGTGGTTTTGCAGTTCCACGGTTCAAATCTCAGTATTATCCAGCTTTTGCCCTTTTTTCCGTAAAAAAAAAACAGTAATAGTGTCTCGCTGACTGTTCAGACACAAATATATCTGTTTAAAAGATTCTGGTGTAGGCCACATAACTATAACTGTGGTTTTGAAGTTCCATGGTTCGAATCTCTGTATTATCCACCTTTTTGCCTTTTTTACATAAAAAAAAAATTGAGTGTCTCGCTCAGTGTTGAGACACAAATATATCTGTTTAAAAGATTCTGATGTAGGCCAGAGAAATAGAACTGTGGTTTTCCTGTTCCACGGTTCTAATCTCCTCTTTATTACCCTTTTTCCATTGATAGTGCGAGTGTAAGCTATTTTACTTTATTAACAATGGGCAAGGCGCGTGGCAAGGGATGTGGAACTGGACTTTCTGGTGATGGTGAGTGTAGAGGACGAGGCCGTGGCCAAGGTGAAAATGTGCCACAACCAACAGCCACATCTTCTCGCTCCCACTTCTTGACCGAATTACTAGGGAAGCACACTACAACACCAGTATTGCGAACTGATCAGTGTGAACAGGTTATTAATTGGATAGCAGATAATACTTCCAGCTACCTGGGCACCACCACCTCCGGTCTGTCTTCCACACGGTCAAGTTTTAGTAGCCGTGAGTCTCGACCACATACTCCTCCTCACCCTGATGCTCCTTCCTCTCACCATGCCGACTGTCGTCAGACAGCAACTGATCCCACAGTTGGACACTCTGCAGAGCTGTTCACTAGTCCATTTCCATATTTGTGCCCCTCACCTGCTCCGCTTGAAGTGGTGGAAGAGGAGATCCTATGTAGCGATGCCCAAATATTTGAACAGCCACGGCCACAGGAAGTCGACGCTGGCAATTTGTCACAAGAGGTGGACGATGACGAGACACAATTGCCACGAAGTGAGGAGGAGGATCGTGGTCCACAAGTGGAAGAGGAGGAGGTGGTGGAAGATCTAGTAACTGACCCAGCGTGGCAGGAGGACACGCAGAGCGAGGCCAGCAGCACACAGGGGGAGGGAGGCAGAGTACCCCAACAGGCAGGAAAAAGCAGTGTGCACACAGAAGACAGGCAACAGTTCCCCGTAACACCAACACGAGGGACGTTGCCAGTACAACCGGTAGGTCTTCCAGAGTCTAGAATTTTTTTAAAGACTCTGCTGATAACCCCAAAAAGGCCATTTGTACCACCTGCCATGCCAGCATCAGCAGGGGTGACAAAACTACCAGCCTGACCACCACCAGCATGATCAGGCACACGTCAACAAAGCACCCGACTTTGTGGGGCGAACCCCAGGGTCAACGACCAGTGTCAGCACTGCTTCTTCCGCTGTTGTGCATGTAAGAGAACCCCCTGTTGTGCGTGCAAGGCCATCCCCTGTCCATACTGCATGCAAAGATGCCCCCTCCTCTCAGTCTTCACTTGTTATGGCAGTTTCTCAAGAAACAGCATCAACGTCCACATCCCACCGCAGCGTCCAATTGTCCATTTCCCAGAGCTTTGAACGAAAGCGCAAATTCGCAGCCAACGCCCCACAGGCCACAGTCCTAAAGTCGCACATTTCACGACTGCTTGCATAGGAAATGCTACCTTTTAGGCTGGTGGAGACAGAATCTTTCCGCAACCTTATGGCGGTGGCCGTCCCTCTGTGCTCGGTCCCCAGCCAACACTATTTTGCCTGGTGTGCCATCCCCGCACTATACGAGCACGTGTCCCAAAACATCTGCCGTGTTCTCAACAACGCAGTTACTGGGAGAGTCCACCTGACAACAGACACGTGGACAAGTGCTTGTGGCCAGGGACGGTACATCTCCCTGACGGCACACTGGGTAAACATAGTGGAAGCCGGGACCCAGTCAGACCTTGGGACAGAACACATCCTCCCCACACCGAGGATTGCGGGCCCTATGTCGGTCAGAGTTGCCCCCACAGTGTACAGCTCCTGCTTCTCATCCTCCTCCTCCTCCTCATGTTCAGCCTCCATCTCAGATATCACCACATCAATTACAAGCTGGAAGCACTGCAGTACTGCCTCAGTCAAGCGGCAACAGGCTGTGCTGAAACTCATAAGCTTAGGTGATAAACCTCACACTGCTTGTGAGTTGTGGGCAGCTGTGAAAGAGCAGGCAGATCTGTGGCTGAGACCACTGAACCTACATCCAGGCATGGTCGTGTGTGACAATGGCCGTAACCTGGTGGCGGCTCTGAGGCGAGGTGAGATCACACACATACCATGCCTGGCTCATGTGCTTAACCTCGTGGTTCAGCAGTTTCTTAAATCGTACCCCGAGTTGCCAGATCTGCTCGTGAAAGTACGCCGCCTGTCAGCTCATTTTCGCAAGTCGGCTACAGCTTCCGCCGCCCTTGCTGTGTTGCAGCAGCGTTTGCAGCTTCCGGCACACAGGCTGGTGTGTGATGTCCCCACTCGTTGGAACTCTACCCTCCACATGTTGCAAAGGATTTGTGAGCAGAAGAGCGCAGTTGTGGAGTACCAGCTGCAACAAGGCCGTCGATATTCAGGTCAGACTCCACACATAAGACCTCAGGAGTGGACCTGGATGTCTGACATATGTACCATTCTGACAAACTTTGAGGAGTCCACCAAGATGGTGAGTGGCGATGACGCCATCATTAGCGTCAGCATCCCACTTGTCTGTCTTTTGCAACGCTCTCTGCAGAGAATTAAAGAGGAGGCATTGCAGCCAGAGTATGATGAGATGGATCAAGAAGCCGTAACGGGCGATTACACACAGCCCAGCCTCATCTCATCCCAACGTGCATTGGGGGACAATGAGGGAGAGGAGGAGGAGGAGAAGGAAGAACAGGAGCTGGTATCATGCGCTGTAGACGGTAGTACCTGTACAACTGTCATACCATTGGTTCAGCGTGGGTGGCCTGAGGACAGGGGGGAGGAGGAGGAGAGCATGGTCAGTCATCATCTTGGTGAGCACACGGAAGTCTTGCCCGTTACCAGTCTGGCACGCATTGCTGACTTTATGTTACGCTGCCTTAACTGTGACCCTCGCATTGTCAAAATGTTGGGTGACAGTCATTACTGGTTGGTGACACTTTTAGACCCCCGCTACAAGGAGAACTTTCACTCTCTTATTCCTGAGGTGGAGAGGTCTACAAAAATGGGACAGTACCAGAAGGCCCTTGCTGCAGAACTGTTAAAAAAATTCCCATCTGAACACTCTAGCGGCAGAGGTCACAGTTCGTTGCCGAACCAAGGCATACAGGTGAGAGAGATGCAACTCCAATCCAGCAGAGGCAGGGGAACACTGTCAACGTTCTGGGACAGTTTTCTGAGACCCGCCCTGCTTACAAGCCCTGAGACGCGGGGTACTCTCACAAGGAGTGGAAAGTTTCAAAAGATGGTGAGGGAGTACCTTGCCGACTGTACTAGCATCCTCCGTGATTCCTCTGTGCCTTTTAATTATTGTGTATCCAAGCTGGACACTTGGAATTAACTCGCTCTGTACGCCTTGGAGGTCCTGGCCTGCCCTGCCGCTAGCGTGTTATCGGAGCGTGTTTTTAGTGCCGCTGGGGGAATTATAACTGATAAGCGCACTCGCCTGTCAACTGACAATGCTGACAAGCTGACCCTTATCAAAATGAACAAGGGCTGGATTGGGCCAGACTTCTCATCACCACCAAATGACAGCAGAGTAACATAAAGTCAAATCCACTGTGTTATTTCGGGAGGTGTATTCCCATGCACCGCTTCACACTCACACATGGGTATACGCTTCCTCATTTCGGCTGTATTTTGCTCTTCTCCTTCTCCTCAGCCTCCACAACCACTATACCACCAGGGTGACAGTGGTCCGTGTTGCCAGCATTGCAAGTTCCTCCGTCCTAATTTTTGGCAGCTTTTGCTTGGAAGGCATAGGCAAAGACTATGGGAGACCCACTCCCCAATAATGGAAATAATGTTTTTAATATGCTGTACTGCATGGCTCTTGTTTGCCAGCATTGCAAGTTCCTCCATCCTAATTTTTGGCAGCTTTTGCTTGGAAGGCATAGGCAAAGACTATGGGAGACCTACTGTGACCTCCACCACTCTTCCAAGGGGCATTGATACTGTCTTTTTATTCCACTGCAACCTCCACCACTCTTACAAGGGGCATTAAAACTGTCTTGTTAAGCTACTGTGATCTCCATGTCTCTTCCGAGAGGCATTAAAACCATCTTGTTAAACCACTCTGAACTCCACAGCTCTTCCAAGGGGCATTAAAACCGTCTTGTTAAGCTACTGTGACCTCCACGTCTCTTCCAAGGGGCATTAAAACTGCCTTGTTAAGCTACTGTGACCTCCACGTCTCTTCCAAGGGGCATTGATATTGTCTTTTTATTCCACTGCGACCTCCACCACTCTTCCAAGGGGCATTAAAACTGTCTTGTTAAGCTACTGTGACCACGTCTCTTCCAAGGGGCATTAAAACCGTCTTCTTAAACCACTCTAAACTCCACAGCTCTTCCAAGGGGCATTAAAACCATCTTGTTAAGCTACTGTGACCTCCATGTCTCTTCCAAGGGGCATTAAAACTGTCTTGTTAAACCACTCTGAACTCCACAGCTCTTCCAAGGGGCATTAAAACCGTCTTGTTAAGCTACTGTGACCTCCACCACTCTGCCAAGGGGCATTGATATTGTCTTTTTATTCCACTGCGACCTCCACCACTCTTACAAGGGGCATTAAAACTGTCTTGTTAAGCTACTGTGACCTCCACGTCTCTTCCAAGGGGCATTAAAACCGTCTTGTTAAACCACTCTGAACTCCACAGCTCTTCAAAGGGGCATGAAAACTGTCTTGTTAAGCTACTGTGACCTCCACGTCTCTTCCAAGGGACATTAAAACCGTCTTGTTAAGCTACTGTTACCTCCACGTCTCTTCCAAGGGGCATTAAAACCGTCTTGTTAATCTACTGTGACCTCCATGTCTCTTCCAAGGGGCATTAAAACTGTCTTGTTAAACCACTCTGAACTCCACAGCTCTTCCAAGGGGCATTAAAACCGTCTTGTTAAGCTACTGTGACCTCCACCACTCTGCCAAGGGGCATTGATATTGTCTTTTCATTCCACTGCGACCTCCACCACTCTTCCAAGGGGAATTAAAACTGTCTTGTTAAGCTACTGTGACCTCCACGTCTCTTCCAAGGGGCATTAAAACCATCTTGTTAAACCACTTTGAGCTCCACAGCTCTTCCAAGGGGCATTAAAACCGTCTTGTTAAGCTACTGTGACCTCCACGTCTCTTCCAAGGGGCATTAAACCCGTCTTGTTAAACCACTCTGAACTCCACAGCTCTTCCAAGGGGCATGAAAACCGTCTTGTTAAGCTACTGTGACCTCCACGTCTCTTCCACGGGGCATTGAAATGTTGTTTTTAATTACCTATAACCTCCACGACTCTTCCAACGGGCATTGCATTTCCTCCTAATTTTAGTCAGCTTTTGCTTTTCAATGCATAGGCGAAAACTAAGGGAGACCCACTCCCCAATAATGGGTAGAAGGTTTTTAGTATGCTGTAATCCACACGTCTGTTTCAAGGGGCATTGCAGTTCCTCATAATTTTTGGAAAGCCTTCCATTCACTGCTTAGGCCAACAGTGTACAGGAGACCCAGTTGCTATAAATGGAAAAAACGGTTTAGTTAAGGCCCTCTGACCTCCATGTCACTTCCAAGGGGCATTGGAGTGTCTCGAAATTTTTGATAGGCATTGCACTCACTGTATGCCCTATAACTGTGTAGCCGAACTACTCCTTTTGGTACAGAAACATATCCTACAAGACATGTGTGGTTGACTGGCCTGATATTGATGTGAATGGTCCCTGTTCCTCCTGCTCTTTCTCCTTTGCTACCTCCTCATCCATCATTCACCACCTGAAGCTTTGTTTTAATGGGAGTCATAGAACTGGGATAGTAGCAGGAAAACATCCAGCAATCCTCGGAGGAGGTAGGATATGCGCCAAAATGCTGACCACCTCAGGCCTAGCTGCTACTACATACATGTGCTTGCATTCCAAGGAACAGAAAGCTAAGGAGATAGATGGCCTCATGATCATGAATAATTTACCCGTTGTGTAGGAGGCCGACCACTGCTGCTGTCTACTTTCTGAACTTTGTGTTGAAGCCTGATTGACCCAGGACCCGCAATCCTCTATGTCTGGAGGACATCTTGCATCTCAGTGTCCAACTGTGTCCCGGCTTCCACAATATTAACCCAGTGTGAAGGTGTCATTCAGATGGACCATCCCTGGCCACATTCACTTGTCCACGTGTTTGTGGTTAGGCTGTCCTTCAAATAGGGGCGGCTGGGGACCATGTGTGGGCATCCAGCCGCGAGGTGGCTGGGGACCGAGTATGGACACCCGGCCGCCGACGCAGCCATGACGTGGTGGCCAGATTCCGCCTCCACATGCCTAAAAGGCCCAATTTCAAGTGCAAGCAAGCAAGCAGTATGGTATTGCAGCCTGGGGGTGGGTGGGTGGCAGGCTGCATACTTGCGCTTGCATTGCAAGGAATGGGGGAGGTACAATTGAACACTGCCCTGGGACAAGGACTTGCACGGGGATAGTTGCAAGTCTGCATCTTCTGATACGGCAAGGATCACTTCTGATGGGCACACTTTTAGGCAGTGACCTGGGTGTCAGAGATGCTTCCAGGGGTCTTCCCCATGCTGTTCCCATGTTTTTTTAGCACTGTACGCATGTGTCACACAGCACATGGCCAGATAAGGTTGTAAAATGTTAAAATGACATTTCCCGGTGAATGCATTTGTCACGGTTGAAAGCAATACAAAAGTGCAAAAACGCATAAAAAATGCTACTTGTGAACATAGCCCAAGGTGTGGAGGAGTATTTTTATTTTTGGTTATTTATTTTACTTTATACACAAGTCTTTACCCTGGAAAGGAAGTTCCTTAACATATTTCACAGGAAAACAGTTTCAGTTTCGTTTTTGAATGTTTTATTGTGAGCCCGAAAAAGTGGCTTGATAATTCTGGCCACGTTGTTGACAGCAGTGACTTGGGGGTCACAAATGCTTCCTGGGGCGATCCCCAGGCTGTCCCATGTCATTGGAACACTGTCACTATCGTTTTGGGCACTTTTTAGGCTTTCTACAGACTGCCGGGGGTGTCGCCGCAAAAATGCTCGGGTCTCCCATAGACTAACATTGGGCTCGTTGCTCGGGTCGAGCACCCGAGTATCACGGTGAGCTCGGCCCGAGCTTTGAGCACCTGAGCATTTTAGTGCTCGCTCAACACTAAACATTATCAAAGGATTTTGGGTCGCAATGTAGTGCCCAGTGTCTGAAAGCTGGGTTTGCGTCCTAGGTCTTGGGTCTTCAGCAGGACAATGGCCCCAAACATACTTCAAGAAGCACCCAGAAATGGATGGAAACAAAGCGCTGGAGAGTTTTAAAGTGGCCAGCAATAAGTCTGGACCTAAATCGCATTGAACATCTGTGGAGAGATCTTAAAATTGCTTTTGGGAGAAAGCACCCTTCAAATATGAGAGAACTGGAGCAGTTTGCAAAAGAAGAGTGGTCCAAAATTCCAGTTGAGAGGTGTAAGAAGCTTATTGATGTTTATAGGAAGCGATTGATTGCAGGTATTTATTCCAAAGGGTGTGCAACCAAATATTAAGTTGAGGGTGCCAACAATTTTGTCTGGCCAATTTTTGGGGTTTTGTGTAAAATTATATCAAATTTTCCTTGTTTTCAGTTACAATACTCACAAAAGAAATAAACGTATAACGAAACATGTGTAATTACAATCATTTTCTAGGAGAAATACTTCATTTTCTGGAACAATTTCAAAGGTGTCAACACTTTCGGCCATAACTGTATATAGATTCACCTATTAAATCTCTGATCAGTGTGAAGTGATTACTAAGGGTCATAATATTAAGGACTGTGTTTTAAAAAGCCGCCCAAATAACGACCCTCTATTGCGTACTTTAATCCAAAAGCTTTGAAAGCAAAACTGTCTAAAATAGCTGAGACAAGTTAACAATGCGAGTCCCGGCTTGAAAAGAAACGGATGATACAGGCTGAATCAAAGGCAGCTGAAACATCTGAACAACGGGAACGTCGTCTACAGGAGAAACGAATGGGACAAGTTGAATCAAGAGAAGCTGAAACATCGGAACACTGGGAATGTCGTCCTCAGGAGAATCGGTTGGCAGGCTGAATAAAGGGATGCAGAAACAAACGGATGATCGTCATCAAAATGACCACATACAACATATGCAACGTATAGAAAGATGTAGGCAGGCTGACTTGAGTTTGGAAGCGTATCACTACGACTCAAATCAGGACTATAGGTCACGTCTGAAAGTCATAATAGGCAAAATGGGCGTAATATGCAAACATTGTCAAGCAAAAAAGTCACTTTGCCACCTTTAAGTCTACCTCTTCCGAACCACTTCATTCATATATGTCGGGAACAACTCCTAAGTTCAAGCATTTTCTGCAAAGTATTAGGATATACAATTAATCTTTCATCTTGGTACGACAGCTGGACTTGAAGCAGGATTTATGCCAACTTTTAAAGTCCAGGGCCAAATATATCACAAAATAGTTTTGATGCTTCCTGTAGCAAATGAAGACCCAGAAATATTACAAATTTACTTTTTGAGAGACGAACAGATGCAAGCTGATCGACTTTGTGAAGCTATAGCTGAGAAAAAAAAAGACATTGTTTTGAATTTGCAAAGATTTTTCCATCAACACAATCAATTAGTAAACCTTTTTAAAACAGCCTTAAAGAGAATGCCAAGTGATGAATATCAGGTTGTAATAAAAGCAGACAAGACACTAGTTGGTGAGCACAAAAGGCGATTTAATTCTTTCAGTGTTAACGAAGTAGCTATTGTAATGGTTGGACAGGACTTTCTAAGCCGAGATATGATTATTCAGCGATGAAGCGTAAATCTTCAACGTATTGCAGAAATACAATTTAAACCAGAAGTTTACATACACTATATAAAAATACACAAATGCATGTTTTTCTCAATATCTGACATGAAATCAGAATAAACCTTTCCCGTTTTAGGTCAATTAGGATTACCATAATATTTACTATTTGCCAAATACCAGAATAATGAGAGAGAGAATGGTTTAAGGCATTTTTATTACTTACTGCAAAGTCAAAAGTTTACATACACTAAGATTACTATGCCTTTAAACAATTCTGGACTGGCTATATGATGATGTCATGTGTTTGGAAGCTCCTGGTAGTTTTTTTTGGCAACATCTGAGTTAATTAGAGACAAACCTGTGGATGTACTTGAATGCACACCTGAAACACACTGCTTCTTTGTGTAGCATCATAGTAAAGTGTAAAGAAATCAGCCAAGATATCAGGAAGAGAATTGTGGACTTGCACAAGTCTGGCTCATCCTTGCGTACAATTTCAAGATACTTAAAGGTGCCTCGTTCATCTGTACAAACAATTATATGCAAGAACAAACAAGATTGGAATGTCCAGCCATCATACCGCTGAGGAAGGAGACGGATTCTGTGTCCCAGAGATTAACGTGCTTTGGCCGACATATGCATATCAACCCAATGACAAAAGCAAAAGACCTTATGAAGATGATGGCGGAAGCTGATAAGATTGTGTCAATATCCACAGTGAAACAAGTACTGTATCAACATGGGCCACTCTGCCAAGAAGAAACCATTACTCCAATACATAAAAAAGCCAGATTAATGTTTGCAAATGCACAAAGGAGCAAAGACCTTGATTTTTGGAGACATATCCTGTGGTCTGATGAAACTAAAATTTAACCTTTTGGGCATAATGATCATCGTTACGTTTGGAGGAAAAAGGGAGAAGCTTGGAAGTTTAAGAACACCATCCCAACTGTGAAACACGGGGGGTGACAGCATCATGTTGTGGGGTTGTTTTCCTGCAGGAGGAACTGGTGCACTTCACAAAATAGATGGCATCAAGAGAAGAGAAGAATATGTGGCAATACTGAAGCAACATCTCAAGACATCAGCCAGGAAGTTAAAGCTTGGGCAGAAATGGGTCTTCCAAATAGACAATGACCCAAAGCATAGTGCCAAAATGTTAACAAAGGGGCTTAAGGATAACAAAGTCAATGTTTTGGAGTGGCCACCACAAAGCCCTGATCTCAATCCTATTGAAAATTTATACGCAAAGCTGAAAAGGCAGGTGCAAGCAAGGCGACCTACAAACCTGGATCAGTTACACGAGTTTTGTCAGGAGGAATGGGCCCAAATTCCAGCCAACTCTTGTGAGAAGCTTGTGGAAGGATATCGCAAACGTTTGACCCAAGTCATTCAGTTTAAGGACAATGGTACCAAATACTAATGACATATATGTAAACTTTTCACTTTGCAGTAAGTATCATAAATGCCTTAAAACACTCTCTCTCTCTCATTATTTTGGCACTTGGCAAATATTAAAAATGTACAGGAAAATGGCCGCCCGAGCCAGCGCATGCACAGACCGGTAGCTCCAGCGGCCATTTTCTTGTAGATCACAGCTCTAGGAAGATTGCCGCGCACACTGGAAACCAGCGCAGACTGCTCTCCTTCGCCGCCTGACGCCGCTCACAGCCCGCTACAGGCCTCAGCCCAAGGCCCCGGCCTCAGCCCAGTACAGGTCCCTGCCCGAGGCCTTGGCCTCAGCCCGGTACAGGCCCCAGCCTGAGGCCCTGGCCCCAGCCCGGTACATGCCCCAGCCCGGTACAGGCCCCAGCCTCAGCCCCAGCCCGCGGCGCCGACCTCAGCCCCAGCCTGAGGCCCCGGCCTCAGCCCGAGGCCCCAGCCTCAGCCCCAGCCAGAGGCCTCAGCCCCACCCAGAGGCCCTGGCCTCAGTCACAGGCCCCAGCACAGGAACCGGCCAGGCTAAGGGCCTCAGCCAGGCTCAGGCCCCGGCCTGGCACAGGCTCCATAGCATCTAACCTCTTCTGCTGCAGCCGCTGACTTCCTGAAGGACCCAGCCTCCTGTGACCCTCGCTCCACTGCCCCCCAGGTAAGATACTGTACCTATTCAGACTATAAGATGGACCCCCATCTTATAAAAAATATTTCCTTTCTATTTTGCACCCCAAAATTTGGGGTGTGTCTTATGGTCCGGTGCATCTTATAGTCCGAAAAATACGGTAGATCATATGATGCTCTGCAATATGCTATAATATTTTGGAATGACCAAGATGGCTATCACTTTAATCTAGCACAGACTGATTCCAACACTGCTAGGCCAATCAATAAAAAAATATCAGCTATAGACTTCTATGCCTACCAAATAATGATCAGACATGGTTCATCAAACAACATTTTACAATGTAGGCAACTTTTTCATCAATTTTTAGTAGACATGCATGCCAAGGTGGAAAGCGTTCATCTTTTGTATATAAGACTGAACCAACAAAAACATTCAATGGATGAATACATTCATTTAAAGGGAATCTGTCAGCAGGTTTTTGTTATGTAACCTGCAGACAGCATGCTGCTGGGGTTAAAACACGCTTTTGTTTGCTTGCAATGATTGTTTTAGTATCAGTAGCTTATAACTGCTGTGACTAGCTGGTGAGAGTAGGTCTGACATGCCCCCGTCTGTGACAGGCAGCTTTATATCTATGGACATCGTATACAGTGGTTTGCAAAAGTATCCACCCCCTTGGCCTTTTACCTATTTTGTTACATTACAACCTGTGCTTAAATATTTTTGTAATCTGATTTGTGTGTGATGCATCAGCACTAAATAGTCTAAGTTGATGAAGTGAAATGAGAAAATATAGGCATAAATTTAATTTATGAGATCAAATAACTAAAAATTGGCATGTGCATATTCACCCCTTTTGCTATGAAGCCCCTAAAAATTTCTGGTGCAAGCAATTACCTTCATAAGTTACATGGTTAGTGAAAGGAAGTCTACCTGTGTGCAATCTAAGTGTCACATGTTCTGTCAGTATATACACACCTTTTCTAAATGTCTACAGGGCTGCAACACCATTAAGCAATATGCACCACTAACCAAACAACAGCATGAAGAGTGCATTAATCAGAGAGGCAACACAGAGACCAAAGGTAACTCTGAAGGAGCTGCAGAGTTCCCAAGCAGAGACTGGAATATCTGTCCATACGACTACAATAAGCCGTACACTCCATAGAGGTGGCCTTTATGGAAGAGTGGGCAGATAAAAGCCTTACTTACACATGAAAATTGTAAAGCTCATTTTGAGTTTGCCAAAAGACATATTGGAGACTCCCCAAATTTATGTAGGAAGGTACTGTGGTCAGATGAGACCAAAATTGAACTTTGTGGCCACCAAGGTAAACGTTATGTCTGGCACCAAACCAACTCAGCACCTCACCCCAAGAACACCATCCCCACAGTGAAGCATGGTGGTGCCAGCATCATGCTGTAGGGATGTTTTTCGGTAACAAGGACAGGGAAAATAGTCCGAGTGGCGGAGATGGTATGAAATACAGGGATGTTCTTGATCAGAACTGTTTCAATCTGTCAGTGATTTGAGACTGGGACGAAGGTTCACCTTCCAACAAGATAATGACCTAAAGACTGCTAAAGCAACACTCAAGTGGTTTAAGGGGAAACATGTAAATGTTTTAGAGCGACCTAGTCAAAGCCCAGACCTTAATCCAATTGAGAATCTGTGGTCAGGCTTGAAGATTGCTGTTCACCAGAGGAAACAATCTAACTTGAAGGAACTGGAGCAGTTTTGCCTTGAGGAATGGGCAAAAACCCAAGTGGCAAGATGTGGAGAGCTCATAGAGACTTATCCAAAGCGACTTTCAGCTGTAATTGCCACAAAAGTAAAGTACTGACTTTGGGGGGGGGGGTGGGGTGAATAGTTATGCACACTAAAGTTTTCAGTTATTTTGTCCTATTTGTTGTTTGCTTCGCAATAAAAAGAAAACCAAATGATGTTCACATTTGTAGGCATGTTCCTCCATGAACTGATGCAAACCCTAAAAGTGAAATTCCAGGTTGTGAGCTAGCAAAACATGAAAAACACAAAAGCTCTGATTGTGTGAGAACAGCTGCACCCAGTAATCTAAGTGATACCTCCTTGGATTCAGTTTCTCTTTATCTACATTTTCCTGCTCTCAAATGAGGTAGCAGAAACCTGGTGACAGATTTCCTTTAAAAGATGCTGTTGCTAGTAATGGCAACTTGGTGGACATTGGAGGTATGGTTATTTTACTGGCTACATTTACAGGAAGTAAAAAAGTATTTAGTCTGCCACCAATTGTGCAAGTTCTCCCACTTAAAAAGATGAGAGAGACTTGTAATTGACATAATAGATAGTTAAAGTCTATGAGAGACAAAATGAGAAAACAAATCCTGAAAATCACATTGTCTGATTTGGAAATAATTTTTTTTCAAATTTTGGTGGAAAATAAGTATTTGGTCAAATACAAACAAGCAAGATTTCTGGCTCTCACAGACCTGTAACTTCTTCTTTAAGAGACTCCTCTGTCCTCCACTCATTACCTGTAGTACTGGCACCTCTTTGAACTTGTTATCAGTATAAAAGACACATGTCCGCAACCTCAAACAGTCACACTCCAAACTCCACTATGGTGAAGACCAAAGAGCTGTTGAAGGACACCAGAAACAAAATTGCAGCCCTGCACCAGGCTGGGAAGACTGAATCTGCAATAGGCAAGCAGCTTGGTGTGAAGAAATCAACTGTGGGAGCAATAATTAGAAAATGGAAGACATACAAGACCACTGATAATCTCCCTTGATCTGGGGCTCCACACAAGATCTCACCCCGTGGGGTAAAAATGATCTGAAGAACGGTGAGCAAACATCCCAGAATCACACGGGGGGAACTAGTGAATGACTTGCAGAGAGCTGGGATCAACGTTACACAGGCTACCATCAGTAACACACTACGCCGCAAGGGACTCAGATTCTGCAGTGCCAGACATGCCCCCCTGCTTAAGCCATTACATGTCCGGGCCCGTCTGAAGTTTGCTAGAGAGCATTTGGATGATCCAGAAGAGTATTGGGAGAATGTCATATGGTCAGATGAAACCAAAGCAGAACTGTTTGGTAGAAACACAACTTGTTGTGTTTGGAGGAGAAAGTTGCATCCAAAGAAAACCATACCTACTGTGAAGCATGGGGGTGGCAACATCATGCTCTGTGGCTGTTTCTCTGCCATTGGACCAGGACAACTGATCTGTGTACATGAAAGAATGAATGGGGCCATGTATTGTGAGATTTTGAGTACAAACCTCCTTCCATCAGCAAGGGCATTTGTTATGTTCTGCAACTAAGAACTAATGAATAGAAGGGAAAAGCTGTCCCTGCACTGAGACTCTGCTCAAACCCTACACTGGGGTGGGTGCCCTATTTCTTGTGAATAGCCCCACCGATGATCTTACAGTGAACTCAAATGAAGACCTGAAGGAAGGGGAAAGGGTGTCCCTAAAAGATCCAAGGACTGGGAGCAAAAACAGGAGACCTCCTAAAAGAAAAGTTAGTTGCAGAAACGAAGATTAAAGGAAACAAAACTGGTGGAACAAGAAGTCTCAGAATATCAATTGTCCTAAGCACAAAGAACTAACAAGGCAACTTAGCCAGAGCACAAGCGTAACAACACTGATGTCCAGCATGGAATGGGAGACAGGTGCTGAGTAATAAAGAGTGAGGAGATCATGTGACCAAGACACCCAGCACCAGAGAAAAAGACTAGAAGCCAGCAAACCACAAAAAGTTGGCCGAAAAGTAAAACAACATAGATTCTAACAGTACCTCCCCTTTTATGAGGATCCTCTAGGCCGAGCCTTACCAGGAAATCTCCTGTGAAAAGCCTTAATTAGCCTTGAGGCCGAGACGTCCTCGGCCTTCACCCAGGAATTATCCTCGGGGCCGAAACCTCTCCAGGACACAAGATACTGTAATCTCTCTCTATGCCACCCGGAATCCAAAATGCAAGAAATCTCATATTCACCGTCCTCATCAACAGGAGGAACAGTAGGCTTCGAGTGCTTATCAGGCGTGTTCACCTTCTTAAGTAACGACACATGAAACACAGAATTAATCCTCCAGGATGAGGGAAAGACCAACCTCACCGCTGTCAAGTTCACAATCTGAACCACTTTGAAAGGACCCACAAATTTAGGCCCCAGTTTTTTAAAAGGAATTTTCAAACGAAGATTCCTAGAGGACAAACAAACCATGTCGCCAACAGCAAACAAGGACTCCTTTCTTTTTTTGTCAAAATACCTTTTTGATCTCCTGTTAGCCTCTTTAAGATTCAGGCGTACACTGGTCCAAACCCTCTCCAAATCACCAGAAAAATTGTCCTTCTCCGGTACAGCAGTCCCAACTTTGGAAAATGGACCAAAAGATGGATACCTGCCAGTACAACAAAAAAAAGTAGAACACCCAGCCGAGGAAGAAGTATGAATATTAAGGGCAAACTCCGCAAGTGGTAGAAATTCCGACCACATTTCCTGATTGTCTGCCACAAAACATCTCAAAAACTGCTCGACATCCTGGTTCTTCCTTTCAGTCTGTCCACTGGACTCTGGATGATACCCCGACGAGAATGACAAATGAATTTTCAATCTGTCACAAAAAGCACGCCAAAAGCGAACCACAAACTATGGTCCTCTATCAGAAACAATGTCCATGGAAACACCATGGAGCCTGACAATCTCCTTCACAAAAGCCTTAACAAGAGTCTTGGCGCAAGGTAACTTGTTGAACGGAACCAGATGACACATTTTACTAAACCGGTTCACAGCAACCCAGATGACAGAAAAACCCTCCGATACAGGCAGATCGGTGATAAAATCCATGGCAAGGTGCGTCCATGGCGAACTAGGAACTTCCAAGGGGCACAGCAACCCCGCAGCCGGACAGTGAGAGGCCTTCGATCTAGCGCACACAGAACACTGACGCACCAACTTGATGACTTCTCTTTGCCACCCTGGCCACCAGAAACTCTGACCGATAGACTTCCTAGTTTCTGAAATCCCTGGGTGACCCGTCAACCGAGACTCATGATATTCAACAAACAATGCTTTCCTCAAGGCTCTAGGCACAAACAATTTACCACACAGAGTGTTAGTTGGTGCGGTACTCTGAGCTCCTAGGATGCTATTCTCCAACTCAGAATCCAATGCGGCCACCACCCCTCTCTGCAAAATACACTCCTCCCTCTCAGCATTCACCGCTGGAGAGAAACTACGAGACAAAGCGTCAGCCTTATGTCCCCAGGACAAAGGTTATGGAAAAATTGAACCGGGCAAAAAACAGTGCCCACCTAGCCTGACGGGCATTCAAACGTTTAGCTGCGTCCAGATAAATCAAATTCTAATGATCAGTGAAAACCTGTATAGGATGTCGAGCCCCCTCCAAAAAATGTCGCCAATGATCGAACGCGAGTTTAATAGCCAACAACTCACGATTCCCAACATCATAGTTGAGCTCTGTCTCAGAAAAATTTTTTGAAGAGAAAGCACAGGGATGCACCCCATTCTCTACCTCCTGGGACAGAACTGCCCCTATGTCTATAGATGAGGCATCCACCTCAACCAAAAATGGCTTGGTCTCATCTGTCTGGATAAGAACAGGAGCAGAGCTGAACCTCCTCTTGAGATACTCAAAAGCTTCAATAGCCTCAGTGGACCATTGGACTGTATTAGCACAATTCTTGGTGAGATCAGCAATGGGTTTAGCGATGACAGAGAAATTCTTTATGAATTTCCTGTAATAATTGGCAAACCCCAAGAAACTCTGCACGGACTTCAAACCTTCAGGCCTTGGTCACTCCAGCACAGCCTGAACTTTCACCAGGTCCATCTCAAAACCATCACAAGAGACAAAATAACCAAAAAAACTCATTTTCTGGACAGCAAACTGACACTTCTGCAATTTAGCAAAGAGTGTGTTATCTCTCAGTGTCTGAAGAACTTCGTGGACTCTCTGCCAATGAGACTCAAGATCCGATGAATAAATCAAAATATCATTCAGATAAACAATAACACTCCTACCGATCAAGGGTCTCAGAATGTCATTGATGAAATTTTGAAAAAATGCAGGAGCGTTAGTAAGCCCAAAAGGCATCACTAAACACTCAAAATGACCTTCCGGGGTATTAAAAGCTGTCTTCCATTCATCTCCGTCCTTCACCCGCAGCAAATTATATGCCCCACGAAGGTCAATCTTAGAAAACCATTTAGCTCCGGTCAATTGGTTAAACAAATCCGGAATAAGTGGTAACGGGTAAGGATTGCGCACAGTGATCTTATTAATCTCCCGAAAATCCAGACATGGCCTAAGTCCCCCAACCTTCTTTTTGACAAAAATGAACCCAACCGCCACAGGAGACTTAGAGGGTCTTATGTGACCTGCAGCTAAACCAGTCTGAAGGTATTGTAAGGCAGCGCTAGTCATCATACTGGGGGACACTCGCTGCACCGGGTCAATTAAAGCACACCATCCACGTTTTCCAGTATTTCACAAACCAGCAGTTTATTATACTTCACTACTGCTTATCACGAGTCCAACTCAGTGGCTCGCCGACATACACATATAATGTCCAGGAGCCTTTCAAGTGGCAGACAGGCCCACTTGGCTCCAGTTACAGCCTCCAGCAAAGTCACTTATAGCAATGTCCATATCAATCAGTGTTTTTACCTTTGCCGGGTTTTAGCTGCTTCAGTCAGTTTTGCTCTGCCACCACTGTGGCTTTACGGCTTCCCAGATGGGGGTCTCCAGCCCTCGTTCCTTCAAAGGCTACTGGTATGTTGTCTCACCTAACATCCAGCCTTTGCCTTCCAGGACTCTTGCCTTCCAAGCCTCTGGCCCTCCAAGGCTACTGGGATCCCTTATACATACGGATCCAGCCTCTGGCTTCACCAGGCCTCTCTAGGCCTCACTAAGCCTCTCCAGGTTAACAGTGTCCCACACAGGGAACAGGCCTCACACCTTACACACCTGTTTCAAAACTACCAGGGTTTATATATCTTCCAATGCACACAGGACCTGTGCTGATGTCACAGTCATGTGATCAGACCTTCTGTGTGCACAGGACCTGTGCTATGTCACAGTCATGTGATCAGTCACCTGAGGGGGAGGTACATGGTCAGCCAAAACACACCCTGGACTATTACAGTAATGCCGCAAGCCGCTGCATTACAGTATTCTTTCAAAGCCTCCCCCTCGGGAAGCGTCAGATTAAACAACAGACTCTTTGGGAGCTTAGCATCAGGGACGAACTCAATAGCGCAATCGTAATCTCTATGAGGTGGTAAGGCTTTCGACTCCACCTCCGAAAAAAAACTCCAAAAATCCTGAATGGATTCAGGTAACTCCCCCTTCGCAACAGCCGCAATGTGAACATTACAACTCTTACCATAACACCCCTGATCCCAGGATCTTATGGAACCAGATGACCAGTCCAGCAAAGGATTATGCACTTTTAACCAGGGCAACCCCAGGACGACCGGGGAAGGCAATTTAGCAAGTATAAATAAGTCAATCTGCTCCTGATGTTCCATATTCATAGTAAGCGGAAACCCAGTGACCTTTCTAAGAGTGCTCCCATGCTCCAGGGGAGTATTATCAATCGCCACCACAGGAAAAGGAGACAACAAAGGTTCAGAACCCAACTTATACTTTTCAAGAAATTGTTGATTAATTAAGTGCAGAACCACAATCCACCATTACCTGCAACTCAATCGAACGACCCTGACAGGTGGTATTACCAGGAAAAAACACCCCAGCAGAACGTAAAAACGCAATGCGAACGGGAGTGTTATTTCTACTGACCATTTTTTTTCTTTCCTTAAGCGAACCTCGCATTGCTTTAAAAAGTAATCAGCTTTACCGCAATACAAGCAAAGTCCCTCAGAGAACCTCCTGTCCCTCTCCTTGGAACGGGATGACATTGCCCCCACCTGCATGGGTTCCCCAGTGACGGCAAGATTATCGTGAGAAACAGAATCCAGCAATATAGGAAACTTCTCCTCATTCTGTCTGGCCCTCAACCTTCTATCCACATGGATGGCTAACTGCATGGCAACTTGCAAAGTATCAGGTACAGGGAATGCAATGAGCAAATCTTTTATCTTTTCACTCAAGCCTGCCAGAAAATGAAACTTGAGTGCAGGGTCGTTCCACCTGACCTCTGCATACCATCGTCTGAACAGGGTGCAATAACTCTCAGCATCAAGAGAACCCTGTTTGAGACAACTGAGCTCTGCCTCAGCTGATGTAACCCGATCAGGATCATCATACAGCAAACCCATGGCATCAAAAAATGCCTTCACAGACCTCAAACAATGATCATCAGGAGACAAGGAAAACGCCCAGATTTGAGGTTCTTTACGCAATAGATACATAATAATCCCTACACGCTGTAGTTCACTCCCAGAAGATCTATGTCTGAGCCGAAAATACAACAAACAAGCATTTTTAAATGAAAAAAAACCTGTCATTTTCCCGAGAAACACTCAGGTAATCCTACCTTAGGTTCTTCATAGCGTTCTGCCTGGTATTTACTCACGTACTGCTGAAGAAAGGCAACCTCCAGAGTCAACCCTTGCAAGTGTCGAGCAAGCTCCTCATACTGAAGAAAACCCAGGAAGAGAAGGGAAAAAAAATATATATATTTTTTTTTAAACGGGGCTGGACATACTGTTATATTCTGCAACTAAGAACTAAGGAATAGAAGGAAAAAGCTGTCCCCGCACTGAGACTCTGCTCAAACCCTACGCTGGGGTGAGAGCCCTATTCCTTGTGAATAGCCCTACCGACGATCCTGCACTGAACTCAAACAAAGGCCTAAAGGAAGGGGAAAGGGTGACTGGAAGCAAAAATAGGAGACCTCCTAAAAGAAAAGTTAGTTGCAGAAACGAAGATTAAAGGAAACAAAACTGGTGGAACAAGAAGTCCCAGAATATCAATTGTCCTAAGCACAAAGAACTAACAAGGCAACTTAGCCAGAGCACAAGCGTAACAACACTGATGTCCAGCAAGGAATGGGAGACAGGTGCTGAGTAATAAAGAGTGAGGAGATCACATGACCAAGACACCCAGCACCAGAGGAAAAGACTAGAAGCCAGCAAACCACAAAAAGTTGGCCGAAAAGTAAAACAACATAGATTCTAACAGCATTGTAGATAAAACGTGGCTGGGTCTTTCAGCATGACAATGATCCCAAGCACACCGCCAAGGCAACAAAGGAGTGGCTTCGTAAGAAGCATTTCAAGGTCCTGGAGTGGCCAAGCCAGTCTCCAGATCTAAACCCTGCAGAAAACCTTTGGAGGGAGTTGAAAGTCCATGTTGCCCAGCGACAGCCCCAAAACATCACTGCTCTAGAGGAGATCTGCATGGAGGAATGGGCCAACATACCAGCAACAGTGTGTGCCAACCTTGGGAAGACTTACAGAAAATGTTTGACTTCTGTCATTGCCAACAAAGGATATATAACAAAGTATTGAGATGAACTTTTGTAACTGACCAAATACTTATTTTCCACCAAAATTTGAAAAAATTTTTTTTCCAAAACAGACAATGTGATTTTCCTGATTTGTTTTCTCATTTTGTCTCTCATAGTTGAGGTCTACCTATGATGTCAATTACAGGCCTCTCTCATCTTTTTAAGTGGGAGAACTTGCACAATTGGTGGCTAACTAAATACTTTTTTTCCCCACTGTATATGGCTATCCATATTTGTTTATTACAGTTATGTGTAATCCACCTTGGCCAGAGATAAGGGAAGAACTTCTGAATGGTCAGGGTCCCTGATCGACATGATTTAACAGGAAGGGTGTTTAAACAAAAACTGATCAGGACCATGGAAGTAATTACAAAATGTCACATTTTTGGTGAAACTCGATGTTGGATGTATTTATACTAATTTGGCTAAAGGACACGATGCGCCTTGATCATATTGACATTGTTATTTTGGCTGAGCTTCCAAACCTAGAAGAGGACCCAGTACTTTTTGAAACTATATCGAAAAATATTATCCACAGGTCATGGGGGCCACTTAACCCAAGATCGCCATGCATGAAAGAAGGAAAATGCATTACAAACTGTCCTCGCAACTTGATTGAAGAAATATAGACAGGAGATGATAGTTACCCTCTTTACAGAAGACGAAAACCTGGACAGGGATGATATACCACAACAATCAGATTTAAAAGGGTTAATCAGTACACATATATTAAAATAGATAACTGATGGGTTGTACCTTACACTCCACTGCTAGAATATTGTAATACTGTGAAGTCAATCAAATATATTTGCAAATACGTTGACAAAGGCAGTGATATAGCAGTTTTTCAGCTACACAATGAAAAATGTGTATCTGATGAGATTATGCTCTGTCAGATGGGAAGGTATATAAGTAGTAACAAATTCATGTGGCAATTACTAAATTTTCCCATCCATGATAGACATCAGACTGTAGTTCATCTCAGCGTCCATCGTAAAAATGGACGAGTTTATTTCACTACCAACAATGCAGAAGAAAGAGCTGCTCAACCACCTAATACAACATTAACGGCTTTTTCTTCAGACGTTCCAAAATATTATACATGGAGTGAATTGAGAAAGGTATTTTGCAAGAGGAAACAAGGTGCTAGGGTCCAAGGATGGGGTGGACATCCTAATGATGCCCTTGGACGCGTGTATACAGTTCATCCAAAAAACGCAGAGTGTTACTACCTACGTTTGTTGCTTCACATTGTCAGCGGGCCAATGTCTTTCACAGATTTAAAAATAGTTGATGGTGAGCTGTGTCAAACTTACAGGGAGGCATGCTAAAAGCGTGGTATGATCGAAGATCATCAACACTGGGACATGACATTGCAGGGAGCATCCATCACCCACTTTCCACCTCAACTTTGAAACCTGTTCACTATAATGCAAATCTGCGCACCTTCCAAATCCCGTGCTTTTTGGGACAAATACAAAGAATATCTGTCACGGGTATACCACGACAGAGTGGGGCCAGAAGATCGCGGCATCTGGTTACACAAACTCTTGCACTTATTAGAACTGCTTCACCATCCTATTAAACAGTGCAGGTTTCCTTGCTGTAATGGCAAGGGTTAATTAGTTCAGTTGTTCTCCTGGAGCTCTCCATCCTGAATTGTCTCAGCTGTTCAGTGTTGGCCACTCCCTTCAGGTATACTGTATACGCTCGCTACTGGCACTTGGGAGTTGCCAGTGATAGTTCTACTTCGTGGTTTGGTGGTGAAGGAGAGAGTTCAGTTTTTGGAGTTGGTGGTTGGAGTGTTTTTCTAGAGATTGTTTCATGGAGTTGGTTTATGTGTTTTTCCTTATACTCTCCTATTTGGTTTCACCTTCCTATACCTCTTCTGTTTCCCACACTGTTGTTTTGTGAGTGTATTTGTATGATTGTAGTTTTCTTTTATCCCTGTCTGTTAACCCTGTCAGTCTGGTTAGTGTTTTCCTATACACTTCAGCCCCTCTCCTCCCTAGATGGGTAAGGGATTAAATAAGGGCTAAGTTAGGAGCATAGATAGGTAAGAGAATCCGGCGTCTCCACCTTCAGGAGTAATCAGGGGGGACAGGGATATACAAGGGCATCCCTAGTTAGAGGGATTGGATAGGTGGTGCCCACTGTCCCTTGTCACTATGTGACAATGTCTTACTGATGATATTTTTAGAGTGCGCAGAAGAGTTAATGCAGACTTAGAGTTAAATTTCACTGCCGACTTATTCAACAAAGTCCTGTTGACGCTAGAGAAAAGGTGCATATCTATCAATAGTAAAACTCTAATAGAAGTAGGTTTACCAGCACCAGTTCGACCAGCCTTTGATGTTATGGACAGAGATATTCTGAGAGAAAAAAAGCTATGATTTGGAAAAGTTGAAAGAATTTGTCACATTAAATAAGCCTCTTTTGATTGATGACCAAAGATCGGCGTATTTGGCAATTATGGCTCAGATTTCAAGTGGAGATGGGAGACTGTTTTTCCCTGATACACCAGGAGGTACTGGTACAACATTTTTAATTAATTTGCTGCCCACTGAAATTTGCTCAAATAATAAAATTGCTCTTGCCGTTGCATCGTCTGGGATTGTTTCCACTCTTTTAGATGCAGGGTGCACGGCTCATTCTGCACTATGATTGCCCTTGAATCTAGAGCTCTTGGAAACTCCCGTCTGTAATATCACTAAGGGCTCAGGGAAAGCTAAAGTATTACAGACTTGCAAATTAATTGTTTGGGAGGAATGTACATTGGCACACAAGAAAGCAGTCGAGGCTCTCGATTGCACCTTGAAAGATCTGTGGGAATCCAATCGCTTAATGGGGGAAATTGTTGTACTTTTTGCAGGTGACTTCGGCTAAACGTTACCTATTTTTAAGGGAGCAACACCAGCTGACAAGCTGAATGCCTGTTTAAAATCTTGTTATCTATGGAGACATATTCAGAAGCTAACTCTGACTACTAACATGCGGGTTCACCTGATGGGAAATACTATTGTGGACAAATTTACATGCCACCTACTATGCCTTGGAAACTACAGGTTCCCTACAGATTTCACTACTGGCTTAATTTCCTTCCTGGAAGACTTCCTCGGTACTGGAGGTTATTGACCAAGTTTTCCCTATTATTTGTAACAATTTTAACAACCATTAGTGGCTTTGTGAATGTGCAGTCCTATCACCTAAAAACGATAGTGTCAGCTCCATAAATCTACAAATACACGGGAGAATGCCCAGTCCAGCGAACACATACAGTGAAGGAAATAATTATTTGATCCCTTGCTGTTTTTGTAAGTTTGCCCACTGACAAAGACATGAATAGTCTATAATTTTAAGGGTAGGTTAATTTTAACATTGAGAGATAGAATATCCAAAAAAAATTAAAAAAAATCACATTGTATGAATTAGATAAATTTATTTTCATTTTGCAGTGAGAAATAAGTATTTAATCCCCTACAAACCATTATGAGTTCTGGCTCCTACAGACCTGTTAGATGCTCCTAATCAACTCGTTACCTGAATTAAAGACAGCTATCTTACATAGTCACCTGTATAAAAGACTCCTGTCCACAGACTCAATTAATCAGTCAGACTCTAACCTTTACAACATGGGCAAGACCAAAGAGCTTTCTAAGGCTGTCAGGGACAACATCATAGACTTGCACAAAGCTGGAATGGGCTACAAAACCATAAGTAAGATGCTGGGTGAGAAGGAGACAACTGTTGCTGCAATAGTAAGAAAATGGAGGAAATACAAAATGACTGTCAATCACCATCGATCTGGGGCACCATGCAAAATCTCACCTCGTGGGGTATCCTTGCTCATGAAGAAGGTGAGAGATCAGCCTAAAACTACACGGGTGGAACTTGTTAATGATCTCAAGGCAGCTGGGACCACAGTCACCAAGAAAACCATTGGTAACATATTACGTCTTAAAGGTTTAAAATCCTGCAGTGCCCGCAAGATCCCTCTGCTCAAGAAAGCACATGTGCAGGCCCATCTGAAGTTTGCCAATGAACACTTCTGTTAAGGGTCCGAGTGGTGGCACCTCTGGGCTTTGATGCAAGGAGGGACCAGAGGGGCGTAACTAAGTGCCTACTCGGACCGACCCAGGTCACACGGCAGCTTAGTCGTCTCCGTGAACCAAGGAGGGACCGGACAGGTGAACCAGGTGCCACTCTGGGACCGACCTTGTGTGAGAGCAGGTGACTCCCACAGGTCAGATGACAGGAGCTGACCGGTACAGCGGATGAGCATGGCAGGTAGGCGGGTGGGTGATCCGGGTAGACAAGCAGGCGAGTACGGCGGATAGCCAGACAGGTACTCTGGGTAAACGAGCAGGCGGGTACGGCAGGTAACTGGCAGGTGCTCCGGGTTGGCAGGCTGGTGAGCACGTCAGGCAACTGGCAGGTGCTCCGGGTAGGCAGGCAGGCGGGCACAGCTGATAGACAGACTGGCGGGCAGGACTGTTAGACAGACTGGCGGGCAGGACTGTAAGACAGACTGGCAGGCAAGGAACCTGAGGGCTGAGGAGAGTGTTAGCACACAAACAACAACCTTGCGCAGGCACCTCTATTTTGGAGGAGGTGCTTAATATAGGGGCGTCCTTCGGCCTTTGGCCGGGGACTCTTTAGGACGGTGCGCGCGGCCCCTGTAAGAGGGAGGGAGCACGTGCGCCCTAAGCACAGTGCCCGGGAAGCTGCGCGCAGTGCGCGCCTTAGCAGTAGGGGAACAGGAAGACGCTAGACCGGGACCGCGGCGGTGAGGGGAACGGTGTCTCTGCCTGGCAGGAGGCAGAGACGCTGATGCTACAACTTCGATGATTCTGTGAGTTATTGGGAGAAGGTGCTGTGGTCAGATGAGACAAAAATTGAGCTCTTTGGCATTAACTCAACTCGCCATGTTTGGAGAAAGAGAAATGCTCTCTATGACCCAAAGAACACAGTCCCCACTGTCAAGCATGGAGGTGGAAACATGTTTTGGGGGTGCTTCTCTGCTAAGGGCACCGCATCAATGGGAGAATGGATGGAGCCATGTACCGTAAACTCCTGAGTCATAACCTACTTCCCTCCGCCAGGATATTAAAAATGGGTCGTGGCTGGGTCTTCCAGCAAGACAATGACCCAAAAGATACAGCCAAGGCAACAAAGGAGTGGCTCAAAAAGAAACACATTAAGGTCATAGAGTGGCCTAGCCAGTCTCCAGACCTTAATCCCATAGAAAACTTATGGAGCGAGTTGAAGCTCCGAGTTGCCAAGCGACAGCCTCAAAATCTGAATGATTTAGAGATGATCTGCAAAGAGGAGTGGATCAAAATTCCTCCTGACATGTGCACAACCCTCATCATTAACTACAAAAAATGTCTGACTGCTGTGCTTGCCAACAAGGGTTTTGTCAAGTATTATGTGTTGTTTGCCAGAGGATACTTATTTCTCACTGCAAAATGCAAATAAATTTATCTAATTTATACAATATGATTTTCTTGATTTTTTTTGGGATATTCTATCTCTCAATGTTGAAATTAACCTACCCTTAAAGTTATAGATTGTTCATGTCTTTGTCAGCGGGCAAACTTACAAAAACAGCAAGGGATCAAATAATTAGTTCCTTCACTGTATGTAGCGCAATGGCCGGCGCCCCTGCATAGTGTCCCATTCTCCCTCTATGCAGGGACACTGGCTTACTCACCGCCCCGGCCCCCAGCGTGCTCTCTGCTGCTGTGCACGCCGCAGTTCCTGGCGGCACCAAGTGTGCACGCTCCCCTGCTCTTAACGGGGTAGTGCACTTATAGTAAATGCCATCAGCTTGTAGCATTTAGCATAATTAGTACACCTGCAAGATGGCTCCCAGCCAAAACAACAGCTTTCATTAGTTTGTTGTTTCCCCTACTAGTGAGTTGTTAGAATCCCTTGTCCCAGTGTGGTCAGGTACTGAACCCAAATCCCTGGTCTGTGTGCAGCTAGTGCCTAAACATTGTTCCCTGGTCCTGGCGTGGCCAGTCTTGTCCCCAAAGTTTTCTGGTCCTGGTGTGGTCAGTCCTGTCCCTGAAGTCCTCTGGTACCGGTGCGGCCAGTGCATGAACATTGTCCCCTGGTCCTGGTGTGGCCAGCCCTATTCCCGAAGTCCCATGGTCCTGGTGCGGCCATGCCTGAACATTGTCCCCTGGTCCTGGTTTGGACCGTCCTGTTCCCAAAGTCCCCTGGTCCCGATGCGGCCAGTATCTGAACGTTTCCCTATCCGAGTATCAGTACTGCTACAACCTATCTCTGAAATACTTGTCTGTGTCTCTGTGTCAGTATATGAAACCTATTAGTCTGAACGGAGCCAGAGTCTGTGTCAGCTAACCTGACCTCTGGACTGCGGATCTGACTATGAGTAGTAACTGGCGGCTAACTGCAGCCCAGTCTGTCTCCACCATCAGGAGCTCCAGTGAACACCTGGTAGCTGCTTAGCTACGCCCCTTCCTTGTCAAACCCGACCCTGTGGCACAGTGGGTCCACAAATCCACGTGCGCAACAGTTTGCTCCGGCCATGGGCCCCACTGATCCCCAGAGAGCCAAGAATTTTTTTTGTACCATCTGCAAACACTAGATGCCCAATTAGAAGCCCTGAAGTCCAGAGGGGTATCTAGGTCTTCTAGCATCCGGGTCAAGAATTCAGTTTAGCGCCCCCCCCCCCCTCTCCGCTCCTTCCTCAGCACATATGCAATTTGCACACTAAGGCCATGGCCCCACTATCAATATTTGGTTAATATTCAGTCAGTATTTTTTCTCAGGAGTGGAAGCCAAAACCAGGAGTGGGTAATAAATGCAGAATTGGCGCACTTGTTTCTATTATACGTTTTCTCTGATTGATCCTCACCTGATTTTGGCTCCCATTCCTGAGAACAAATACTGACTGAATACTGACCGAATAATGATAGTGGGGCCGTGGCCTCAGTCACATGCCGACGAGCTGCTCCTCCTAATTCTCTTAGAGAAGCAAGAATAAATGCTAGTTGTCACGTGACCGTAAGTATGAAAATCGCATATGAGTGAAGTGGCCGTGTGATAACTGCTGGAACCTGCAAGCAGAACTGAATCCTGACAGTGAGGATATTACACCTTAATTTTATAATTAAAGATATCGTCACTGTATGTGACTGCAGGCTTCTGAATTTTCACAGCGCATGCACTGCACACTTTTAGGACTCTCTCTTGCCGTGGCAAAAGTGGACGGTCATGTCACCACAAGTATGAGATTTGCATACTTCTGGCCACATTCCGACTAGACCTGTCCGGCCTCACTCAATTCATTTTCATTGAGTGAGACCACACATGTCTAGTTGGCATGTGACTGCATGTATGCAAATCGCCGGCACCAGAGAATCCTGACAGCGTGCATTGCGCACTGTGAGAATTCAGAAGTCTGCAGTCACATAGAATGACTGCAGACTCATCACAAATGTGGACAACATCTTTAATGTTCCTAACATAAATCAAAATATAAAAATGTCAGCATCATAAAAAACTTTTACATCCAGGTACCTGATAGACGACGTTGTCTCTGGAGTTGTTCTCTCTCTTTCTTTTCTTCCTCTTATCCAGACGCCATGATGACTTTTCTCTTCCACAGCTCGTCTTTGCGGACTTACATCTTCTCCGGTCTCCTGCAGCACATCCCCACACGATGCCCTTAAAGATAGCAGAGTCATTATAATGCTCCTGAATAAAAATATCAGCCCTACAATGAGCCCCTGAATAAATAATTGCCCTCACTATATTCCCTGCACAAAATATTACCCCCACAATGTCCCTCTTATGGTACATGCTCTCCACACTGCCCTCTCCTTTCCATACTGGGTCTCCTCTTCACACTTTGTCTTCCCTATAGGGCCCAGTCTCTGTACTGTGCCCCCTCATCACAATCCCCCTCCTTAACTTACTGTTCCCACAATTAACAATTAGCCCCCTGCACAATTAATAATTGTCCCCTTGCAGAATAAATACCCCTGCACAATTAATAGCCCCCTGCACAATTAATAATTGCCCCCCTGCACAATTATAGCCCCCCCTCCCCCGGGCTGAATATTCGGTGTCTTCAGCTCCATAGCCACAGAAGCACTTACGACCGAGGCTCTGCTCTCTCCTGTGGGCAGGGTCGGACTGGGAGTTAAATTCAGTATTTCACTAGGTGAAATTTAAAGGGAACTTGTCAGGTCAGATAACTTTGTCTACCTGCAGATATAGGGTTAATCTGCAGGTTAATAGTATTATGAAGGTGCCCAGCCACTGTACTGAAAGTGTGGCACCCAGGACAAAATAAATTGTATTTCTCTCAGAAACTATCGGTTTCAGTCATGCAAACATGCCTGAAGGAGAGACCCACAGCTAGCACCAGCCCATCTGGCATTTTCCTGAATGGCCAGATGGCCAGTCGGGCCCTGCCTGTCGGCGCTGACCAGTGACGTCAGCAGCGCGATCACACGACCTGTTCACGCTGCTGACGTCGCTCTGAGCTGGCTGTCAGCTTAACGCCCGCTCAGAGAACGGCCGAATCCCGGCCGCCGCCGGGAGGGAACACCTCGGACCGCCACATTTGGCAGCCCGACAGCGCCCCCCTGCCAGCTGCGCCCGGGTCACATGCCCCACCTGCCTCCCCCCAGATACGCCCCTGCATCACTGATGGTGGAAACTTCACACTAGACCTCAAGCAGCTTGGACTGTGTGCCTCCCCACTCTTCCTCCAGACTCTGGGACCTTGATTTCCAAATGAAATGCAAAATGTACTTTCATCTGAAAACAACACCTTGAACCACTGAGCAACAGTCCAGGACTTTTTCTCCTTAGCCCAGGTAAGATGCTTCTGGCGTTGTCTATTGGTCATGAGTGGCTTGACACAAGGAATGCGACACTTGTAGCTCATGTAGCTCAAGCAAACACTCCAGCAGCAATCTACTCCTTGTGAATCTCCCCCAAATTTTTGAATGGCCTTTTCTTAATAATCCTTTCAAGGCTGCGGTTATCCCGGTTGCTTGTGCACATTTTTCTACCACACTTTTTCCTTCCACTCAACTTTCCATTAATATGCTTGGAGCATTATATGGGGTTCATTATTCTATTATTCTCTATAGAGCATTATATGGGACTCATTATTCTGTATGGAGAATTATATAATGTCCGTTATTCTCTATGGAACATTATATGTGGGACATTATTCTGTATGGAGCAGCATATGGGGTCCATTATTCTGCATGGGGCAATATATTGGGTCCATTATTCTGTATGGAGCATTATATGGGGTCCATTATTCTGTATGGACCATTATATGGGGTCCATTATTCTGTATGGAACATTATATGAGGTCCATTATTCTGTATGGAACATTATATGTGGGACATTATACTGTATGGAGCAGCATATGGGGTCCATTATTCTGTATGGAGCATTATATGGGGTCCATTATTCTGTATGGAACATTATATGGGGTCCATTATTCTATTATTCTCTATAGAGCATTATATGGGGCTCATTATTCTGTATGGAGAATTATATGGGGTCCATTATTCTGTATGGAGCATTATATGGCATCCATTATTCTGTATGGAGCATTATATGGGGCTCATTATTCTGTATGGAGCATTATATGGGGCTCATTATTCTGTATGGAGCATTATATGGGGTCCATTATTCTGTATGGAGCATTATATGGGGTCCATTATTCTGTATGGAACATTATATGAGGTCCATTATTCTGTATGGAACATTATATGTGGGACATTATTCTGTATGGAGCAGCATATGGGGTCCATTATTCTGTATGGAGCATTATATGGGGTCCATTATTCTGTATGGAACATTATATGGGGTCCATTATTCTATTATTCTCTATAGAGCATTATATGGGGCTCATTATTCTGTATGGAGCATTATATGGGGCTCATTATTCTGTATGGAGAATTATATGGGGTCCATTATTCTATATGGAGCATTATATGGGGTCCATTATTCTGTATGGAGCATTATATGAGGCCCATTATTCTGTCTGGAGCATTATATTGGGTGCATTATTCTGTATGGAGCATTATATGGGGTTCATTATTCTGTATGGAGCATTATATGGGGTCCATTATTCTATTATTCTCTATAGAACATTATATGGGGCTCATTATTCTGTATGGAAAATTATATGGGGACCATTATTCTCTATGGAGCATTATATGGGGTTCATTATTCTGTATGGAGCATAATATGAAGCCCATTATTCTGTATGGAGCATTATATGGGGTGCATTATTCTGTATAGAGCAGCATATGGGGTCCGTTATTATGTATGGAGCATTATATGGGGTCCATTATTATGTATGAAGCAATATATGGGGCTCATTATTCTGTATGGAGCATAATATGGGATCCATTACTCTGTATGGAGCATTATATGGGGCCCATTACTCTGTACGAAGCAGTATATGAGGTCCATTATTCTGTATGAAGCAATATATTGTTCTCATTATTCTGTATGGAGCAATATATGAGGTCCATTATTCTGTATGGAGCAATATATGGGATCCATTATTCTGTATGGAGCATTATATGGAGCCCATTATTCTGTATGGAACAATATATGGGGTCCATTATTCTGTATGAAGCAATATATTGTTCTCATTATTCTGTATAGAGCAATATATGGGGTCCATTATTCTGTATGAAGCAATATATTGTTCTCACTATTCTGTATAGAGCAATATATGAGGTCCATTATTTTGTATGTTGCAATATATGGGGTTCATTATTTTGTATGGAGCATTATATGGGGTCCATTATTCTGTATGGATTATTATATTGAGCCCATTATTCTGTATGGAGCATTGTATGGGGCCCATTATTCTGTATGGAGCATTATATGGGTCCATTATTCTGTATGGAGCATTGTATAGGGTCCATTATTCTGTATGGGGCAATATATTGGGTCCATTATTCTATATGGAGCATAATATGGGGTCCATTATTCTGTATGGAACATTATATGGGGCCATTATACTGTATGGAGGACTATTTAGTTCCCATTATACTGTATGGAGCATTATATGGGGCTCATTATACCGTATGGAGGACTTGGTGGTGCTCATAATACTGTATGGAGGACTATACTGTCCGGTCTGCAATATGCGCTGCCAATTTTTGCCAGTTTGTGAGCTATTATAGAATTTACAATAGATATCACTCATGTAATGTAAGAAGTAAGTGAAATCTTTGGCCTTGTACTATACCTGTATTTCTCTGCCATATCTGTGCACCATGAATCCTGGTATGTGTTAAAAGGGCCCACTAAGACTCTTTCGCCCAGGCCCCATGAAAGCCTGGAGCCGGCCCTGCTGTCTGCAACCAAAGAGAAAAAGCAGGAATTTTTCTCCTGTAGAGGCGAAAACTGGTGAAAATACAGGATACAAGAAAAACAAAATGATCAGGTATAGTTATATTGCAAAATGTACACACACGGCAGCTTATTCTTAAAAGTAACTTAAAATTATAATTTCCCTTTAAATATTGGAACCTCTCTCCAGCAGGGAACGGCAATCTCTATGACTAAAGTCCCCTGCACTCATTCTGATTATTATATTTAGAATACAAGGCAATATCGTTTAGAATCGTCTCAATCATTGTTATAAGATCGTTATGTTTCCGGGTATAAATCGTAAGCTTGTAATATTGTGTATTCCTTAGTATTGCAAATCTGAAATATTGTAAATTACATTACTTTGTACTTACTTTGGCTAAAAATATTCCTAAAAAATGCTAAGAGGAGAATTTTTACTCTGCTGTACAATATGTAGTGTGACCTCTGCCCCCACTGTGCCCCTTCACAGAGTATGGTGCCCCATAGTGCAACCCTCCACATAGTATGATGCCTTCACAGTGCCACCTCTACAGTGCCCCAACAATGATTTCCCTCTCGCAGTAACGCATCCACAGTGATTCCTCATAGATTTTGGTGCCTCCACAGAGCTTTCCCCCACACATTATAGTTCCCCCATGGAGCATTATTGAGGAAACTCATAAGACTATTATTGTGTGGGGCACAAATGATGACACTTTTACTCTTTAGGGTACTCACTCTGAGGTTCACTATTACCATCTGCTGGACCAGAGGTGTATCTGGGGAGGGGGGATGGGGTGGGCAAGTGCCCCAGGCGCAGCAGGCAGGGGGCGCTGTCGGGCCGCCTAATGCGGCGGTCCGATGTGTCCTCCCCCGACAGCTGCATTCTGCCGCCCCCCCCGGGCCAGGATTTGGCCATTCTCTGAGTGAGCTGTCAAGCTGACAGCCTGCTCAGAGAAGCTGCGGCGTGTCGGCTCCCAGCGTTCAACTGTACTTGCGTCTTGGAAGGGTGGATTTATTCTGTGTGGAGGGGGGAGATATAATCTGTGGGGAACGAGTTGGGGGTGGGTGCAAATACATTATGGGAAGCGAGGGGAAAAATGTGTGTGGACATAGTATGGGAAGCGAGGGTGATGGGCTGTGTGCGGACACAGTATAGGGAGCGGGATGTGTGATGGGATGTGTGTGGACACAGTATGGGAAGCGAGGGTGATGGGATGTGTGCAGATACAGTATGGGGAGTTGGGGGGATGTGTGAGGAGGAAATAAGAGGAGGGAGGGGAAAGAGACAGTACAGGGGAAGAAAAGTGTGAGTGGTGTAATGCAGCGGGTGCTTGGCATTACTGTAATGATCCAGTGTGGGTGTTTTGGCTGAACATGTACCTCCCCCTCAGCTGACTGGTCACATGACTGTGACATCACACAGGTCCTTTTGCACACAACAGGTTTGAACACATGACTGTGACATCAGCTAAGGTCCTGTCTGTGTATGTGTGTGTGTGTGTGTGTGTGTGTGCTACAGGATATATAAACCCTGGTACTTTGAAACAGGGGGAGCTAGTGAGAGGCCTAGTGTGGCCTAGTGTGGCCTAGTGTGGCCTAGTGTGGCCTAGTGTGGCCTAGTGTGGCCTAGTGTGGCCTAGTGTGGCCTAGTGTGGCCTAGTGTGGCCTAGTGTGGCCTAGTGTGGCCTAGTGTGGCCTAGTGTGATAGGCGTGAGGCCTAGTGAGGCCTAGTGAGGCCTAGTGAGGCCGAGAGTGAAGCCTGGCAGCCTGAAAGGTCGAGCCTGGATCCTGTGCGTGGATGCCAGTGGCCTTTGAGGGAGAGCCGGCTTGGAATACAAGAGTCCTGAAAGGCGCAGGCTGGATGTCAAGTGTGAAAGACATACCAGTAGCCTTTGAGGGTACGAGGGCTGGAGACCCCCATCTGGGAAGCCGCAAAGCCATAGTTGTGGCAACCAAATGGACTGAAGCAGCTAAAACCCGACAAAGGTAATACTCTTTGTTATATGGACATTTACATGGACATTGCTAATTTATTACCTTGCGGAAGGCTGCTACTGGAGCCAAGTGGGCCGGTCTGCCACTTGAGGCTCGTGGACATTATGTGTGTGAACAGCGGTTTATGATAATAATAAATGGCTGCATTGTGAAATACCGGAAGGACATTGCACGTGTGCTTAATTTACCCGGTGCAGCGAGTATCCCCCATTATGAAGACTAGCGCTGCCTTAGTGGCCACAGAATAGAGACTGAGTAGTGGGTGGGGGGTAACATGGGGGGACAGTGTATGGTCACAGTCAGGAGGGGACAGTAAGCTAAGGGGGGGGGGTGTGATGAGGGGGCACAATATAGAGGCTGGGCCCTATAGGGGGGACACAGTGTGAGAGATTAGTGTGAAGAGGGGCAGAGTATGGAAAGAAGGGGACAGTGTGGAGCGCATGTACCATAAGAGGGACAGTGTGGAGATCATATTTTGTGCAAGGAATATAGTGAGGGGCAATTATTTATTCAGGGGCTCATTGTAGGGCAGATATTTTTATTCAGGAGCATTATAATGACACTTCTATCTTTCAGGGCATTGTGTCGGGATGTACTGCAGAAGATCGGAGAAGATGGAGGTCTGCAGAGATAGGTGTGGATGAGAAAAGTTATCTTGTGTCTGGACAAGAGGACGAAAAGAAAGAGAATGAGTCCAGAGACAGCGTCATCTATAAGGTACCTGGATGTAAATGTTTTTTGTGATGCTGACATTTTTATATTTTTATTTATGTTAGGAGCATTAAAGATGTTGTCCATGTTTGTGATGAGTCTGCAGTCACTCTATGTGACTGCAGACTTCTAACTTCTCACAGTGCGCACTGCACGGTCAGGATTCTCTGGTGCCGGCAATTTACATAAATGCGTTCACATGCCGACTAGACATGCGTGACCTCATTCAATCACAATGAATTGAGCAAGGCCGTTCACGTCTAGTTGTAATGTGGCCAGAAGTATACAAATCTTATACTTGTCCACGGCAAGGGAGAATCTTAAAAGTGAGCAGTGCATGCACTCTGAGAATTCAGAAGCCTTCAGTCACAGATAGTGACTGCAGACTTTCATCTCAAATTTGCACAAGCCCTTTAATTATAAAATGAAGTCCTGTATCGGCCAGTCCTAACAGTGTGTAATATACTCACTGTCAGGATTCAGCTCTGCTTGCAGGTTCCATCAGTCATTACATGGCCACTTCACTCATATGCGATTTTCATACTTACGGTCACGTGACAACTCGCTTTTCTTTCTGCTTCTCACAGATAGAATTAGATAGAGCAGCTCGTCGGCATGTGACTTAGGCCAAAGGCCCCACTATCAGTATTTGGTCAGTATTTATTCTCAGGAGTGGGAGACAAAACCAGGAATGGTGATAAATGCAGAATTGGTGATCAATACTTATAGTGGGGCCTTAGTGTGCAAATCGCATATATGCTGGGGAAGGAGCGGGGGCAGGGGGTGGGGCGCCAAACTGAATTCTTCCCCCGGGTGCTGGAAGACGTAGATATACACCTCTGTGTTGGACACAATTAACTTTAGGGGCACCATCTGTCTGGCATTGTTGGTTTCTATGGCACTATCTGTGTAGATCTCTTTCAGTTGGTATTTCTAGTAATTACACAAGTTTTGATGTATTTTTGGCTATCTGCGCACGATCAGGAAAATTTCTGCTGCGTTTCTGCACATATTGGCAGCAAAAACGCTGCGATAAATCTGCAGCATTTTTGATGCATTTTCATGCATTTTTTTATGCGTTTTTGCCTGTGGATTTGCCATGCGTTTTTTCGAGTGCATTGTATAAGAAAAACGCAGGCAAAAACGCACAAAGAATGGACATGCTGCTTCTTTTTCTGCACATGAAATTCAGTCAGGAAAAATTCTGATCATGTGCACAGAACTTGCAAAATGTCATAGGAAACCATGGGAGAAGGTTTGCAATGCGTTTTTGGCTCATTTCTGTGCAGAAAAAACGCACCAAAAGCGCACTTTGTGCACTTTGGGTCACTGCACTTTCAAATGGGGCAACAGTAAAGAATTAGGGATATCAGAATAGGTGGAGAAGGTGGTGGAAATGTGAGAAGTCAAACATGTCTGTTGCAATCTCTGCAGATGAGTTTGGGCTAGAAGTCGTTATGGTGGTCTGGACCAGATGGAAAAGACAAGAAAAGTGAATGGCTCCAACTAGAAAGAAGGTGAACATTAAATTACTAAATAAAACTGTGAGACCTCTTATATGCTTGGCAGAACTGATATCTAACCCCATAAGGACGGAGTATAGTGGTAATGTTTGGTCTTTTTATAGTGTTTTTATTTTGTAACAGTTTGGTGGTGCAATTAAGTTACCTTAAGTTACATTGTCACATTATCATTTCATGCATTTTACTCCCATCTTTAAACTGAATATCTTACAGTACCACCACCCGTCACATCTCACTAATCAAGTCATTAGTGATTCTATGGCCCGTCTGTGCCTCCTTATAGGAGTAGTGGTCTCCACTAGTGCCCTCTCTGTGCCCCCATATAGTACTAGTGCCCTCTCTGTGCCCTCATATAGTACTAGTGCCCTCTCTGTGCCCCCCATATAGCAATAGTGCCCCTTCTTTGCTTCTATATAATAATAAGGCCTTCTTGTGGCGCTGTATAGTATTATCCCTTGCTCCATGCCCCCATATAGTACTAGTGCCCTCTCTGTGCCCCCATATAGTACTAGTGCCCTCTCTGTGTCCCCATATAGTACTAGTGCTGTCTCTGTGCCCCCATATAGTACCAGTGCCCTTTCTTTGCCTCCATATAGTACTAGTGCCCACATATAGTACTAGTGTCCCCTCTGTGCCCCAATATAGTACTAGTGCCATCTCTGTGCCTCCATATAGTATTAGTGCCCTCTTTGTGTCCCCATATAGTACTAGTGCTCTGTGTGTGCCCCCATATAGTACTAGTGCCCTCTCTATGCCCTCATATAGTACTAGTGCCCCCTCTGCATCCCCATATAGTACTAGTGCCCCATATAGTACTAGTGCCATCTCTGTGTCCCCATATATTACTAGTGCCCTCTCTGTGCACCCATGTAGTACTAGTGCCCTCTCTGTGCACCCATATAGTACTAGTGCCCTCTCTGTGCCACCATATAGTACTAGTGCCCACTCTGCATCCCCATATAGTACTAGTGCCCCCATATAGTACTAGTGCCCTCTCTGTGCCCCCATATAGTACTAGTGCCCTCTGTGTTCCCCCATATAGTACTAGTGCCCTCTGTGTTCCCCCATATAGTACTAGTGCCCCTCTGCACCCCCATATAGTACTATTGCCCTCTCTGTGCCCCCATATAGTACTAGTGCCCTCTCTGTGCCTCCATATAGTATTAATGCCCTCTCTGTGCGCCCATATAGTACTAGTACCCTCTCGGTGCCTCCATGTAGCAATAGTGTCCCCTCTTTGCTTGTATAGAGTAATAAGACCCTCTTGTGACGCTGAATAGTATTAGTCCTGGATCCATGCCTCCATGTAGTAACAGTGCCATCTCTGTGCCTGAGGACATGGATATTGTTATAGATAATGTGGACCCAAGTGTCCGATTTCAGAAGAGCCAAATGGTATTGGTCAGAATATAAAGATGGGTGGTCCGGCACTGAATATAATATAACTGAACAGGAATATAGAGAACATTATTACATTCAATATTCTCAGTCTTTATATTCTCCCCATCTGTAAATACAATGTTCCTTTTACCCCTTACACCTATGTAGTAAAGGTCATAGTCGCCTCTATGTCGTATTCTAGAACAATGTGAATCTTCTTCTCCAGGCCCATGTAAATATAGTTTTTCTTATACAAATGTGATGTGAGCAGAACATTAAAAATATTTTCAGTTCTTTACAATCGATTTTTAAGGGGCCTAGTTCAGACGAGCGTATTATACAGACCTGTGCTCTCTGCACCACAGACCGCACACGCGCCCAGTATAGCCAATGTCCAGATATTCCACACATGGACCAACAATGTGAGTGGAGACAATCACTTCATGGGCAAGACCTTCCTAAATGGCATTTAACAGGACTGACGGCCGCTGATTGACTGCAGCGCTTATGTGACATAATGACACAAGGTTGCCGGGGACACAGCGCTCGGGCAGAGAAGCAGTATCAGTCTGACAGAAAATGTGCTTTTTTCTTATTTTATTCAGCACAATAGGGGCATTCAGAAGGAGATGTCCGTAGTAAAGACCCCAGTAATTCAGTGCAGTGCATGGAGGTAATGACCCGAAAGGTTCAGGTACATTTTTGAGCAATTTTTTTGTTTTTTCCTCCCCTTCTTCCAAGACTCATAACTTTTTTATTTTTCTGTCTACTTAGCCATATGAGGGCTTGTATTTTGAAGGACGAGTTGTACTTTTAAGTAAAAATAATTTATTTTATCATGTGATGCACTGGAAAGCAGGAAGAAATTGTAAAAAAAAGTGCAATTTCAAAATGTTCACTATATGGAAAAATGACCTGGAAATATAATTCTCCGCTCCACCTGTGGCTGTTAAAGGCACATGATGGCTGATTAAATGAACTATCATCTGCAGAAAAATATGCATGCTCAGCGCCGGAGCCCGCATCAAAGGCAGTGACACAACATATGATGTAACTATGTCATATGTTGTGAAGAGGTTAACCCGTCCTATCAAAGACATTGAGAATTGCTCAAGTTAGAAGAGTTGAACTCCACTGGCTGAATATTTACCAGATATAAGCCAGACTTAGCCGAGCTCATCCACAGGCCAGAGAACGTCCATCAGGGACACTTGTACTGACGCAGATGGGGTACGGCCATCACTGTGTATCCCTATAACTGTGTTCAATAAGGTAACGAGCAGCCGCCACACTTTCTCATACTATCATACAACACTGAGGACAGTGGAAACCAAACACTCCTGTACCCATGTCAGTGTCTATTCTGCACAGAAGTGTAAAATATCAAGTGCAACCTGTGGAGTGAGGTGTGCGCTGCCAAGTGCACGGTCAGTAAGAATCACGTCCTGTTCTATATATTAGACTGGGACATGAGCATGAGATCTGCTGATTGTGCTACGGGCTGTGCGGATGTGACGTCATTAGTCATCTGCACCGCAAACCTTCTAATGTGGAAGTGAGCGGCGACAGATTACTCCTTTATGCCCCATCCCCCTGATTATGCCTGAGAGCAGGCGAAACATGTTGGGTGTCTATATATTTATAAATGGAGAGAGACAGGACCTGAATTACAATTACGGTGACAATCTACCTATACATAACTAATCGCTGACTGCGGCAGTAAATGATACAGTGTATTCACTGCCTGTGAATGTGATACAAAGACACCACGAAGCATTAATAGTGGTGACTTCTGCACAACACAACTGATGGTCCCAACCCCATTTATAAGGCAAGAAATCCCACTTATTAAACCTGACAGGGCACACCTGTGAAGTGAAAACCATTTCCATTGACTACCTCTTGAAGCTCATCAAGAGAATGGCAAGAGTGTGCAAAGCAGTCATCAAAGCAAAAGGTGGCTACTTTGAAGAACCTAGAATATAAGACATATTTTCAGTTGTTTCACACTTTTTTGTTAAGTATATAATTCCACATGTGTTAATTCATAGTTTTGATGCCTTCAGTGTGAATGTACAATTTTCATAGTCATGAAAATACAGAAAAATCTTTAAATGAGAAGAGGTGTCCAAACTTTTGGTCTGTACTGTATATAACACTGATGGCTTCATTATATACTTCCCCAATATCACCATATTCCTGTCTTCATACATAGTATATTCTATGTTAGAGCAGATATAACACCCTTCATGCTTAGTACACATGTAATAATACTAGCCACTGTGACTACATAACATCACCATCTACAGCCGGCCACATGCTCATTACATGGTGCAAATGGCAGAACAGCACCAACCAGAGTGCCTTATACCAGTGCCAGTCAGGAACTCTATACAAAGTGACTGCTCCATCATGTATCACCCGCACACAGTAACCACATACACAGTACACTAGTGCTATAAGACTCCATCCACACTGTACATATAACTGCCAATGACACCTGTCCGGTCAGGTGTTGGCTGTTTGGCATAGTATATTATCCCCTCTCCCTTTCTCTATTTGGCACCAGTATATATCTATCTATCTATCTATCTATATATATATAATCGTCTTATCCCCTCTATCTTTCTGTCTGTCTGTCTGTCTGTCTGTCCAGGAAATCCCGCGTCGCTCATTGGTCCGGCAGCGGCCAATCAGCGCCGCGGGATTTCTGAAAAAAGATGGCGGCCGTTAGCGGCTCATCTGCGGGACGGAGCTCAGCGGCGATGCAGCCGGGAGATGACCGGCGCGAGGCGCTCATCTCCCGACCGCTGGCGACGCTGACCTCCATGCGGCTAGGGTGTCAAGGGAGGACCGGGGAGCGGCGCTGCGGGTCGGGATACTTCTGCTGCGAACGCCCGCTTATGTCCTGGGTTCTCGCAGCGGAAGTAGCCGCAGAGGCAGTGGCGCTCCCCGGTCCTCACCAATACTATTCCGCTCTCCGGTCCTCACCAATACGATTCGATGATTGGTCGCGATCTCTCGCCGCGACCAATCACTGATCTTGGCCCAAAAGTTAAACACCGCTGTGCTGATTGGTCACGGCCGCTGCCCGCGACCAATCACCGATTTGGGCGCCACATTTAAACACTGCTGTGATGATTGGTCGCGGACGCTATTTAAATGTGGCGCCCAAATCGGTGATTGGTCGCGGGCAGCGTCCGCGACCAATCAACACAGCGGTGTTTAAATGTTGCGCCAAGATCGGTGATTGGTCACGGCCGCTATTTAAATGTGGCGCTCAAATCGGTGATTGGTCGCGGGCAGCATCCACGACCAATCAACACAGCGGTGTTTAAATGTGGCGCCAAGATCGGTGATTGGTCGGGTGCGGAGACCGCGAACAATCAGCGAATCGTATTGGTGAGGACTGGGAGCGGAATCGTATTGGTGAGGACAGGGGAGCGCCGCTGCCTGTTCGGCTACTTCTGCTGCGAAATCATTTCATTTGGAAATCAAGGTCCCAGAGTCTGGAGGAAGAGTGGAGAGGCACACAATCCAAGCTGCTTGAAGTCTAGTGTGAAGTTTCCTCAATCAGTGATGGTTTGGGGAGTCATGTCATCAGCTGGTGGAGGTCTACTGTGTTTTATCAAGACCAAAGTCAGCGCAGCCGTCTACCAGGAAATTTTAGATCACTTCATGCTTCCCTCTGCCGACAAGCTTTTTGGAGATGGAAATTTCATTCTCCAGCAGGACTTGGCACCTGTCCACACTGCTAAAAGTACCAATACCTGGTTTAAAAACAACAGTATCACTGTGATTGATTGGCCAGCAAATTCGTCTGACCTTAACCCCATAGAGAATCTATAGGGTATTGTCAAGAGGAAGATGAGAGACACCAGACCCAACAATGCAGACGAGCTGAAGGCTGCTATCAAAGCAACCTGGGCTTCCATAACACCTCAGCAGTGCCACAGGCTGATCGCCTCCATGCCACGCCGCATTGATGCAGTAATTGATGCAAAAGGAGCCCTGACCAAGTAATGAGTGCATTTACTGAACATACATTTCAGTAGGCCAACATTTCGGATTTTAAAAACATTTTTCAAGCAGTTGTTATAAAGTATTCTAATTTACTGAGATAATGACTTTTTGTGTTTTCATTGGCTGTAATCCATAATCATCAACATTAACAGAAACAAACACTAGAAATAGATCACTCTGCTTGTAATGACTCTATATAATATATGAGTTTCTCTTTTTGGATTGAAGAACTGAAATGAATTAACTTTTTGATAATATTCTAATTTAGTGAGATGCACCTGTATATATGTGCCCTCCATCCTGGTATATATGTCCCTCTTCCTGGGCCCCATCCTGCTATATACAGTGATGTGAAAAAGTGTTTGCCCCCTTCCTGATTTCTTATTCTTTTGCATGTTTGTCACACTTAAATGTTTCAGATCACAAAACAAATTTAAATATTAGACAAAGATAACAAATTGCAAAATGCAGTTTTTAAATGAAGTTTTTTATTATTAAGAGGAATAGAAATCTAAACCTCCAGGGACCTGTGTGAAAAAGTGATTGCCCCCTAAATCAAATAACTGGTTGGGCCAACCTTAGCAGCAACAACTGCAACCAAGTGTTTGTGATAACTGGCAATGAACCTTTTACAACAAGGATTACTCTGGAGGAATCAGGCCCACTCATCTTCACAAAAGTTTTGTAATTCACGCACATTGGAGAGTTTCCGAGCATGAACCGCCTTTTTAAAGCCATGCCACAGCATCTCAATCGGATTAAGGTCAGGACTTTGATTAGGCCACTCCAAAGTCTTAATTTTGCTTTTCTTAAGCCATTTAGAGGTGGACTTGCTGGTGTGTTTTGGATCATTGTCCTACTAATGCACCCCATAGTCATACATAGTAGTATAATGTACGCCCATAGTCATTCATAGTAGGATAATGCATCCCCAAAGTCATATATAGTCATATATAGTAGTATAATGCACCAGCATAGTTATACATACTAGTATAATGCACCCCCATAGTCATTCATAGTGTATATTACACCCCCATAGTTATATATAGTAGTATAATTCACTCCATAGTCATATATAGTAGTATAATGCACCCCCATAGTCATATAAAGCAGTAGAATGCACCTCATAGTCATACATAGCAGTATAATGCATCCCCATAGTCATATATAGTAATATAATTCACTCTATAGTCATATATTATATTGCACCCCATATTCATATATAGTAGTATGATGCACCATCATAGCCATAAATAGTAGTATAATGCTTCCACATATTCATACATAGTAGTATAATGCACCCCCATAGTCATATATAGTAATAGAATGCACCCACATAGTCATATATATTAGTATATTCCACGCCATAGTCATATATATTAGTATAATGCACCCTATAATCATATATATTAGTATAATGCACCCCCATAGTCATATATATTAGTATAATGCACCCCATAGTCATGTATATTAGTATAATGCACCCTCATAGTCATACATAGTAGTATAATGCACCTGCATAGTCATATATATTAGTATAATGCACCCCTATAGTCATATATATCAGCATAATACACCCCTATAGTGATACATAGTAGTATAGTGCACCTCCATAGTGATATATATTAGTATAATGCACCCCCATAGTCATATATATATTAGTATAATGCACCCCCATAGTCATATATATTAGTATAATGCACCCCCATAGTCATACATAGTAGTATAATGCACCACCATAGTCATGTATATTAGTATAATGCACCTCCATAGTCATATATATTAGTATAATGCACCCCCATAGTGATATATATTAGTATAATGCATCCCCATAGTCATATAGGGACGCACATCCAGTTGAAGTTTCTACTGGCGTCGCAGGGCCCCTGCATGAAGGGGATTAATAGAGTAATAAAAAAGAACACTAGAAGTCGCCATGAAGTTCTCTGACGTTCCTCTGGACTCTAAACTGTCACCCATGATGCCCACATCAGTGTATAGTGCAGAGCAGGTCCATGAGCCGCTGCCTGGCAGGTGCCACCTGAGGTTCCGTCACCTCTGACATCACCTGCACACGACCAACTGCCGTTTACTTTCAACTGTCGGCTGAAGCGATCGGACGGAGGTTTGCGGTTTGGAAGATATTTTTGCGAATGGCGTCTACTAGACATGGAGAACAGAGCGAGGATAAGAAGAAGAAGAGAGAAGAGGACAGAATGATCGGATTCAAGAAGATCACGAAGAAGAGGAGAGGAGCCAACAACGGATTGGAGGAGTCAACACCTGGATGCAGCGGTGACCCTGGATCATCCGGCCCCTATGCCAGGCTTAACATCAGCCGCTTCAACATCCACCAGGTCTTGGGTAGGGGCGCCTTTGGCAAAGTAAGTCCTACATATTTTTTATTTATTTTAAACCTGAAGTTTTTATTATATCCTCATGTATTGTTCTCTGTAATCAGCCATGTCATGCTTTGTTGTTGCACTTGTAGTGTTCTGTGAGATGACATAAGACATCTCCATAGTTAAGTCTAGTGCTGCTGTAATGTGGTATTCTTCTATATTGGATGGTTGATCTCAGGCGTCACAGCTGTAGGAGGCAGGGGACATTGTTTTTCCCATGTCATCATTAATATCGGTTCCTATCAGGCGGCCATATTGTACATATGTTGCTCTCTGTTTTTTTTTATTAAACCTTAATAGACAATGATATTCAGACCACACTAATGCCAACTCAAAGCTTCCACTAATGCTTGTTCTATTTATTCCCATATGGTAACAGTGAAAAACCCTTTAAAGAGTCGCTATTGTTTTAATTTTTATTTCATTAATTAACAGCACACATGAAATAATATGCTTCTTTTTCCACCAGGACTGATTTTTCATTTTCAATAGTCTCTATTTTTGGGTAAAATCTGTATTTAATGAAGACAGATTGTTACTTTACTGAGATAGATGACAGTTGGTGCTGATAGTATTCTATGTAGAGGGGGAGAGGGAGGAGCTAAATGAGAATTCTTCCCTCCTCCTTCCACTTCTCTTCTACATAGAATATTATCAGCCCCAACAGTCGTCTCCTTTCTCAGTAAAGTAACAATCTGTTATTACTGAATACAGATTTTAACCGAAAATTGAGAATTTTTGAAAATGAAAAATCGTTCCTGGTAGAGAAAAAAAGCAGGTTTCTATGATTAGATTTATTACACAGTTGCTTATTTTCATGTGTATTATTGATTTATGAAAGACTTCCATAGCCCATCCATGGAGTGCATTATGCGGATAGATTTGCTCCTCTACATGGTCCTGGTTACCAGCAGATTGAGTGACCACTCAGTTTTCTCATGTGCCTTGTGTAGTAGAAAATCCAGATCCCTTCCACCCCCTGCAGACACCTTCTAAGTATTCTTCATTTGTCTTTTTCAGGCGGTCCTGGCATCAGTCCCCGGCCGTAACATCGATGTGGCCGTCAAACTGATTACCAAAAAAAAAGACAATGAGGACACCATCACAAGAGAGCGGCGGATACTCCTGGTGGCCAGAGACTGCCCATTCCTATGCCACCTCTATGCCGCACACCAGTCTCTGCAGAGGGCATATTTCATCACGGAGTATCTGTCTGGTAGCAGCCTGGAGGACTTGATCAGGATGTGTGGCTACCTGAACATCGGCAATGCGAGGTGAGAAAACAGATAATGACCCTAAAAGAGAACTAAGGAGATGGAAAAAAAAAACCTGAGCTCTGGGTCTAGCTAAGGAAGCACTGGCAGGGCATATATTTAGGGTGCTGGATGCAGGCGATTGGGTGCCAGTCTATTTAGGAATGCTAGAGAAGGATTTGGTGACATTGATACTACACTCTGTTCTCTCCATCTGATTCTACTCAGCAGAGATAGTATGTGGCCTCCAGTTCCTCCATGGACACAACATCGTCCACCGGTAAGCAGAACGTTCCTCCTTCTCTCTGTCCCCTTTACATTCTGGAGATATGGCCTCAGCTTTCCTGCTGTCCTGCCCCCTATTCTGCCTGGTCTTGTAGTGATCCATTTTCTATCTCTTGTATCACTGGACAGATTTCTAATTTTATTTTCTTCTTTCATTGCAGAGACATAAAGCCGGATAACATCATGTTGGATGCAGATGGCCACATCCGTATAATCGATCTAGGGCTTGCCCAAGATGGCGTCACCTCCTCCAAAAACATCTCTGGAGTGACGGGTACTTTGCACTACATGGCCCCTCAGTTGTTTCGTAAAAAACTATACGGCGCAGCAGTGGACTGGTGGAGCCTGGGGATCGTGGTATCCAGGATGGCAGCAGGACGATTCCCATTTTACAACGGCCCCGTCCAGCAAATGGCTTTCAAAGCTATCATTAACGAAAAGCCAAAATTTCCATCTTGGCTTGATGCTGAAGTGAAACATCTCATCAAGAAGCTGCTGCGCAAAGACCCTCAGACGCGCCTGGGTGTGAGCGGGAACATCCGAGAGCATCCATTCTTTACCACCATCGGCTGAGAGGATATGGAGGAAAGGAGAGCAGAGCCACCATTTACACCATTCAGGCCAGTTCTGGAGAACCATCATCTGCAGTGGCCAGAGCATACAGTCCTTCACTCCGTGGCCGGATTTACGTACGTGTCACCAAGCTGGGCCCGGTAAGAATCTCATCATCTGGGGATAACCATCAGGTGTTCTCACATTGTGGCAATCATCATCCATCTTGTCTTTTTTCACATTTTCCGCTAATGGCTTTGTCTCTGTTTTTCTTAGGTGGATGAAAAGATCTGGACTGTGAAAGAATCCACGACCATCTGGTGAGTGACCGCTGTACACACAGGACACCTATTATATTAATATATTGTATCAGATGTTACGTAGCAGAATGGTTCATTATAAAGATCATTCCCCTAATAACAGAAGATGCGGTAGACAGAAGATTTCATGTCTTCCTCTTATGTCTTGCAGGATGAGCCTGTGCCAAGTGCCCAGAACTCCATGCCTCCTGACCCGTACCTCGTCTCTGCTGCTGTACGTCACCTCGGCTGCCCTTCAACATCAGCTCTCTCTATAACATCTTCTTCCACTGCCATTGTTTTGTTGCCCCAGACCCTTGACCTGGCCTCCTCCAATCCTGGGCTGGAATCTGACATCCCTCCAGCCTGAAGACCTTCTACCCCAGGATCGGCCTGTGCTAAGTTTCCATCTGGTGAGTTCAGGAACAATCGTCCTGGGGCAGCGGAGCAGCAGAATGTACACGGAGCGGCCATTATCCCTGAACTCACCTTAGCACAGGCCTGGTAAGTATCGCACCCATCACATCACCCACACTACTTGATCAGTATAGGGGCACACACTGCATGATCAATATAGGGGTACACACTGCATGATCAGTATAGGGGCACACACTGCATGATCAGTATAGGGGCACACACTGCATGATCAGTATAGGGGCACACACTGCATGATCAGTATAGGCACACACACTGCATGATCAGTATAGGGGCACACACTACATGATCAATATAGGCACACACAGTGCACACAGTAATTTCAGCACATAGATATAGGACATAGTTCGGCTTTTGATCCTGGGATTTAATCTGATCGCCATATTTGGGGTCAGGAAGGAATTTTTCCCCCTAATATGAGGATAACTGGACCATTCCTCATAGGGGTTTTCGCCTTCCTCTGGATCTACACGGCCTTAAATAGGTTTAGTATCATAAATTAATAAGTAGATTCACACACAAGAAAAGAAATTATAAAAAAATAAAATAAAATATTGTTAGTTAAAGAGAAAAATTAGTTTATTCAAATATAGATGATAATTAGTACAAGTAAATAATTTTTGTTACTTAGAAAATTACACAAGTCAGGTATTGGCCAGGTACATTACACAAGTTAGGTACATTACACAAGTCAGGTATTGGCCTTTGATCTTGGGATTCGTTCTGATCGCCATATTTGGGGTCAGGAAGGAATTTTTCCCCCCTGATATGAGGACAATTGGCTTATTCCTCACAGGGGGTTTTCGCCTTCCTCTGGATCAACACGGCCCCTACATACATTTAGTGTTAATAAGTAGGTACATACTTTGAGAGTATAAGAAATAAGGTGTGAAATGAAATATTAGTTAAAAAAAATGTTAGCTAAGCCAAATATAGACATAAATTAGTGAACACATGCAAAAATCATTTGTTTCTATTTGTTTTTAATTTGCACTTACATTCCACAGGTTCGGTATCAGCCTTTGATCCTGGGATTTATTCTGACCGCCATTCTTTATTTGGGGTCAGGAAGGAATTTTCCCCCCTGATATGAGGACAATTGGCCTATACCTCACAGGGGTTTTTCGCCTTCCTCTGGATCAACACGGCCCATAAATAGGTTTAGTCTGATAGATGAATAATTTACACATACATGATATTATAATATAAATAAAATCTTCTTTTTATCCCTTATATCTTTGTTCTTGTCTTTATTCCATTGCTCATCCATGTAGTCATTATTATACTGCCCCCTATGTCTTGTGACAGCATACAACAGTGCCTCCCAAGGGCTTCATACCCCATGTATATTGAATACACCCCATCCTGCATAATTTTTTAAACAATTTCTTTTTGTTAGGCAGTTAGAAGGGTTAAAGAAGTTGTCCACTACTTTTACATTGATGCCCTATCCATAGGATAGGGCAACAATGTATCATCGGCCGGGGTCCCGCACGCGGCACACCCGCCGACCAGCTGATATCGGTGACGGCGGCGGCGTCTGCCGACCGGAAGTGCTTACCTGCAGGGATCCGCCGTCAAATGCTAGTGGCCGCCGCGGTGTACTGCACATCCGCCTCCCATTCAATTGAATGTAAAAGTAGTGGACAACCCCTTTAAAAGGTTTATCAGCAATTTCTCATTTTTTTCAATAAAACTTTTATTTTTTTTTTAAAGGAACCACATCACCTTTGAAGTGACTGAAAGGCCTATGTGACAGAAAATACCCAAAAGTTATACAATTCTAAAAACTGCACCCCTCAAGGTGCTCAAAACCACATTCAAGAAGTTTATTAACCCTTCAGGTGCTTTTTTCCACAAAAATATTGCTTTAGCCCCAATTTTTTTTATTTTCATAAGGGTAACAGGAGAAAATGGACCACACAATTTATTGTGTAGTCTCCCCTGAGTACACCAATACCACATATGTGGGAGTAAACTACTGTTTGGTCACACAGCCGGGCACGGAAGAGAAGGAGCGCCATTTTACTTTTGAAGCGCAAAATTGGCTAGAATAGATAGCGGACGCCATGTCACATTTGCAGAGCCCCTGATGTGCCTTAACAGTGGAAACTCCCAATATGTGGCCCCATTTTGGAAGCTATACCTCTCGAGGAATTCATCTAGAGGTGTAGTGAGTATTTTTAACCCTCAGGCAGCAATTGTATAACACTGGGCTGAGTAAATGAAAATTACAATTTTTTTCCACTGAAATGTTGCTTTTGGCCCTAAGTTTTTAATTTTCAAAAGGACTAGTAGGTGAAAACGGAATTTACAATTTTTTATGCAATTGCTCCTGAGTGCACCAATACCCCATGTATGAGGTTGAAAACTACTTTTGAGGCACAGTGCAAGGCTCAGAAGGGAAGGAGCGCCATATTGGAGTTCAGATTTTGTTATGGTTTCAGAGTGCAATGTCACACGGGCAGAGCCCCTGAGGTGCCAGAACAGCAGAACCCCCTATAAGTGACCCTATTTTACAAACTACACCTCTCAATGAATTCACCTAGGGGTGCAGTGATCGTATTGACACCACAGGTGTGTCACAGAACTTTATACCAATGGGCAGTGAAGAAAAAAATAATTATATTTTTACCACAAAAAGTTTGTTTTAGCCCCAGATTTTACATTTTCACACTGGGAAATGGGCAAAAATGGCACCAAAGTTTGTGACACAATTTCTGCCTAATGTGGTAACACCCCATATGTGGCTGTAGAGTACTGCTTAGCCATATGACCGGACTCGGGAGGGACGAAGCGCTATTTGCCTCCTGGAGCGCAGATTTTCCTAGAATAGTTTGCAGACTCCATATACAGAGCCCCTAAGAGCCAGAAGAGCAGAATCTCCCTCAAGTGACCCCATTTTAGAAATTACACCCCTCTGGGAATGTATCTATAGGTGTAGTGACAATTTTGACTCCATGAGTGTTTACCAAAAACAAGCAGCAGTGGAAGTTGCTGAGTGAAAATTGCATATCTGACATTGTAATGCCCAATATGTTGTAGTGCCCGCACATTGTAGTGCCCAGCTTTAACTTCTGGAGACATGTACTCGTAAATTAAAGGGAATCAGTCTGGTCATTTTTGAGTCCATTCAAATAGTATTCTGAAATAGCCCCAGAAAATGTATAGTTGCGCGATCCTGTAGCGAGTAATACGGCAGTCTGACAATCACCGATGCCGGTGCAAGGGGGTGAATATTAATTTCACATTTACATACACTTGACAAGCTGCTGCGCGACTATAAGTTTTTTGGGGCTTACAGCAACACAACGGGGCAATGTACAGCAATAAAAGTTATATATCCAGAAGGGGCTGCCCAAGCACTATTTCAGGTTACTGTTAGTATGGTATGCAAAAATGACCTGAGATTCCCTGTAAGCGGGTCTCATCGATACAGGTATGCAAAACATGTGGACACTAAATGAGATTCTGCAGATTTGTCAAAAACTTGGACAACCCCTTCAATGCATGTGGACATAATACATTAACCCATCTTTACATGTAGGGTCACTAAGGTTTTCAGTGCTTTCTTCTACATTGCAGATTTCTGTGAACATGATGCCACCAAGCGTGTCAGACTGATGAAGAATTCTAGTGAGGAGAAAATAGACTTCAAGCAATATATTTTAAGGTCATATTTGATCCAAAAGACTTCATAAAAACACACAATGTTTGTAAGCATCCAGCAGTACACGGCAGAGGACAGAAGGCAGACGCCTTCTTCATAGATAAATGTCAGCCACTGGGCTAAATCCCAACTAATTGTAAGTATTATAAAAAAAACACACCTATTTGTGGATTGTCAGTAAACCCACAGATGAGAGATCGGTTGTACCCGGCCGTCGTGTCATTTACACCATTGATTGCTTTACAGGTTGTCCATGGTGATGGGTGGTGAACGGCCTCACACACTGATGGTACGAAACACATTGAGACCAGACAAAGCTGTGCTGATGACGAGCCCCGGGCACTGCGGATGCCAGAGTAAATCCTTAATGTCCTTTTCGCCTTGGTGAACAAACAGCAGCTGTGGTGGGATGGCTTGTAGAGTAGGATCTTCTGTGTCACTGAGTTATCTGATCATCAGCACCGGCAGCGGCAAACACCCCGCTGTCTGTAGGATTCCACTCAACAGAGGTAATCGGGGCCGTGTGCTACTTAAACCGAGCCACACTGACTCCTTCTTTCTGGGAGGGGGATGGGGTAAAGGAAAAGAAACAACAACTTTAAGTCAAACAAATTCTGGTAATATTTTTGTTTTATAAAATGAAGCAAACCGATTAAAAAAAGGGGTTGTCTCAAGTGTAAAAGCAAGCGACTTTGCAATTAACTTATTAAAAGTCATCTTTTCTTAAGAAAGCAGCGATTTTTAATTTTATAGTGTACAGCTAGTTGCCAAAGTCACCAGCCACCCTCCAGTCTCAGAGTGGCCAGTTACCTAGGTAGGGTATATAAGCCACTTGCACTGCACTGCTCTGAAGTCGGCTGGATCAGGCCACGTTCTGTCCTCCATGCTCCAGAGGTAACGTTACCTCTGCTGGCAGCTATGAGAGCACAGTTCAGATCTGCAGAGAGACCAAGCAGCTGGTCCCAATTTTCAAATCTTCACGAGAGCATCAATCCTGGCTACAAATAAGCCGCGGCACGGGAAATGTGTGCTTAGATTAGGCTTCTGCTCAAAAATGATTGCTGAGGGTGAAAAAAAAGCTGTATCATCACACAGGCTTCGTTCTAAGAAAATGATATTTGCATGCTACAACCCCTTGAAGAATCCATTGAGAAGAGAAATAAAAAAAATCTGCAATCTCTAAAACACAATGTGGCAATGTAATAACCAAAAATGACCCATCTAATGAGTGATGCTAAGTGATCTCAAAGAATTGTCTTAGCCCATCAGCTAAAGACAAGGAGTCACATAATCATAAGACCCAATACACACTATGTTGTGTGCCAGCTGAAAATATATTGTATCTCAAAAAACTCCCAGCATATACTTTAAAAGTGTTTTCCACTTTCAGCAAAGTGGACACAAAACACTTGCATGTAAAATAAAGGCGGATGGTACTCGCCTCTCCGCCACTGTTCCGGTCTCTGTTTTGGCTGCAGTGGTGGCATCACGTCAACATTGTGCATCACCGCTCTGCTGATGTAGATAGTACGAGCCACTGAGTGCTATGATATAAACACAGTGTGAACGCACCCTTACTGAATGTCAGCAAGGAGTATCCAGCAATCATACTCACTTACTAATGATTACATTAATGATAATAATTTAAATCTGTCTTTTACAGTAGATACCAATAGGGACACGATTTCCTTTCTGGATATACAGCTGAGTGGAGATAGTTTGAATAGGAAAGTAGACTGTCAGCTTTTCCGCAAAAAAATCTCAGGAAATTCTATTTTGCATGCTTCCAGTCAACACCCACAACATGTAATCAGGAATATCCCCACGGGGGAATTTATCAGAGCTCGAAGGTGTTGTACTGATGACAGAAAATATAAGGAAGAATGTGACAATATTAAAAAGAGACTACAGCACAGGGGCTATAATCATAAAACCATTGAAAAAGCTGAAATAAAAGCTAATGTAAAAAGCAGAGATCAGTATCTACTCCAGTTAAAAAAATCAGACAGGAAAGATTTCTCTAAAGAAATGATCTTCTCCACCACATATCATAGCAATTATTATAAAGTAATTAATGTTGTTCGAAAACATCTACCATTATTAACCACTGACAGCACCCTTAGAGAAATTCTAAAAAATGGTTGTAAATTTGTTCCAAAAATATCCCTGACAATAGGAAATGTAATCTCCCCGAGTGAACTCAGAGAGAATCCAGGTAAAATAGGTCGCACATGGTTGTCCACTAAGGGCTCATTTAGATGTGGGCAGAAGTCATGTGGTTTATGCAAATTCATGATAAATAATAACAAGTCTGTCATAAGTAATGAGGGTCAAGTATTTAATCTGAAGACTTTCATGAACTGTGCTACTGACCACTGTGTTTATATCATTTTTTGCACGATATGCAGAAAACAATATGTGGGATCTACAAGCCGTAGTATAAGAAAAAGACTGTCTGAGCACATTTATGACATTAACAATGTCACTACCCGCAGTCTTTCAGGGGCTTCCAAACATTTTTTGTATGAACACAAGGGGGATTTAAGTAGCCTGCGAGTAAGTGCTTTGGAATTTGTTTCTGCTCCCCGGCGAGGTGGAGATAGGGTTAAATTACTCCAGATGACTGAAGCTCGATGGATTCTAAAACTAAACACCAGACAACCAGCAGGACTAAATCTAAAACATGAATTGATGTATCTATATATTAAAAAAGTTGGGACAAATTGAGGCATTTAATCAATGTAAATATTTATTTTTTTTTTCAAAAAAGGAGAAGGGGGGGGGGGGAGGAAATTTTTATTTTTTATTTTTTGTGATCAATCTAAGGGACTCTATAATCAATGGTATACAAAACAAAACATGCTTATTACGTTTTGTAATGATTTCTAGCCATTTTCATATGGTTTTAAAGTGGAGAGTTTTTTTTTTTTTTTGGAAAAGTATGCCCTTGAAATCAAATGTTAGAAAAATAATTTTTAGAAAATAGGTAATAATATCTTTAGAAGCTCTTATTGTTACATATATATTTAAATAGTGCATCAATTGTTTATTCAATGAATTCACATATATAAAAAACTTGGGTAAAAAGTGATCAAATAATTAGCGCATTACTAAGTGACAGTTCACATTGTAATATGTTTGTAGAGGATGAATGTACTACAGGGTTAAACTAGTGTTTAGATGACTGCTAGCTTTGAATTAGTGACTCTGATATCACAGCTGATTTTGGTGGGTGTTACCCTTGGCAGCTTTCCTTGACTGTTTTCCTTGAAAAGTGCAACATTTATTCAGTACTTTGTGCTATGACTAAGGGTCAAATATGATCCGAAACGTGTAAGCCTACACATGCTTTTATTTCTGTTGGAATTGTATTTTTTAACATTGGATTAAATAAAGGCTTTTTTTAATTTTTCTACATCGTGTGCTGGAAAACTATTTTTTACTTTCACTTACTATACATGTATATATGATGTAATAAGCCAAATGTCTACAGCCAGAGACTGACCTGAAACTGGCGCAAGTCCCAAGTCTTGAGGATGCCATCATCTCCGCCGCTGATGATAAAAGGCTCATGTTGGTTCCAGCTGATCACATTGACATCGCTGTCGTGGGCCAGGCTGGCCGTCAGCATGCACGCCTTGTTAGGAACCGCTCTGATGTCCCAAATACAGATCGAAGCACCGACTGAGAGTCGAAAACCTGTTAAGTACATTATCATTAGGAACTGAAAATATTCACCTGTGATTGTCATTTTAGATTTCTTATATGTATCAATTAAGAAAAAGGTTAATTATTATGGCAGGAAAACAAAATGAGACTTTCTCTTTATTTTAAGCTAATACTTGACCTGATTATACAATTCTGTGGGCAGAAGGGGTCCCTTTACTGCCAAACAAGACATCACTACACAAATGAGAACACTGCTATATGGGTATATCAAGGAAGAATAGCTCAATGTTAAAGGAGTTGTCTTCTACTAATAAACACTTCAAAATGTGCTAATGACGATTCTACAGACACAAAACATCACCTGCCGGACCCCCGCCGCTCATCCATAGCTTTACTAGTTTCCCCTGGCGGTCACTTGACTTCCTTTTCCAACGGAGGGTTTGGTGATTGGCTAGGAGACCATATTTTCTAGCCAAGACACTGACTTACTGCAGCGGTTACCTGACTTTACTTCTTCCTTCTAGAAGAGAACGTCAGGAGACCATGTAACACCCTGACAGTGGTAAGGAGGAGAGGCAAGGATTGGTAGTTTTCTTTTGTTTAGTTTAGCAACGGCATGGGCTCATTTTAGATTGTTTATAAGCAGTGGAGAACCCCTTTAAATCCTGATAAACCCCATGAGATATCTCAATGTGAAGTTAATTAGTTGATAAGCAGAACGGAGTGTGACCAGATCTACAGGATGGAAAGTATTCTTCCTCTCATATCAGAAGTCTCGCTGACCTGAGATGTTGAGGGATATATTGCACCATCACTGCCCTGTGTTACAGCTCTGTGTGTTACTGTAGTAGTGGGGAAGGACGTAGCTTACCTATAGCACTGAAAGAGTTAAAAAGAGAATGTTCCCAATAGTTAGATCTCTCTGGGCTGCAGTTAGGTCCAGTTAAGGGGTTAACTGTGATAATCCAGCCCAGTAGAGTAAAAGGGGAACCCAGTTCTTTGGCTAGGCATAAGATGTGAATAGATGCCTTGATGGCAATGTCTCCTTGTGGGCTGTAGTATTGGTAACCAGCCACAAGATGCCACTGTCCCGGGTACAGATGACAGGATGAGTCTGTCAGTAGTGTTACAGACAGTGAAGAGGGTTAACTGTGTGTGAGGATAGCCCATAGAGGGTGGGCACTTTAGGAAACCTGTTGGTGAGTTTCCGGAAAGATTCAGTGAGAGGTTGGACAGAGAACTGTATGGGCAGTCTAAGTATAGTGGCTGCTAGGGCAGATGGGAGCCACATACCCCAGACAGTAGGATCACCAGAGTGAAGATTCCCTGCGCAAGAGTCCCATTAGTTGGCCGGAGAAACTCAACAGAGGTATAGAGGACCTGGGGCATATTCTGTCTGCAGGCTGCTAAAGAAGCTAGGACTCAAGTCTAGGACGTGGGGAGCAATAGGATCCGGATATACTGTCACTGGGGAGGAAGATTCTCTAGGGCTAGAGAATAGAGTCACATAGATGCTTTACTTAAAGAGGGAACCAGGGCTGAAGTTGTTTCCAGTACCTGTGAGAGAGATGACAACCCGTTGGGCCTTATCCATTATATCTGCCTGTAAATATTATACATATTCCTCTTCCCCAAGTAAAGTCCCAGTTATGATTAAGAACCTCGTGTCCTCTGAATTTATTGCTGCCCTGGTCCCAGAAGAGAAATGCCTGGAAACAGCCGTGACCGGATGGTCTGAAGTAAGTGGAGAACACCATATACACTGCAGCATATCAGAGGGAGGACACACCTTGTCTGTAGGGTGCCATGGTGAGCAGGGGCCACAGCTCGCCAACGACTACCTCACTGGGGCACCTTACATTTAGCGTAGTCGGCAGGATGCGAGCTCCTCGCATGAAGAAAACGGGGAAGAGTCAACGCAGAACACTGAAGAGAAAGTGTTGGAAGGCATGCGGCCCAAGATGGCAGCCCGAAGCATGGATTCCAAGATGGCGACAATGGCAGTAAAGTATAGAAGAAGTGGAGTGCACGGTGCCGGAGAGCGTGAAAAGATGTCCAGCCCCTACGAGTTCCGGTCCAGAGAAGGATGGGCCCAGCGGTGAAGATTCTTCCCAGGATGGGAAGTACAGTAAAGAAGAGGGCGCGGTGCAGAGTCAAGGCCGGCCCAGTGAGTATCAGCGCTCCAAGAAAAGGGGCGCAGGTGAAGGCGGAGCTGCCGGGAGTGACGTGGTGGTCGCGTCAGAAGCCCGGCCCAGAAAGAGGAGGAGTCGGACGCGCAGGATGCGCGTCACCGGTAAGCGACCAGTGCCATTTTCTATCCAGCGCACAAGGAGAAGGAGATGCAGCAGTGGACGCTCCAGAAGGATGGCAGCCGGAGGATCCGAAAGCTTGATGGACATGAGTGATGAGGAAGATATCCTTGAGATCACTACCCCAGGAGCCGCAGCTGGAACCCATTTACCCGCGGGCGCTGTCCGTGAAATCATGCCACTACCACCGGTGGCTGTCCAGAGGTCCACCAGGCCTCAGCCCGAGGTAGGCCTGCTCATCCACGAGCTATGAGTGTGGTGCTGGAGCAGGATGCTGGAAGATGCTCCCCCCTCGACGGAGGGTGAAAAACATCCCGGTAGAGCCGAAGCAGCAGCCGCAGCATGTCCTGGTGAAGGTGAGCAGCGTATACCCTTGTGGCTGGTCCCGCTCGTGATGCCCATAGCAACAACCCCCGGGGTGGCGGTAGATACTCCCAGGCCCGAAGGTGGTGCGATGGAGGCGAGGCCCCCAAAGAGAAAAGTCGCACACATCAACTGGTGGCAGATGGTGATGGAGGCCCTAAACACACCTTCAGCGAAGCGCCACTCCGAGCCTAGTCACATACGGTTGACAATGCGCAATCCCCCAATGACGCCATGGGAGCAGCGACAGTGGACCAATACTTTCTCACGAGGCTGGCTGGTAGGGGCCAATGCGGTGCAGAGAAAGTCGGTGGAAGGTTCCCAGACCCGGGGGCGGGTGACGGATGTAACGCTCGCGCCCTGACTGACGTGAGCGTGGTTAGTGGTCCCACTGGGCCACGAACCAAGGAGTGTTTGGTGGGGCGTGACTAGGGGCCTCGCCAGATCCGACCATGAACACACGGCGGCTTAATCGACTCCATGGTCCGAGGAGGGACGTGGGAGGTGGCCCAGGTGCTACTCCAGGTCAGACCCCGATCACAGCTGTTGACCCACACCAGGGAACGGGCAGGTTTGGCTGGTATGTAGACAGGCAGGTACTGTCAGGCACGGCTGGTATGCAGACAGGCGGGTACAGACAGGTACTGTTGGTATGCAAACAAGCGGGTACTGGCAGGCACGGCTGGTATACTGACAGGCCGGTACTGGCAGGTAGGAATACAGGCTGGATAGGGACAGTACAGACTGGGATACAGGAACAGAGCAGCAGGTGTGGTGGACAAGCAGAGCAGAGCCGCAGGCACAGAGGACAAGCAGAGCAGAACCGCGGGTGCGGAGGACAAGCAGAGCAAAGCAGAACCACAGGCACAGAGGACAAGCAGAGCAGAGCAGAGTAGAACCGCAGGCGCGGAGGACAAGCGGAGCAGAGCAAAGCAGAACCGCAGGCGCGGAGGACAAGCGGAGCGGAGCAGAACCGCAGGTGCGGAGGACAAGCGGAGCAGAGCAGAACCGCAGGCTCGGAGGATAATCGGAGCAGAGCAGAGCAGAACCGGAGGCGCGGAGGACAAGCGGAGCAGAGCAGAGCGGAACCGCAGGCGTGAAGGACAAGCGGAGCAGAGCAGAGTGGAACCGCAGGTGCGGAGGACAAGCGGAGCAGAGCAGAACCGCAGGTGCGGAGGACAAGCGGAGCAGAGCAGAGCGGAACCGCAGGTGCAGGCAGACAGGACAGGGCTCTGTTCACATGGAACAGACTGGGAAACACAGGAAGATAGCAAGAACACAGGAGGTAGAAACGGAGGCAGGGAAACGGGACAAGCAGAACCAGATACACAAAAGGTACTTGCAATGAAGTATCGAGTGGACACAAAACTCACAAACAGAAGTACAGAGACAACGAGTTGGAGTTAGGTACTGGTTCAGACACTGCAGGAAAAGGGAAGGAACGGACAGAGAGACAAACAGATAACAGGCTAGTAGACAGTTCAGACAGGAACTTACACTGGAACGAGATACAGGAATGAGCCTGGGTATTCAGCCCCCAGGGTGACAGGAATAGACTAGAAGTCACAGATACAGGTATCGGGCCTGGGTACTCAGCCCCCAGGGTGGCGGAAACAGACAAGATACACCTTCCCTTGAGAAAGCTGGACGTGTTCCCTGCGAAAAGTGCGTCGGGAGGGAGAGGCACTAGTCCTTCCTACCACCTGGTGGGGCACATTTTTATACTTTGAGGTAATGATTTTGTTGATATACATGGATGTTCATGGGGTACTTAGGGGGATTGATTATGATAAGGCACAGCTATATCATTGAGCTGTAGGCTCTAGGAGACGAGCATTACTGCCTATATGATTGCACTATATCATGCTTTACAATATTGTTTATATATTTATCTCTTGTGATATACTACTGTTCCTCTCCATCTATCCCTATCGAGTCCCATGAATTCTGATAAACGCAGGATTGATTGATCGATTCTCTACGTCTATGTGTCCCTGCTGCTTTTCGGTATTGCCATTCTTTTGTACACACATCCCTTGCACTTGCAGACTTTTAAATGTGTATTTTTTGTATCAATAAAGTTGTTATATTTTTGTACCAACCGTTAAGACTTCATTTCCCCCTTTTTTGTATTCTATGCGTTTGAAGTGGTTGTTTCAGTGCAACCCATCTGCAATTTTTTGTAGAGGTCTGTCCACTGAATATGTTTCTGAGACTTGTGGTTCTAAGATACAGGACAGGACCTGGCAACTCAGTTGCACAGAACACACTGAAAGAAAGTGTCGCTCAGGCACCTCCCATAGGGTGGGGGAGGTTTAAGTATCCAGTGACTCACAGCAATAGGCTGGGGACGCATTAGGACTGTGCACACTGTAACTTTAAGAATCAGGAAGTAACAGCTCCGCCGCCCTAAGCCAGCAGACAAGAGACATGCACACAGCAAGTAAAGGAGTATAGTGCACAGCCTGGACTGATAGGTAAGTTGGCGGTCTTGAATGGCGGGAGATGGTAAGCCAGGCCAGCACGCCGCCAGGGATGTTACAACGGAGTTCAACTTGATAAAAGGCTACGGGTTCCTGGAAGAAGAGTGGACAGGTGACGAGGTATTCTTTAGTCGAGACATTGTCAAATGAAGCTACCTGCCTGGTCTTCTTCACAACCTGCACGTGAGAGACATAGCTTACTTCGTAAAGTGCGAGTGTATCCGGGGGAGGTGCGTGGCTGCTCTTACTCGCTACTACGAGTGGGAAGATATCCTCGAGAGGGATGAGGAGGTCTTCCAACGAAGAGCCAGGAGAGAGGCTCTACAGCGTTGGGCTAGGGAAGCCCCCAAGGGATTCCTACCCCAGCCCAAAGCAGGTAGTCCTCAGGAGGAGGAACAGAGGAGGCGCCGATGGGAGGAGTCTGAAAATGAAGAGGAGAAAGACTTCACGAGCTGCTGGGAAGCTGACTCTCCTAGTGAGGCGCACACTGCCAGCTTCCCACCAAAACACCCGGAGGGGGCTGAGGGATCTGGTCAGGGGACTGCTGGGAGCTCACAAGCTGGTACCAGTCACGTGGTCTGCAATTTCAAAGTCACCAGCTATGGCCCTACTCAAGTCGGCTGCGGCAGCGCTAAGTCCTCGGATGAGGACCCTGGGCCCAGCAGGTACCCTGATCAGACTTGGAGGTGGAAGAAACCACCTTCATCTGCCACTTGGGCAGCCTTTATGAAGGAGCGGAGGGAGGCCCAGAAGAAGTGAGCACTTCTACCAAAAGGTCCGTTGACCTTCCTGCTTCTTTAAAAATAGGACCCACTGTGATGGTTCCTGCCAGGGACTATTTCCCAATGAGGGCAGTTCCCTACCTCCCAGGCCAAGTAGGCCTCAAGCAGCATTGAGTTGGATGCCTATGTGAGCTGCTCTCTTTTAGTTTTACTTCTATTTTTATTTCTGTTGCGCCTGTTGCACCTTTTTCTGCTGGAATTTGCAGCGCTGAGGCACACCTTGAGGATGGATATCCTCTAATCCTAAGAGACTTGCGGCCTAGCGGGAAGAACCGGTGACCCCTGCTAAGGCCAAAAAGAAAGAGACTCATGGGACGTTCCCTGTGACCGTGTGCCTCAGAATGCAGCCCTTGAAGGAGATTGAGGGCTATTGGTGTGTTGACCTGTCTTAATAATATGGACATGGACACTGTGTTTCCGGGGTCCTTACCAAGAAGGACCGGTACTTCTGAACAATGTTGAATGTTATGACAATGGACTGTCTGAATTGCTGTTCCGGGGTCCTTAACCGAGAAGGGCCGGTCTCCACACAAGAAGAAGCCTTCAGAACCAGTCTTGTACTAAAATGTTTTAGTAATGTGATAAGTGTAATGCACATGCCCGGACTGACTGGCGTGTGCGTGTTTAGTGGTTCCACTGTGCCATGAACCGGAGAGTGCCTGGAGGGGCGTAACTAAGTATCTGCCCGATCCGACCAAGGTCGCACGACGGCATACGACGCCAGTGCACCAGGGAGGAACCGAGCAGAGGGACCAGGGTCTACTCCAGGTCAGACTCCGGACACGGCTGTTGACCCACACCGGGGAATACAGGAACAGGCAGACTAGAGCGCAGGCTGGGTAGAGTCCAGTACAGACTGGGAGACAAATTCGGAGCCGCAGATGCGGTAAACAAACAGAGTAAAGCGAAACCGCAGGTGCGGTAGTCAAGGCCGAGCAGAGCAGAACCGCAGACGAGGTAGACAAGGCAGAGCAGAGCAGAACCGCAGAAGCGGTAGACAAGGCTGAGCAGAGCAGAACCGCAGACGCGGTAGACAAGGCAGAGCAGAGCAGAACCGCAGACGCGGTAGACAAGGCTGAGCAGAGCAAAACCGCAGACGCGGTAGACAAGGCTGAGCAGAGCGAAACCGCAGATGCGGTAGACAAAGCTGAGCAAAGCGAAACCGCAGACGCGGTGGACAGGGCTGAGCAAAGCGAAACCGCAGACGCGGTGGACAGGGCTGAGCAAAGCGAAACCGCAGACGCGGTGGACAGGGCTGAGCAAAGCGAAACCGCAGACGCGGTGGACAGGGCTGAGAAAAGCGAAACCGCAGACGCGGTGGACAGGGCTGAGCAAAGCGAAACCGCAGACGCGGTGGACAGGGCTGAGCAAAGCGAAACCTCAGACGCGGTGGACAGGGTTGAGCAAAGCGAAACCGCAGACACGGTGGACAGGGCTGAGCAAAGCGAAACCGCAGACGCGGTGGACAGGGCTGAGCAAAGCGAAACCGCAGACGCGGTGGACAGGGCTGAGCAAAGCGAAACCGCAGACGCGGTGGACAGGGCTGAGCAAAGCGAAACCGCAGACGCGGTGGACAGGGCTGAGCAAAGCGAAACCGCAGACGCGGTGGACAGGGCTGAGCAAAGCGAAACCGCAGACGCGGTGGACAGGGCTGAGCAAAGCGAAACCGCAGACGCGGTGGACAGGGCTGAGCAAAGCGAAACCGCAGACGCGGTGGACAGGGCTGAGCAAAGCGAAACCGCAGACGCGGTGGACAGGGCTGAGCAGGCAAGAACCGCTGAAGCGGCAAGCAAGGCAGAGCGGAGGGGACAGGGCTCTGTTCACACGGAACAGACTGGAAGGGAAAGGCAGAACCAGGTACACACAGGATACTTGCAATGAAGTAGCGAGTGGACTCTAAACTCACAAACGGGAGTACAGAGACAACGAGTAGGAGATAGGTACGGGATCAGATTCTGTAAGAAAAGGGAAGGTACGGACATGGAGAAAAACAGGTAACAGGCTAGGAGAGTATACAGACAAGAACAGGCAAGATACAGGAACAGGTCTAGGTATGCGGCCCCTAGAAGGCGAAAAGAACAGGCTAGGAGCGTGTTCACACTGGCCTGGAAATACAGCCTCCAGGATAGGCAGACGACAACAGGCTAGAGAGCGTGTACAGACTGCAGGTTAGAGTACACAGGTAGGACACAGTACAGACACGGGAACAGATACTGCAAGACAGGTAACATACACAGGACCTGGCATGTCAGAGACAAGAAGCCAACTGACAGGGCAAGATGCTCAGGCATGGGTTAATTGGAGCAGCTGGTTTAAATACCAGGTGACAGACAGCAATAGGCTGAGGACGCACAAGGGGTGTGCCTGCAGCAGGTACAAAAAGCAGGAAGTGATCGGGCGCCGCCCTTAAGCAGCAGAAACAGAGGCAAACAGACAGCATGGAGGGAAGCCAGAGAGACATTCTGGATTGGAGATCAAGTGCGCGCTCTTGCACAGTGGGAGATGGACCACTATGCAAGGACGCCGCCAGGTATGTTACAATAAGATATATAAATGTTGATTTGTGATTGATTGCCTAGTATGGTTGAGGACGACCATCATTAAAGTGTGGGGGAATGTAGTAGTAGGGAACAAAGTGCTTCCCTATAGCACTGAAAGACTCAAAAAGAGAATGTTTCCAATAGTTAGATCTCTCTGGGCTGCAGTTAGGTCCAGTTAAGGGGTTAGCTGTGATAAACCAGCCCAGTAGAGTAAAAGGGGAACCCAGTGCTTTAGCTAGGCATAAGATGTGAATAGATGCCTTGATGGCAATATGTCTCCTTATGGGCTGAGCAGGGGCCACAGCTCGCCCACGACTACCTCGCTGGGGCACCTTACATTACCACAGTTGACGATTCATTTTTTGAGAAATATGATGCAATAATTGGAATACAATTTTCATTCCAATATTAAATACATACCTATAGTTATAGATTGTACTAACAAGTCAGACACAGAGCAGTAAGTGCAGAAGTCTGTTTACGGTGGCTTCGGTTGGTGACCACTGCAGGTCCTCCACAGACTTCGTGTGACCAGTGAATGGCCTTTGGTCCACATGCCAGGACCCTCCTTCTTTAGGGTTCCACACATGAATGTTCTTGTTACAATCACCAGTAATCAATCAGCCTGGAGAAGAAAAGCACAAGAAATGTTAAAACAGCAGTAAAAATTAGGACGCCCAGAGTCAATGTTTGGTTACTGTAACCGTTAGTAACAGATACGTCAGGTACGGGCTCGTTTATATGTACGTCCATCTCTTAACTGCTATCTTTGGAGACCAGTCCACGGCAAATCCCTCAGTCATATGACCAGAGAAAGAAAAGATGGGTTTGTCTTTGCTTGTTCTTCGGTTAGAAACGCCGCTAACATCTGAGAGCCAGACACTGCCGCCAGTTGCTTTTGGAGATCATAGATTTCTACTTGACCTTTTTCTGACCAAACAGCGGCCACCGGAGTGTCCATAAGTGTAGAGACCTGAGAACATATCAAAAGTACAGGTGGCATCACCAGATACAAGTTCTGTCCTGTAAGGTGACTTGTCTGATGAGTGATTCCACAGTGTGAACAATGTAATGCGCTCTCCTATAGCAAGCTATGAAAATAACCTTTCATGTACCAAACAGAAAAAAAAAAAAAAAAAAAAAAATCTCCAGAATACAAAAGATCAATCGTGATTTTACAGTTTTGGAAACATCAAACAGATTATTCCAGAAATCCAAAACCTAGGATAAAAACAAAATGAGCAAATACCCTGTGGTAAGCAAATAGTAACAGTTTATGTAAAATAGCATATGGGACTTGGTTCACACTACTTTGTTCAAAAAGCATAAAAACCATCCCACCGCGACAATGTGTGCACAACCAAGATGGTCCTAACTCTAGCATTAAACCACTCTATGTGCCATCAAGCCTTAATGGACAGGACAGAGCACGACCCAGACCTGACTGTTTTACACCTGCCTGGGGAAAGCAATATAGACTAAATGCACACCCAAAATGGGAGAGCCACTACCCTGTATGTATAAAGTACAAAAAAACTAAATCAAAGCCAAAGAAATGAGCCGAACACATGTTAGTATCAGTGCAACGTGTAGGTACACATTCACACTGTGGCAGTTAACAAACACAGCCTAGGATAAAAACAAAAAGCTTTCCCCAGTCATGTGCAAAACAGTCAGTCCTGGGTTCCGCTGTGCCCCATCTATTGAGGCCGGCTGGCACATAGAGAGGTTTAATACTAGAGATCGGGACCATCCTCATAGGCTACACCTTGTTGTGGTGGGGTGGCTTTTACACTCCTTTTTAGATCAAAATAGTGTCAACTAAGTCCCCAATATTGTAGCGTCGGCGTCCCTGCCCTCTGCTAGGCAGGGACGCTGTTCCCCTCACCTCTCTGCTCCGAGCCTGGCGTCCTCCTCCCGCTATGCTGGCAGCGCGCGCTCCTTCCCGGCCACTGTGCTTAGGGCACGCGCGCGCTTCCTTCCTCTTAAAGGGGCCGCGCGCGCCGTCCTAAGGAGTCCCCGGCCAATGGCCGGAGGACTTCACCATATATAAGGCACCTCCTCCAAAATGGAGGTGCCCGAGCAATGTTGTTGCACTGTTCACTACTCTGCTTCAGCCCTCAGGTCCCGTTGCCAGTTACCTGCCTGATTCCTGCCAGAGTCCTGCCAGTTTGCTGTCTGTTTCCTGCCTGATATTCCTGCTACCTGCCTGCTAGCCTGAGGTCCGACGGTCTGCCTTACTACTCCTGTCAGTCTGTCTAAGGACCAGCTTGCCCGCTCACCTGGGAGCGCACATCAACTACCTGCCTGCTTGCCTGAGGTCCGACGGTCTGCCTTCCAACTCTTGTCAGTCTGTCTATGGACCAGCTTGCCCGCTCACCTGGGAGCGCACATCTGCTACCTGCCTGCTAGCCTACCTGGAGGCTCTGCCGTCGCGTGCTGTGACCACCTGCCGTCCAGTGACTCCTGCCCGCTCACCTGGGAGCGCTCATCTGCTGCCTGTCTGCTAGCCTACCTGGAGGCTCTGCCGTCACGTGCTGTGACCACCCGCCTGTCCAGAGACTTCTGCCCGCTCACCTGGGAGCGCTCATCTGCCGCCTGTCTGTTGGTCTTCCTGGAGGCTCCGCCGTCACATGCTGTGACCACCCGTTCATCCAGAGACTGCCCCGGTCACTTGCCGTGACCTCCTGCCCGTTCATCCAGAGACTGCCCCGGTCACTTGCCGTGACCTCCTGCCCGTTCATCCAGAGACTGCCCTGGTCACTTGCCGTGACCTCCTGCCCGTTCATCCAGAGACTGCCCCGGTCACTTGCCGTGACCTCCTGCCCGTTCATCCAGAGACTGCCCCGGTCACTTGCCGTGACCTCCTGCCCGTTCATCCAGAGACTGCCCCGGTCACTTGCCGTGACCTCCTGTCCGTTCATTCTGAGACTGTCCCAGTCACCTGCTGTGACTGCCTGCTCGTCTACCCTGGTCGCCACCCGCTCCCTTACAAGGACCGCCCCCTTGTATAGTAGCTCAGAGGTTCCGCCTCCCAGACCCGTTACAAATATTATTTACATGTTCTATTACTATTTGCTTACAGCAGGGTATTTGCTCATTAGTTTTTATTCTAGGTTCTGTTATCTAACGGCCACAGTGTGAACGTGCTCCTACACAATGCAATTACAGGTGTTTCTCACAAAATTAGAATATCATAAAAAATGTAATTTATTTCAGTTTTTCAATACAAAAAGTGAAATTCATATATTATATAGAGTCATTACAAACAGAGTGATCTATTTCAAGTTTTTATTTCTGTTAATGTTGATGATTATGGATTACATCCAATGAAAACACAAAATTCATTATCTCAGTAAATTAGAATAATTAACAAAAAACACCTGCAAAGGCTTCCTAAGCGTTTAAAAAGGTCCCTTAGTCTGTTTCAGTAGGCCTCACAATCATGGGGAAGACTACTGACTTGAAAGATATCCAGAAGGCAGTCATTGACACACTCCACAAATAGGTTAAGCCATAAAAGGTCATTGCTAAAGAAGATGGCTGTTCACAGAGTGCTGTATCCAAGCATATTAATGGAAAGTTGAGTGGAAGGAAAAAGTGTGGTAAAAAAGGTGCACAAGCAAACGGGATAACCGCAGCCTTGAAAGGATTGTTAAGAAAAGACCATTCAAAAATTTGGGGGAGATTCACAGTGAGTGGACTGCTGCTGGAGTCATTGCTACAAGAGCCACCACACACAGACGTATCCAGGACATGGGTTACAAGTGTCACATTCCTTGTGTCAAGCCACTCACGACCAATAGACAACGCCAGAAGCACCTTACCTGGGCCAAGGAGAAAAATATCTGGACTGTTGCTCAGTGGTCCGAGGTATTGTTTTTAGATGAAAGTAAATTTTGCATTTCTTTTGGAAATCAAGGTCCCGGAGTCTGGAGGAAGAGTGGAGAGGCCACAATCCAAGCTGCTTGAGGTCTAGTGTGAAGTTTCCACAATCAGCGATGGTTTGGGGAGCCATGTCATCTGCTTGTATAGGTCCAATGTGTTTTATCAAGACAAAAGTGCAGCCCTCTACCAGGAAATTTTAGAGCACTTTATGCTTCCCTCTGCCGACAAGCTTTTTGGAGATGGAAATGTCATTCACCAGCAGGACTTGGCACCTGTCCACACTGCCAAAAGTACCAATACCTGGTTTACAAACAACAGTATCACTGTGCCTGATTGACCAGCAAACTCGCTTGACCTGAACCCCATAGAGAATCTATAGGGTATTGTCAAGAGGAAGATGAGAGACACCAGACCCAACAATGCAGACGAGCTGAAGGCTGCTATCAAAGCAACCTGGGCTTCCATAACATCTCAGCAGTGCCACAGGCTGATCGCCTCCACGCCACGCCGCATTGATGCAGTAATTGATGCAAAAGGAGCCCCGACCAAGTATTGAGGGCATTTACTGAACATACATTTCAGTAGGCCAACATTTCAGATTTTAAAACCAGTTTTCAAGCTTTTTTTTTTATAAAGTATTCTAATTTACTCAGATAATGACGTTTATGTGTTCATTGGCTGTAAGCCATAATCATCAACATTAACAGAAATAAACACTTGAAATAGATCACTCTGTTTGTAATGACTCTATATATTATGAGTTTCACTTTTTGTATTGAAGAACTGAAATAAATTACATTTTTGAGGATATTCGAATTTTGTGAGAAGCACTTGTATATTAACATGTACTTCATCTCATTTCTTTGGATTTATTCCCGAAATCCAGTGGCAATATCACAACTAGTGTAACTAGTAATCTGAGTGCTTTTTATATTCTAGCTGTGGTTTTGGTATCTTTTTTTTGCATGTCATGCTTTAAATAAAACCACAGTACTCTTCTTTTAAAAACTTCCCTCAGTAACCTCATTTCGATAGTCATGGGTGGAGCTTCTTTTTTTAAATGCATTTCCTCTATGAAAATGCAATAAAAATATATAGGCATTTTTTAATCGGCAGAAGTTTCTCATGTCATTCAAGTCTATGGGGAAAATCAGCTAATAAAGACACATTTACTGCAGAAGAAATTGATGTGTTGAGATTGACAGTGGGCAGAAGATTTATAGAAATTCCACACATTGGGCTGGAACTGTAACAAGCTGCGTTTGAGCACAAAATGTATATAGTGGAAAAAACGCACCAAATGCTCATTATAGGAATTTAGCCTAAATGAGTGAAAAATCTTACAGGCAGTAAAAAGGTTATAGGGATATCACATTCAAACAAGCCCTTTTTCACCACTTGACATTTTCTTAAAGGGATTGTCCAGGATTAGGAAAACATTGCCTTTCATCTAGTATTGCAGCTCAGCTCTACTGAAATGAATGAAACAGAGTTACAATACTACACACGGCTTGTGGACAGGAGTGGTGCTGTGCCTGGAGGTAAAGAGCCCTATTTTTCTAATTCTGGACCACCCCTTTAAAGTAAGCTCATGCTAAAAAAAATGAATGCAAAAGGAAATGCATTTATCCAAATTCTGTTAAACCCTTCATAGTGTGGAACCATAGCCAACTCTAACTGCGGCTTCCGTTCTTCTTCCTCCTCTTCATCTTCAGTTTCGCTGCTTTCAGAATCAGACTTGCCCTTCTCTTTGCTGGTGCAAATTGTGCATCTTCATCACTAGTATCCTGAACAACACAAGAGCACAGTAGTAAATTATTACAAGAAAACAATCCCTCTAGTTATCATTGCCTCTACACAGGGGCGGGCTGGGCCGGGTGGCAGAGGGGCAAATGCCCCCCCCGGCTAGTCCTCCAGCAGAGGTTTTGGGCCGCTCGACCGTCAGCAATTGCCTGAATACGGCCGGGGCCACTCTCCTCTGCATGCGTCCTTCCATCTGATGGGAGGGCACGCATCGAGGAATTCAGCCGCAGCGCTAGTGAAAGGGGGATGACGCACGTGCTAACAAGGATGAGATGATGGCCCGCGGGCCAACAGGTAGGGATCAGCGTTGGAATGGCTGAAGTTAGTATTTATTTTTTTAATCTGGGGCCATGTATACAGTATGGAGCACTATGCGGGGCCATGTATGTATACAGTACGGAGCACTATGCGGGGCCATGTATACAGTACGGAACACTATGCGGGGCCATGTATACAATATGGAGCACTATGCAGGGCCGTGTATACAGTACGGAGCAGTATGCGCGGGCCGTGTATACAGTACGGAGCACTATGCGGGGCCATGTATACAGTATGGAGCACTATGAGGGGCCATGAATACAGTACGGAGCACTATGCGGGGCAATGTATACAGTACGGAGCACTATGCGGAGCCATGAATACAGTACGGAGCACTATGCGGGGCCATGAATACAGTACGGAGCACTATGCGGGGCCATGTATACAGTACGGAGCACTATGCGGGGCCATGAATACAGTACGGAGCACTATGCGGGGCCATGTATACAGTACGGAGCACTATGCGGGGGACGTGTATACAGTACGGAGCACTATGCGGGGCCATGAATACAGTACGGAGCACTATGCGGGGCCATGTATACAGTACGGAGCAGTATGCGCGGGCCGTCTATACAGCACGGTGCACTATGCGGGGCCGTGTATACAGTACGGAGCACTATGCAGGGCCATGAATATAGTAGTACGGAGCACTATGCGGGGGCCGTGTATACAGTACGGAGCACTATGCGAGGGACGTGTATACAGTACGGAGCACTATGCTGGGCCATACTTCCATACGGAGCACTATGCAGGGTCATGTATACAGTAGTACGGAGCACTATGCGGGGCCATGCATACAGTACGGAGCACTATGCGGGGCCATGTATACAGTATGGAGCACTATGCAGGGCCATGCATACAGTACGGAGCACTATGAGGGGCCATGTATACAGTACGGAGCACTATGCGGGGCCATGTATACAGTACGGAGCAGTATGCGCGGGCCGTCAATATAGCACGGTGCACTATGCGGGGCCGTGTATACAGTACGGAGCACTATGCGGGGCCATGAATATAGCAGTACGGAGCACTATGCGGGGCCATGTATACAGTATGGAGCAGTATGCGCGGGCCGTCTATACAGCACGGTGCACTATGCGGGGACGTGTATAAAGTACTGATCACTATGCGGGGACGTGTATACAGTACGGAGCACTATGCGGGGCCATGAATATAGTAGTACGGAGCACTATGCGGGGGCCGTGTATACAGTTCGGAGCACTATGCGAGGGACGTGTATACAGTACGGAGCACTATGCGGGGCCATGCTTCCATACGGAGCACTATGCAGGGCCATGTATACAGTATGGAGCATTATGCGGGGCCATGCATACAGTACGGAGCACTATGCGGGGGACGTGTTTACCGTACGGAGCACTATGGGGGGCCATGTATACAGTATAGAGCACTATGCGGGGGACGTGTTTACAGTACGGAGCACTATGGGGGTCCATGTATACAGTATGGAGCACTATGTGGGGCCATGTATACAGTACGGAGTACTATTCGGGGCCATGTATACAGTACGGAGCAATATGCGGGGCCATGCATACAGTACGGAGCACTATGTGGGTCCGTGTATACAGTATGGAGCACTATGCGGGGCCGTGTACACAGTATGGAGCACTATGCGGGCCATGTATACAGTATGGAGCACTATGGGGGGCAGTGTATACAGTAGGGAGCACTATGCGAGGCCATGTATACAGTACAGAGCAATATGCGGCGGATGTGTATACAGTATGGAGCACTATGCGGGGGACGTGTATACAGTACGGAGCACTATGCGGGGGACGTGTATACAGTACGGAGCAGTATGTGGGCCGTGTATACAGTACGGAGCACTATGCGGGGGACATGTATACAGTACGGAGCACTATGTGGGGCTATGTATACAGTATGGAGCACTATGAGGGGGACATGTATACAGTACGGACCACTATGTGGGGCCATGTATACAGTATGGAGCACTATGCGGGGCCCTGTATACAGTACGAAGCACTATGCGGAGGCCGTGTATACAGTACGGAGCACTATGCGGGGGACGTGTATACAGTACGGAGCACTATGTGGGGCTATGTATACAGTATGGAGCACTATGAGGGGGACATGTATACAGTACGGACCACTATGTGGGGCGATGTATACAGTATGGAGCACTATGCGGGGCCCTGTATACAGTGCGAAGCACTATGCGGAGGCCGTGTATACAGTACGGAGCACTATGCGGAGCACTGATTTAATGAGCCATTCGTAGTTTCACTGTACCGTCCGTGTGTACTTACACATGCATGGCTTAATCTTTGAGACAAGCATATGCTACTGGCAGGATCAACCAGGTAGCCCCCCAACACGACTGGACCGCGTCGAGTATGGAGCACTATGCGGGGCCATGAATATAGTAGTACGGAGCACTATGCGGGGGCAGTGTATACAGTACGGAGCACTATGCGGGGGACATGTATACAGTACGGAGCACTATGTGGGGCCATGTATACAGTATGGACCACTATGTGGGGCCATGTATACAGTATGGAGCACTATGCGGGGCCCTGTATACAGTACGAAGCACTATGCGGAGGCCGTGTATACAGTACGGAGCACTATGCGGGGGACGTGTATACTGTATGGAGCACTAAGCGGAGGCTGTGTATACAGTACGGAGCACTATGCGGGGCCATGTATACAGTACGGGGCATTATGCGGGCCATGTATACAGTACGGAGCACTATGTGGGGCCATTATACTGTATGGAGGACTATGGGGCCCTTATTCTGTATGGAGGACTATGTGGGGCCCATTATACCGTATGGAAGACTATTTGGGGCCCATTATACTGTATGAAGGACTATGTGGGGCCCATTATAATGTATGGAGGACTATGTGTGGCCTTTATACTGTATGGAGGACTAAGTGGGGACCATTATACTGTATGGAGGACTATGTGGGGCCCATTATTCTGTATGGAGGACTATGTGGGGCCCATTATACTGTATGAAGGACTATGTAGGGCCCGTTATACTGTATGGATGACTATGTAGGGCCCATTATTCTGTATGGATGACTATGTAAGGCCCATTATTCTGTATGGAGGATTATGTGGGGCCCATTATTCTGTATGGAGGACTATGTAGGGCCCATTATTCTGTATGGTGGACTAAGTTGGGCCCATTTTTTTGTATGGAGGACTATGTAGGGTCCATTATACTGTATGGAGGACTATGTGGGGCCATTATACTGTATGGAGGACTATGTGGGCCTATTATACTGTATGGAGGACTATGTAAGGCCATTATTCTGTATGGAAGACTATGTGAAGCCATTATTCTGTATGGAGCACTATGTGGGGCTATTATACTGTATGGAGGACTATGTGGAGCCATTATACTGTATGGAGGACTATATGCGGCCATTATACTGTATGGAGGACTATGTGAGGCTATTATACTGTATGGAGGACTATGTGAGGCTATTATACTGTATGGAGGACTATGTGAGGCCATTATACTGTATGGAGGACTATGTCAGGCTGTCAGGAAAATATTGAAAAATACTGAACATATTCTTTCTTGCTTCTCCTAAAGCCCCCTCCCCTATCCCCTTTTTTGTCACAAGACCAGAGCTGTCTCCATGTATATCTCAGCACAAACGCTGGCAGCCAAAGGTGTGACCAAAACCAATTAAAATGCGAGCATCTTTCTCCCTGGCAGACGCAGGGGGTGATTAGATGCAGGCTTGCAATAATTTAAGAGTAACTGTTGAAGCTTGCTTCCCGAGACTCAAAAGGAAATTTAGTCATGCTGGCACCGATACAGAATATGGAGTATTGTAAGTTCCATAATTACGATTAATAATGGGACCTCTATTTTTAGCGTCCGGGACAGCCAAGGAGCGATATGCTCATTTTTTTGTAGCCGTAAACCCCTCCGTGGCGCTGTAGCGCAAAGCACCAGAATAGCAGACAGCAACTATGTGATGTGTGCTCTCTAAATGAAGGTAAAATCATAATAGAAAATATGGTATCACTTTTGGGCTTCTGGGATCAATGACCGATAAGTTATCCCAAAAAACAGGTTTTTAATACAAACATGAAGGGTGCACATGATGCCAGCACAGGGGGTGTGTGGGCAGGTTCCCCCTTCAGCATAAAAGAGACAAGGGAGGATTGATCCATATTCATTGCAGGAGTACATATTTAATATATGCAACGGATCCTGTACGATAACAGTCTAATCAAATTTGGAGCGTCTCCCCTCCACCTATGCTGATTCGTCCCTGTGAACTGTATAGAGTAAGTTTCTACTTTAATCCTTATTATTTTGTGTAACTGCTTATATATTGTAAATGTCTACTTTGTAAAATCCGTGTATATATTTTTCCTAAACACTGCCTCCCTTTTGGATTAAATATAAAATTTAATAGTTCTGTTTCTTTTGTCCTGTAATCGTTCCCTCCCTTGAAGCCATAGACGCTACGCAGGCGTCCGGCCAGGCCTGTGTTATATTTCAAACTTGGCCGGTGGTGGCAGCGAATAATATTAATAATCGAGCTATTGTGAAGCTGACAGCAACCGTATGGAGGGGGTATACACATATTCCATGCATTGGAATCCAGAGGTGTGACGCCATACGCTCACTTGTCGCTTGCCGATACCTAAGTAGAGAGTAGTCTGGATCGTGTGCTCGCGAATTCCTGATGAAATCCATGACATAGTGACGGCAGGGTGGGATATTGCGTGATTTCCCCGGTGTCGTCGCTGTGGAATCCCTGACACAGGCCATTATTCTGTATGGAGCACTATGTGGGGCTATTATACTGTATGGAGCACTATGTGGGATCATTATACAGTATGGAGCACTATGTAGGGCCATTATACTGTATGGAGGACTATGTGGGGCCATTATACTGTATGGAGGACTATGTGGGGCCATTATTCTGTATGGAGGACTCTTTGTAGCCATTATACTTTATGGAGGACTATGTGGGGCCCATTATTCTGTATGGAGGACTCTTTGCGGCCATTATACTGAATGGAGGACTATGTGGGACCCATTATTCTGTATGGAGGGCTCTTTGTGGCCATTATACTTTATGGAGGGCTGTGTGGGGATTGCTGTTGGAGAATCATACTGTGATGGGGTCATCATTCTTTGTTGGGGGGATTGAGGGAGAGGGGTACAGTAGGGTCATCATACCGTGTGTGTGGAGGAATTCACTGTGGGTGTATCATATTGTGTTTGGGGGCACTTTTGTTTGCATCATACTTTATTATCTGTTTCATTCAAAGATTTTTATCCTCTGTTAAATTACATATTTAAATTAGGCCATTGGGCCATATTTGTTTTTCTGCTTTTACATAACATATAATATTCCACTATAATTTTTAAATTAATCGTTATATTTGATAAAGAAAAACTTCCTCAATTGTAGACACTTTTTTAATAAATATCAAGGTTGGTCCGCGACTTTGTCCAAGCTTCAAACTTTGGGCCTCTGTGTATTTGAATTTGACATTCCTGGCTTTAAAGGGAACCTGTCACGTCCGATCTACTATCTACACTGCCCCCATTGCTTTGTTAGTGATGCAATGTGCATCACTAACAAGCTTTTATTCATTAAAATCAGTGGTATTATAATGATTCTATAACATTATATATTCTTTTTCCTACCAGCTAGTTTTCAGTCATAGGGGTGTGATTCTGCTATTCAGTCAGGAGCGGCACCGTCCACGTATTTGAATATTGCTCCCAGCAAGTGCTATTATTGTGGGGAGCATGCGTATTTCTACATGTCTGGCGCTGGTCTTGCGCCTGCGCAGTGAGGCTGTGCCGCTGCTCATGGGCCACTGCTATATGCTTGCCTCCTAGGCCAAAATTTGCCAGCCAGCCCCGCCTCTACACTCGTCCAATGGTCAGATGATCCCACTAATATCGATGAGATCTCTCAAGGCTGAAGAATCCTGTAATGTTTGTCATACACAACAATCTATACTTTACTCCTGCCCTAAAAATGAAGACCCCTGGCTACCAAAGTACCAAAGCAAGCAATAAAGACTGCAGTTCTCTGTGCTCACAGAAGCCACCATGATTTATAGCGTCTTCTCAATCTGTCCCTGGTTCCGTGCACGGCGATGGCGCAGCTGAATGATAACTGGGAGCGTCCACAGATACAGGCTGGAGAGTCTCCGGTATCTGCGCATTGCCTGCATGTGTCCAGTCACCATTCACCATCTGTGCTTTTTTGGTGGAATTTTTCTACCGATACCCGCCCTAATGCATGAACAGTCAATAGCTATCCGTATACACGATGCCACTAGCCCTGCTCACGGTCCTGTGCAGAAGTGAACAGAACTGGAACCCCCCTTTTAAGAGGTGTATTTTTATTGTCTTTGCACAGTTTTAGGTTTGTATATGATTTTATATCTTTATTAACTATACAAGTGCTTCTCACTAAATTAGAATATCATCAAAAACGTAATTTATTTCAGTTCTTCAATTCAAAAAGTGAAACTCCTATATTATATAGAGTCATTACAAACAGAGTGATCTATTTCAAGTTTATTTCTGTTAATGTTGATGATTATGGCTTACAGCCAATGAAAACACAAAAAGTCATTATCTCAGTAAATTAGAATACTTTATAAAAAAAAAGCTTGAAAACTGGTTTTAAAATCTGAAATGTTGTCCTACTGAAATGTATGTTCAGTAAATGCACTCAATACTTGGTCCGGGCTCCTTTTGCATCAATTACTGCATCAATGCGGCGTGGCATGGAGGCGATCAGCCTGTGGCACTGCTGAGGTGTTATGGAAGCCCAGGTTGCTTTGATAGCAGCCTTCAGCTCGTCTGCATTGTTGGGTCTGGTGCCTCTCATATTCCTCTTGACAATACCCTATAGATTCTCTATGGGGTTAAGGTCAGGCGAGTTTGCTGGCCAATCAAGCACAGTGATACTCTTGTTTGTAAACCAGGTATTGGTACTTTTGTCAGTGTGGACAGGTGCCAAGTCCTGCTGGAGAATGAAATTTCCATCTCCAAAAAGCTTGTCAGTAGAGGGAAGCATGAAGTGCTCTAACATTCCCTGGTAGAAAGCTGCGCTGACTTTGGTCTTGATAAGCAGATGACATGGCTCCCCAAACCATCACTGCAGAGGTGTATTTAGGTCTTCTAGCACCGGGGGCAAGAATTCAGTTTGGCGTCCTCCCCTCCCTCCGCTCCTTCCCCAGCAATTTGCACACTAAATCCATGGCCCCACTGTCAGTATTTGGTCAGTATTTTTTATCAGGAGTGGGAGCCAAAACCAGGAGTAGGTGATAAATGCAGAATTGGTGACTTGTTTCTATTATACTTTTTCTCTGATTGTTCCTCACATGGTTTTGGCTCCCACTCCTGAGAAAAAATACTGACCAAATACTGATAGTGGGGCCGTGGCCTCAGTCACATGCCGACGAGCTGCTCTTCCTAATTCTGTCTTAGAGAAGCAGGAAGAAATGCTAGTTGTCACGTGACCGTAAGTATGAAAATTGCATATGCGTGAAGTGGCCGTGTGATGACTGATGGAACCTGCAAGCAGAACTGAATCCTGACAGTGAGGATATTACACCTTAATTTTATAATTAAAGATATCGTCCAGGTTTGAGATGAATACCTGTGACTGCAGGCTTCTGAATTATCACAGCGCATGCACTGCACACTTTTAGGACTCTCTCTTGCCGTGGCAAAAGTGGACGGTCATGTCACCACAAGTAAGAGATTTGCATACTTCTGGCCACATTCCAACTAGACGTGTCCGGGCTCGCTAAATTCATTTTCATTGAGTGAGTCCACACATGTCTAGTCGGCATGTATATGCAAATCGCCGGCACCAGAGAATCCTGACAGTGTGTAGTGCGCACTGTGAGAATTCAGAAGTCTGCAGTCACATAGAATGACTGCAGACTCATCACAAATGTGGACAACATCTTTAATGTTCCTAACATAAATGAAAATATGAAAATGTCAGCATCATAAACTTTTTTTACATCCAGGTACCTGATAGATGACGTTGTCTCTGGAGTAATTCTCTCTCTTTCTTTTCTTCCTCTTGTCCAGATGCCATGATGACTTTTCTCTTCCACAGCTCGTCTCTACAGACTTCCATCTTCTCCGGTCTTCTGTAGCACATCCCCACACGATTAACAACTGTTAACACCAAAATAACAAAAAAGAAGAGTTGAAGAAATAAACGCTGAAGATGTCAACTTCAGGGTGAAACTGAAAATTTACTCTTAGCAAGCGTAACCAACAATTTAACATATCATTTTCTGTGAGTGAAGCTGCAGGTATTTTGAAAGTATTTTATAAAAATGAATTTGTTTTTACATCACCATTTTTTGAGATCTGTAACTTTTTTATTTTTTGCTGAATGAGCCACATTAGAGCCTTCTTTTTTGTGGGACGGTTTGTTGTTTTAATTTATACCATTTTTTTTTTTCTACCTATGACTTTTTGATCGCTTTTTATTATTTTTATTGTATGTTAGTATGATGAAAAATTGACTTTTGGCATGTTTTTTATTATTTTTTTACGGTGTTCGCCGTATTGAATAAATGAAGTGACAGTTTTATAGATTGGCTTGTTCCAGACACTGCAATACCAATTATGTCCAGTTATGGCTAAAAGTGATGGCACCTTTGAAATTGTTTCAGAAAATGAAGTATTTCTCCCTTAAAATTATTGCAATTACACATGTTTTGTTATACACATGTTTATTTCCTTTGTGTGTATTGGAACAATGCAAAACACTTAGGAAAAAAAGGCAAATCTGACATAATTTCACACAAAACCCCAAAAATGGGCTGGACAAAATTGTTGGCTCCCTCAACTTAATGTTTGGTTGACGCACACCCTTTGGAATAAATAACTGCAATCAATCATCAACAAACTTCTTACACCTCTCAACTGGAATTTTGGACCACTCTTCTTTTGCAAACTACTCCAGGTCTCTCATATTTGAAGGGTGCCTTCTCCCTACGCAATTTTAAGATCTCTGCACAGGTGTTCAATGGGATTTAGATATAGACACATTTCTGGCCACTCCAGAACTCTTCAGTGCTTTGTTTCCATACGTTTCTACTTTTCTAGGTGCTTCTTGAAGTATGTTTGGGGTCATTGTCCTGCTGGTATACCCATGACCTAGGATGCAAACCCAGCTTTCTGACACTGTGCACTACATTGCGATCCAAAATCCTTTGGTAGATTTCATGATGCCTTGCACACAGTCAAGGCACCCAGTGCCAGAGGCAGTAAAACAACCCCAAAACATATTTGAACCTTCACCATATTTGATTGTAGGTACTGTGTTCTTTTCTTTGTAGGCCTCATTCCGTATTCGGTAAACAGTAGAATGAAGTGATTTACCAAAAAGCTCTATCTTGGTCTCATCTGTCCACAAGGCGCTTTACCAGAAGTATTTTTTCAAACTGCAGTCTATCTTTTTTATTTCTATGTGTCAGCAGTGGGGTCCTCCTGGGTCTCCTGCCACAGCTTTTCATTCCATCTAAATGTCGACGGATACTTCGCGCTGACAATGAGGCACCCTGAGCCTGCAGGACAGCTCAAATTTCTTTGGAACTTGATTGGGGCTGCTTATCCACCATCCGGACTATCCTGCATTGCAACCTTTCATCAATTTTTCTCTGCCATCCACATCCAGAAAGATTAGCTACAGTGCCATGGGTTGTAAATTCCTTTATTATGTTGCGCACGGTGGACAAAGGAACATCAAGATCTTTAGATATGGACTTGTAACCTTGAGATTGTTGATATTGTTCAATAATTTTGGTTCTCAAGTCTTCAGACAGTTCTCTTCTTCACTTTCTGTTCTCCATGCTTAGCGTGGCACATAGACACACACTGCAAAGATTAAGTCAACTTCTCCCCTTTTTATCTGGTTTCAGGTGTGATTTTCATATTGCCCCCGACACCTGTTACTTGCTACAGGTGAGTTTGAACAAGCATCACATGTTTGAAGCAAAATTGTTTACCCACAATTTTTGAAAGGTGCCAACAATTTTGTCCGGCCTATTTTTAAGGTTTTGTGTGAAATGATGTCCAATTCGCTTTTTTACTCATTTTTTTGTGTTTTTCCAATACACACAAAGGAAATAAACATGTGTATATCTGTAACGGGTCTGGGAGGTGGAACCTCTGGGCTACTATACAAGGGAGCGGTCCTTGTAAGGGAGCGGGTGGCGACCAGGCAGGCAGTCACAGCAGGTGACCGGGACAGTCTCTGGGTGTACGGGCAGGAGGTCACGGCAAGTGATCAGGGCAGTCTCTGGAAGAACGGGCTGGAGGTCACGGCAAGTGACCGGGGCAGTCTCTAGGTAAAGGGTAGGTACGACCTGTGATGGCTGAACCTCCAGGTAGGCTAGCAAGGCAGATGGAGGATGTGTGCTCCCAGGTGAGCAAGCGAGAGTCTCTGGAATAGCAGGTGGTCACAGCACGTGACGGCGGAGCCTCCAGGTAGGCAAGCAGGCAGGTAGCGGAGAAGCGCTCCCAGGTGAGCGGGCAAGAGTCTCTGGAATAGCTGGTGGTCCCAGCACGTGACAGCGGAGCCTCCGGGCAGGCAAGCAGGCAGGTAGCGGAGAAGCGCTCCCAGGTGAGCGGGCAAGAGTCTGGAATAGCTGGTGGTCACAGCACGTGACAGCGGAGCCTCCGGGCAGGCAAGCAGGCAGGTAGCGGAGAAGTGCTCCCAGGTGAGCGGGCAAGCTGGTCCATAGACAGACTGACCGGAGTTGTAAGGCAGACCGTCGGACCTCAGGCAAGCAGGCAGGTAGCTGATGTGCGCTCCCAGGTGAGCGGGCAAGTTGGTCCTTAGACAGACTGACCGGAGTTGTAAGGCAGACCGTCGGACCTCAGGCAGGCAGGCAGGTAACAGGAAATCAGGCAGGATTAGGACAGCAAGCTGGCAGGAATCTGGCAGGTAACTGGCAACGGGACCTGAGGGCTGAAGCAGAGTAGAACGGTGCAACAACATTGCTAGGGCACCTCCATTTTGGAGGAGGTGCCTTATATATGGCAAAGTCCTCCGGCCATTGGCCGGGGACTCCTTAGGACGGCGCGCGCGGCCCCTTTAAGAGGGAGGGAGGGCGCGCGCGCGCGCCCTAAGCACAGTGGCCGGGAAGGAGCGCGCGCTGCCAGCAGAGCAGGAGAGGGACGCCGGGCACGGAGCAGAGCGGTGAGGGGAACAGCGTCCCTGCCTAGCAGAGGGCAGGGACGCCGGCACTACAGTACCCCCCCCTTTAGGCCCCCCCTTTTTTAGGCCAGATAGAAATTTAGCTAGGATGAGAGGGGCATGGATGTTCTCCCGGGGCTCCCACGTTCTCTCCTCAGGACCAAACCCCTTCCAATCTACCAGAAAAAAGGTCTTTCCTCTTACCCTTTTGGTGGCAAGAATGTTCTCTACCTCAAACTCGTCCTCAGCAGAAACCGGAGCAGGAGGCGTACCTGTAGACTTGGAAAAAGAGTTAAGCACCACGGGTTTGAGGAGAGATACATGGAAGGAGTTAGGGATCCGTAAGTTGGCCGGGAGTTTCAATTTATAGGCCACCGGGTTGATCTGACTGATGACCTCCAGAGGACCGATGAACCGAGGCCCTAACTTGTAAGAAGGTATCTTGAGTCGAACATATTTAGATGAGAGCCAGACTTTATCTCCTGGACGAAATTGTGGAGGATCCAGGCGTTTTTTGTCAGCGTGTCTTTTCATACGCTCGGATGACAGAAGGAGTGCGGACCGGGTACTCTCCCATATGGAGGAAAATTTGCTAACGAGAGATTCCGCAGCCGGGTTGTCCACAGAGGTGGAGACAGGAAAAGGAATCCGAGGATGCTGACCAAAGACTACAAAAAACGGGGATTTGGAGGAGGATTCGCTCTCGTGATTATTATAAGACAACTCGGCCCATGGTAGGAGATCCACCCAGTCAGAATGGTGGGCATTAACGAAGTGCCGGAGGTAACTGGTCAGGTTCTGATTGATCCGCTCCACTTGACCATTGGACTGTGGGTGGTAAGCGGAAGAGAAGTCCAGGGTGACGTCTAGTAGTTTACAAGTGGCTCTCCAGAAACGTGAGGTGAACTGTACCCCACGATCCGACACGATGTGGAGGGGCAGGCCATGAAGACGGAAGATGTGGCGGATAAAGTCTTTAGCCAGCTCGGGTGCAGACGGAAGGCCTGGCAGGGGAATAAAGTGAGCCATCTTGGAAAAGCGGTCAGCGACCACCCAAATGACCGTACAACCGGCAGAGACGGGGAGATCAGTTAAAAAGTCCATTGCTATATGCTGCCAGGGGGCAGCAGGTACAGGAAGCGGAAGGAGGCGTCCGGCTGGCAGATGTCTCGGGACTTTGTTGCGGGCGCAGGACACACAGGCAGAAACAAAGTCTATTATGTCCTTGTGCAGGGTAGGCCACCAATAGTGCCGGGCAATAAGCTGGAGGGTCTTTTTCTGACTGTCGTGGCCAGCTAGTTTAGACGAATGGCCCCAGTGTAGGATCTTCTCCCGATCAGGTACTGAAACAAACGTCTTACCGGGAGGGAGACGATTTAGACTCACGGGAGCCACCTGCATTACTCTGGCGGGATCGATGATATGTTTAGGTTCTTCCTCGAGATCGGACACCAGAAAGGATCGGGACAAGGCGTCTGCTTTGACGTTTTTGTCAGCCGGGCGAAAATGAAGAACAAAATCAAAGCGAGCAAAAAACAAGGACCACCGGGCTTGGCGCGGGTTAAGTCTCTGGGCATGCTGGAGGTAAGCCAAGTTCTTGTGGTCAGTGTAAATTATTACCGGATGAAGAGCCCCCTCGAGTAGGTAACGCCACTCCTCCAACGCCAGCTTGATGGCCAATAACTCTCGGTCTCCTATGGAATAGTTGTGCTCAGAAGAGGAGAAGAGTTTGGAGAAGAAGCCACAAGTTACCATTCTCACGGAAGATGATTTTTGAGTAAGTACCGCTCCGGCTCCAGAGGAGGAGGCGTCAACTTCCAGGAAGAACTGCTTGTTGCCGTCCAGGCGATGCAGCACCGGGGCGGAAGAGAAGGCCTGTTTTAGGGAAAGAAAGGCCTCCTCTGCTTCGGGCGGCCACTCTTTGGGATTAGTTACCTTACGGGTGAGCGCGGAAATTGGGGCAGTCCGGGAAGAGAAGTGCGGGATGAAGAGGCGGTAATAGTTGGCGAAGCCCAGGAACCGTTGAATAGCCTTCAACCCCTCTGGTCGGGGCCATTTCTCGATGGCAGACAGTTTCTCAGGATCCATTTGTAGGCCGGTCTGAGAGATAATGTAGCCCAGAAACGGAAGCGAGGTCTGCTCAAAGAGGCACTTCTCATATTTAGCGTAGAGATGGTTCTGCCTGAGCCTGAGCAGGACCTGACGAACATCCCTCCGGTGAGTCTGGAGATCCGGAGAGAAGACCAAGATGTCGTCCAGGTACACCACTACGCAGGAGTAGAGAAGGTCCCGGAAGATGTCATTGACCAACTCTTGAAAGACGGCAGGAGCGTTACAGAGGCCAAAGGGCATTACCAGATATTCATAGTGGCCGTCCCGGGTGTTGAATGCCGTCTTCCATTCATCCCCCTGACGGATACGAACCAGGTTGTACGCCCCACGGAGGTCCAGTTTGGTGAAGATTCTAGCCCCCCTCAGACGATCAAATAATTCCGGAATGAGCGGAAGGGGGTACTTATTCTTCACCGTGATCTGGTTAAGGCCTCTATAGTCTATACAGGGACGGAGAGAGCCGTCCTTCTTTTTGACGAAAAAGAAGCCTGCTCCCGCCGGGGAGGTAGATTTCCGGATGAATCCCCTGGCCAGATTCTCCTCAATATATTCGGACATCGACCGGGTCTCAGCAGCGGATAATGGATAAATACGCCCACGGGGAGGAGAAGTACCAGGTAACAGGTCGATAGGGCAGTCGTATGGTCTATGAGGGGGTAGTGTCTCTGCCTCCTTTTTATTAAAGACATCAGCATAAGACCAATAAGGAATCGGAAGTCCAGGTAGATTAGCTGGGGTAGGAGAAGGACGGACGGGATGAACGGGAACCAGACAGGTCTTATGGCAGCCCTGTCCCCAGCGAAGGACTTCTCCGGTCTGCCAGTCAAGAACGGGTGCATGTTTCTGGAGCCAAGGTAGGCCTAGCAAGAGGGCGTGAGAGAGTCCAGGCAGAACATGGAAGGAGATACTTTCAGAATGCAGCATTCCCACCTGCAGAGTAATGGATTCGGTGATGAGTTGGATGGGGCGTGGTAAGAGCCCCCCATCCACGGCAGCAACAGACAAGGGTACAGCCAGAGGTTTGGTGGGGATGCGGTATTTCTCTACCAGGGACTGTGAAATAAGATTCCCGGCTGCTCCAGAGTCCAGTTGGGCTAGTTCGAAATAACGGTTCTCCCCGTAGACGATTGAAACTGACAACAGCAGGGATGGAGAGGATTTATTCTTGTCTAGGTGGACCTCTCTGAGCGAACCTAGACACAGGCGTTTCCCGACCTCTCCGGGCAGGCACGGATCCGGTGCTCCTTACTGCCACAGTAGAAGCAGGTCCCCTCGGCACGGCGTAAGTCCTGACGGGTCTTGACCATCTTGGTCTGGTCGACCTGCATAGGCTCAGGAGGGTGTACCTGGTTAGAGACAGAAGGAGTGACGGGTTTCTGAAAAGTAGGAGCTAGACGTGGTAACCTCCTCTCACGGGTGACCTCTCTGGCACGCTCCTGGAACCGTAGGTCAATCCGGGTGGCAAGAGTTATTAAGTCATCGAGAGTGGTAGGAATGTCCCGACCGGCAAGTTCATCTTTAATACGGCCGGACAGACCCTCCCAGAAGACGGAAACCAGAGCGTCGTTATCCCAGGCCAGCTCCGAGGCAAGGGTACGGAACCGTATGGCATATTGGCCCACGGTGAGACTTTCCTGACGGAGGCGTAGCAACGATGATGCGGATGAGGTCTTCCGTCCGGGTTCGTCGAAGACTTTCCGGAAAGCCGTGAGAAAAGCAGGCAAGTTGGACACCAGGGGGTCTCCTCTCTCCCATAGAGGATTTAGCCAGGCCAGGGCCTCCCCGGTGAGATGGGACATGATGAATGCAATTTTGGCTCGGTCAGAGTTAAACTGGTGGGACAATAGTTCAAAGTGCAGGGTGCACTGATTTATGAAGCCCCGAGCCTGGGCTGAGTCGCCTCCGAAGCGAGGAGGTGCAGAAAGCCGAGGTCCGGGGTAGGATATCATGGTGTTAGTGGACAGCGAAGCTGCCGGATTGCGAGACATGGCACTGGCGGAGGTTGTTGGTGGAGCAGTCAGAGTGTCCAGGCGAGTATTGACATTCCGCAGGTGACCCAGGATGGACTCCTGTTGGGACCTTTGACGGGACAGTTCATGACACAGGTCCGAGAGCGAGGGAGCTTGGGTGCCACCGGGTTCCATGGCCCGAGCAAACTGTAACGGGTCTGGGAGGCGGAACCTCTGGGCTACTATACAAGGGAGCGGTCCTTGTAAGGGAGCGGGTGGCGACCAGGCAGGCAGTCACAGCAGGTGACCGGGACAGTCTCTGGGTGTACGGGCAGGAGGTCACGGCAAGTGATCAGGGCAGTCTCTGGAAGAACGGGCTGGAGGTCACGGCAAGTGACCGGGGCAGTCTCTGGAAGAACGGGCTGGAGGTCACGGCAAGTGACCGGGGCAGTCTCTAGGTAAAGGGTAGGTACGACCTGTGATGGCTGAACCTCCAGGTAGGCTAGCAAGGCAGATGGAGGATGTGTGCTCCCAGGTGAGCAAGCGAGAGTCTCTGGAATAGCAGGTGGTCACAGCACGTGACGGCGGAGCCTCCAGGTAGGCAAGCAGGCAGGTAGCGGAGAAGCGCTCCCAGGTGAGCGGGCAAGAGTCTCTGGAATAGCTGGTGGTCCCAGCACGTGACAGCGGAGCCTCCGGGCAGGCAAGCAGGCAGGTAGCGGAGAAGCGCTCCCAGGTGAGCGGGCAAGAGTCTGGAATAGCTGGTGGTCACAGCACGTGACAGCGGAGCCTCCGGGCAGGCAAGCAGGCAGGTAGCGGAGAAGCGCTCCCAGGTGAGCGGGCAAGCTGGTCCATAGACAGACTGACCGGAGTTGTAAGGCAGACCGTCGGACCTCAGGCAAGCAGGCAGGTAGCTGATGTGCGCTCCCAGGTGAGCGGGCAAGTTAGTCCTTAGACAGACTGACCGGAGTTGTAAGGCAGACCGTCGGACCTCAGGCAGGCAGGCAGGTAACAGGAAATCAGGCAGGATTAGGACAGCAAGCTGGCAGGATTCTGGCAGGTAACTGGCAGGTAACTGGCAACGGGACCTGAGGGCTGAAGCAGAGTAGAACGGTGCAACAACATTGCTCGGGCACCTCCATTTTGGAGGAGGTGCCTTATATATGGTAAAGTCCTCCGGCCATTGGCCGGGGACTCCTTAGGACGGCGCGCGCGGCCCCTTTAAGAGGGAGGGAGGGCGCGCGCCCTAAGCACAGTGGCCGGGAAGGAGCGCGCGCTGCCAGCAGAGCGGGAGAGGGACGCCGGGCACGGAGCAGAGCGGTGAGGGGAACAGCGTCCCTGCCTAGCAGAGGGCAGGGACGCCGGCACTACAATATCAAGAAATGTGTAATTGCAATAATCTTATGGGAGAAATAATTCATTTTTTGGAACAATTTCAAGAGTGCCAATACTTTCGACAATGGCTGTATATTTTTTTTGTTTATTTTTGTTTTATCACAAAGGCTGCGTTTTTAGTGGCAAATGGCTTTTTGTGATTTTTGTGCGCTTTTATTGTGTTTTTTTTTTTTTTTTACTTTATTACATATTTTTTGTATGTTTTTTTATCCTTAGTCCCGCTGTGGGACGTGAATATTTTTTCTTTGATCTCTGGTCTCATGCTTATAGCTGGATTTCACAGGCCACCATACCCTGGGGTCATCAGATGTCCTCAGGGTACCAGTGTAATGATCGGCACCTGTGATTATGATTGCGGGGGAATCTATCCTGCCAAAGAGGGTCTTTTAACCTTCTTTTAACCACTTAGATACTGTTGTCGACACCGGTATTAACAGCCGCCGTTAAAAGACTTTTTGGCAATTGTTAAGGGGTTAAAGAAATAGCTTGTGGATGATGTGTCATATAATCACTTAAAATACGAATATATTGGTTACTATTTTTGCTTTTTTCAAGAGAACCAAAGAAATCCAACGCTGTTCTTTTATAAGGGGTATCAACCACTGGGATAGGAGCCAATTTACATTTCTTGTCACCTGGATAAATATATTGGCATTCTGGACATGATGCACAAAAATTGGTCAAATGTACACAAATATTAGTCCAAAAAAACCAGCTCAGTATCTTTAATAACATTTTATTTCTACCAACATGCCCTGATAAAGGTATACAGTGAGTCATTTTCATAATGACTTCTCAATGTTCAGAGGGGACCACTATTTGTCACGCTTGTTGTTTTGTCTATGGGTGTTCACAAATTGATATAAGATGTAATGTTTTAGTCTTTAAGGCCTCATTTTCACATCCGTGTTGCATATACGTATGGGATGGCAGGCACCAAACCTCCCCTTCCCCTCACAACATTCCCAACTTACCAACTAAAATGAGACATGACGCATAGTGTGCAGATAAAAAGGCTGCGGTATTTATTAATGGTTACTCAAATATTAAATATATTAAACCAATAAATAACAATACAATTCATTACTCCATATACACTAAAAACCAAACCAGTCTCCACCCAGCATAGCTGGGCGAGAACCATCTATTAAATACCATGACGACATTATAACTTATGGGAGGGCAGGCAGGCAGCTGTTTCTTCAAAATCCCAGCTGTTGTGAGTCCCCTGACAGGAATGCAGGGCTTAAAAAGGCTCTTTTGCTTCCCGCCAAAATCTGTCCACCAATCAGGCTCCTGTCGCTCATTTCTGCCTGGCGCCTGAAGATTAAGAAACCAATCTACAAAAGGTAAGTACCATTAGTCATTACCTAGCAAAGAAAGGGGGGGAGGGAGGAATAAAAACCTATTACTGAGAGAACTAAAGGGACATACCAAGAGTAAACCCTAATTAGACTAGGCTTTAGAAAACAGGAGGAGTTGGTTCCGCAATCCCATGAAGCTCCCACGCTATATGCTCTAAAGGGGAGCTTGGACATTCTATTTTTTTTTCACGGATAGAACACATATGCATTATATCTATGGTGCTCTCCAAGAATCATGAAGGAACTTTAGAGGAGACTGAGATGGGGGGAAACCCATTAGTGGGAGAAGTAAAGGAAGAAATGAGTCCAGTGTTGGGCAGACATGCTGGGCCCTGTGAAGGAAGGGTGCTGCCCAGCTAAGGACACCGAAGGGGGAAGCGGCTCTAGGAGCGGCCCTTGTACAGGATCACTGACTGCTGTTTAGATGCAGGGTACTGTTATGCACACGCCCAGACTGACTGGCGTGTGCGGGTGTTGTGGTTCCACTGGACCATGGACCGGAGAGTGCCTGGAGGGGCGTGACTAAGTATCTGGCCGATCCGACCAAGGTGGCACGACGGCATACGACGCCAGTGCACCAGGGAGAAACCGGGCAGAGGGACCAGGTGCTACTCCAGGTCAAACTCCGGACACGGGGGTTGACCCACACTGGAATTACTGGAACAGGCAGGTTAGGCTGGCACAGACTGGTGGATGTAAGCAAACACGGCAGGTATGCAGAGGGGTGGATACAGGCGAGTATGCAGGCAGGGAGGTACTGGCCGAAAGGACGGGCTGGAGCACAGAAAGGTTAAGACCCAGTACAGACTGGGTCACAGAACCGCAGATGCGGTAGACAACCACAGCAGAGAGGGAACGCCCAAAGCGGTGGGCAAGAACAGAGCAGGACGGGGCTGCAGGAGCAGCGAGCACAAGCAGGGCAGGACAGGACTGCCGGAGCAGCGGGCAGAAGCAGCGCAGGACAGGACTGCCGGAGCAGCGGGCAGAAGCAGGGCAGGACAGGACTGCCGGAGCAGTGGGCAGAAGCAGGGCAGGACAGGACTGCCGGAGCAGTGAGCAAAAGGGTAAGAGCGGAGCAAGGCTGCCGGAGCAGTGAGCAAGGAGTCAGAGCAGGACGGACAGGGCTCTGTTCACACGGAACAGACAGGAAGGGAAAGGCAGAGCCAGATACCCACAGGGTACTTGCAGTGAAGTAGCGAGGGGACCACAAACTCACAAACGGGAGTACAGAGACAACAAGCAGGAGTTAGGTACGAGTTCAGACTCTGCAGAAAAAGGAAAGGAACGGACATAGAGGCAAAACAGGTAAAGGATAGGAGAGAGTTCAGACTGGAACTGAGTGTACGGAAGAGACCGACACTGCAGCGGGATACAGGAGCGGGTCTGGGAATACGGCCCCCAGAGAGGCGGGACGAACAGGCAAGGAGCGTGTTCAGACAGGACAGACAAGATACAGGAACGGATCTAGGTAATCGGCCCCTAGAAGGCGGGAGGAACAGGCTAGGAGCGTGTTCAGACAGGCCTGGAAATACAGCCTCCAGGAAAGGCAGCAGGCAAGAGTACACAGACAGGACTCAGTACAGACAGGAACAGATACCGCAAGGCAGGGACACAAACAGGACTCTGTTCAGACGGGAACAGATACCGCAAGGCACAGACAGGCAGATCTAGGAATACGGCCCCTAGAAGGCAAAAGAACAGGCAAGAAGCGTGTTCACAAGAACAGACCACAGTTCAGACAAAGAACTGGAAAACAGGCAGGAAAACAGGATAGGACCTGGCATGTCAGAGACAAAAAGCCGACTGACAGGACACAATGCTCAGGCGCCATCTTGAGGAAGAAGGTGGTATAAATACCCAAAGATGGACAGCAATAGGCTGAAGGTGCAACAGGGGCGTGTCCGCAGCAGGTACAAGAAACAGGAAGTTCAGCGGGCGTCGCCCTATGCAGCCAAAACAGACAAACAGAGAGCAAGGAGGGAAGCCAGAGAGACATTCTGGACTGGAGATCAAGTGCGCGCTCTTGCACAGTGGGAGATGGACCACCATGCAAGGATGCCGCCAGGTATGTTACAGGTACACAGTTTAACATATCGACCCGTGTGTCCCTGCATCGGGAAGATGGAGGTTTATATCATTTGCTCTGCTTATTTACCGTCAACGTGCCGTGGCTTGAAACCGATAAGAAGTTGTAAAGTGTACTACCTGCTGTCTTGTGTGCTTAAAGGGAACCCGTCACCAGAAATAATGCTATTAACCTGCAGATATGTGGTTAATCTGCAGGTTAACAGTGTTATTATACTGTCCGGCGCCTGCACACAGCCGTATACAGCGTGGCGAAAATTAACTTTATTCTCTCCGCCAGCATTCGGTTTCAGTCATGAAGGCAGGGGAGCCGCTGGTTCAGAATACTGAGTGGCGGCTGTAACTGTGCCCCCGGTCCTGACTGACACTCCCTCTGCATTGGGGCTCAGCTGTCAGTGCCGGGGGGTGCGGTTACCGTGGCTGCTCTGTATTGTGAACCAGCGGCTCCCCAGCCTCCATGACTGAAACCAAATACTGGCGGGGAGAATAAAGTTCATTTTTTCCCCATTGCATTCGGCTGTGTGCAGGCGCCGGACAGTATAATAACACTGTTAACCTTCAGATTAACCCCATATCTACAGGTTAACAGAGTTATTTCTGGTGACAGGTTACCTTTAAGTGTGTTGCCAACTAAAGAGTGCCTTGTTTTTAAGAATGTGCCTGGTGTCCTTGTCTTGAAGTTTAAAGAACCTGGTGAGGAATTGAATGGAATGGGACCGGACCAAAAGTGAAGGTACCAATAGCAACACTGTCAGCATAAACACACCCACCCAGAACTCTCATCTTTTCGGTAAGAACATGTGGGGTGTCAGACACATCACACTCGTCTATGGCTACCGCCCTGGGCACCGTTTCATGTGCATATGTAAAAGGTAAATGACCTGTTAGGTTAGTAGAGTCCACCAAGTCTGATCTTATTAGAGACTGCTGACTCCCAGTGTCACAGTGCAGTCATATCAGTAGTAAAAAAAACAGCACCAAAAGGTAGCACTCCAACAAACTTTATTCCAAAACCTTCATTAAAAGCATAGACAACCAACAGTATAAAAATGGCAGAGATAGCAGAGGTCCCAGACACCAGTTTACGCGTTTCAGGGCCAAATGTGCCCCTTAGTCATAACCAGGTTATGACTAAGGGGCATATTTGGCCCTGAAACGCGTAAACCGGTGTCTGGGACCTCTGCTATCTCTGCCATTTTTTCTACAGTGGGTTGTCTATGCTTTTAATGAAGGTTTTGGAATAAAGTTTGTTGGAGTGCTACCTTTTGGTGCTGGATTCTTTACTACTGATTGGATTATCCTGGGATGGCAGCCATGCACAAAGAGGACAGGTCAGCTGAAAAAGACTTTTCCATTTACATACAGTGCAGTCATAGTTTGGGACTTTACAGTTGCAGATTGCAGATAGTCTGTAACAAGACCAACACAATTTACTGATGATCCCTTTGTCTCCTTAAGCCCAGGGCCTCACTATCAGTATTTTGTCATTATTTCCTTCCAAACCAGGTCCCTTGTATCATCTGTTCACACACCCCCATGTACTTAATAGCCCTCTGTGTCTGTACTTGTTCACATACTGGTTGGTGACTGGTTCATTTAGCATTATGTTATTACCCTATTTATTACATTGATGCTTGACTGTACAATACAAGCAATTGTTACCATCCACCTTTCGTGTCTCCCCCATTTCCTCATAGATTGTAAAGCTTGCGAGCAGGGCCCTCTCTCCTCCTGGTATCTGTTGATTTATGTGATTATTGTTATTCTGTAATGTCTTTTATTGTCTGTACAAGTCCCCTCTAAAATGTAAAGTGCTGCGGAATATGTTGGCGCTATAGAAATAAAAATTATTATTATATTATTAGTGTTGAGCGAGCACTAAAATGCTCGGGTGCTCGAAGCTCGGGCCGAGCTCGCCGTGATACTCGGGTGCTCGACCCGAGCAAAGAGCCCAATGTTAGTCTATGGGAGACTCGAGCATTTTTGCGGTGGCACCCCCGGCAGCCTTTTAAAAGCCTAACAAGTGCCCAAAACGATAGTGACAGTGCTCAAATGACATGTGGACAGCATAGGGATCGCCCCAGGAAGCATTTCTGACCCCCAGGTCACTGCTGTCAACAACATGGTCAGAGGTATTAAGCCACTTTTACAGGCTCACAATAAAACAAAAGTGAAACTTTTTTCCTGTGAAATATGTTAAGGAACATCCTTTCCAGGGAAAAGACTTGTGTATAAGTTAAAATAAATGACCAAAAACAAAAATACTCCTCCACACCTTCGGCTATGTTCACAAGTAGCATTTTTTATGCGTTTTTGCACTTTTGTATTGCTTTCAACTATGACAAATGCATTCACCGGGAAATGTCATTTTAACATTTTACAACCTTATCTGGCCATGTGCTGTGTGACACATGCATAAAGTGCTGAAAAGACATGGGAACAGCATGGGGAAGACCCCTGGAAGCATCTCTGACTCCCAGGTCACTGTCTAAAAGTGTGCCCATCATAAGTGATCCTTGCCGCATCAGAAGATGCAGACTTGCAACTATACCCATGCAAGTTCTAGTCCCAGGGCAGTGTTCAATTGTACCTCCCCCATTCCTTGCAATACAAGCGCAAGTATGCAGCCTGCCACCCACCCACCCCCAGGCTGCAATACCATACTGCTTGCTTGCTTGAACTTGAAATTGGGCCTTTTAGGCATGTGGAGGCGGAATCTGGCCACCACGTCATGGCTGTGTTGGCGGCCTGGAATCCATACTCAGTCCCCAGCCGCCCGGCGGCCGGGTGTCCATACTCAGTCCCCAGCCGCCCCGCGGCCGAGTGTCCACACGGTCCCCAGCCGCCTGGGGGCAGTCGGGTGTCCATAAACGGTCCCATAAAACTTATGTTTGTAAGTCCCATTATTGGGGAGTGGGTCTCCCATAGTATTTGCTTATGCTTTCCCAGCAAAAGCTGCCAAAAATTAGGACGGAGCAACTTGCAATGCCCCTTACAAGAGCCATGCAGTACAGCATATTACAAACATAAGTCCCATTATTGGGGAGTGGGTGTCCCATGGTATTTGCTTATGCTTTCCCAGCAAAAGCTGCCAAAAATTAGGACGGAGGAACTTGCAATGCTGGCACCCTGGTATAGCGGTGGTGGAGGCTGAGGATAAGGAGAAGAAGATTAAACATCCGAAACGAGGAAGCGTATACCCATGTGTGGGTGTGAAGCGGTGCATGTGAATACACCTCCCGAAATAACACAGTGGATTTGACTTTATGTTACTCTGCTGTCATTTGGTGGTGATGAGAAGTCTGGCCCAATCCAGCCCTTGTTCACTTTGATAAGGGTCAGCTTGTCAGCATTGTCAGTTGACAGGCGAATGCGCTTATCAGTTATAATTCCCCCAGCGGCACTAAAAACACGCTCCGATAACACGCTAGCGGCAGGGCAGGCCAGGACCTCCAAGGCGTACAGAGCGAGTTCATTCCGAGTGTCCAGCTTGGATACCCAATAATTAAAAGGCACAGAGGAATCGCGGAGGACGCTGGTACGATCGGCAAGGTACTCCCTCACCATCTTTGAAACTTTCCACTCCTTGTGAGAGTACCCCGCGCCTCAGGGCCTGTAAGCTGGGCGGGTGTCAGAAAACTGTCCCAGAACATTGACAGTGTTCCCCTGCCTCTGCTGGATTTGAGTTGCACCTCTCTCGCCTGTACGCCTTGGTTGGACAACGAACTGTGACCTCTGCAGCTAGCGTGGTCAGATGGGAATTTTTTTAAGAGTTCTGCAGCAAGGGCCTTCTGGTATTGCCCCATTTTTGTAGACCTCTCCACTTCAGGAATAAGAGAGTGAAAGTTCTCCTTGTAGTGGGGGTCTACAAGTGTCACCAACCAGTAATGACTGTCACCCAACATTTTTACAATGCGAGGGTCACGGTTAAGGCAGCGTAACATAAAGTCAGCCATGCGTGCCAGACTGGTAACGGGCAAGATTTCCGTGTCCTCACCAAGATGACGACTGACCATGCTCTCCTCCTCCTCCTCCTTTTCCTCCTCCCCCCTGTCCTCAGGCCACCCACGCTGAACCGACGGTATGACACTTGTACAGGTACTACCGTCTACAACGCATGATAGAAGCTCCTGTTCTTCCTCCTCCTCCTCCTCCTCTCCCTCATTGTCCCCCAATGCACGTTGGGATGAGATGAGGCTGGGCTGTGTGTAATCACCCGCTACGGCTTCTTGATCCATCTCATCATACTCTGGCTGCAATGCCTCCTCTTTAATTCTCTGCAGAGAGCGTTGCAAAAGACAGACAAGTGGGATGCTGACACTAATGATGGCGTCATTGCCACTCACCATCTTGGTGGCCTCCTCAAAGTTTGTCAGGATGGTACATATGTCAGACATCCAGGTCCACTCCTGAGGTCTTATGTGTGGAGTCTGACCTGAATCGACGGCCTTGTTGCAGATGGTACTCCACAACTGCTCTCTTCTGCTCACAAATCCTTTGCAACATGTGGAGGGTAGAGTTCCAACGTGTGGGGACATCACACACCAGTCGGTGTGCCGGAAGCTGCAAACGCTGCTGCAACACAGCAAGGGCGGCGGAAGCTGTAGCCGACTTGCGAAAATGAGCTGACAGGCGGCGTACTTTCACGAGCAGATCTGGCAACTCGGGGTACGATTTAAGAAACCGCTGAACCACGAGGTTAAGCACATGAGCCAGGCATGGTACGTGTGTGATCTCACCTCGCCTCAGAGCCGCCACCAGGTTACGGCCATTGTCACACACGACCATGCCGGGATGTAGGTTCAGCGGTCTCAGCCACAGATCTGCCTGCTCTTTCACAGCTGTCCACAACTCACAAGCAGTGTGAGGTTTATCACCTAAGCTTATGAGTTTCAGCACAGCCTGTTGCCGCTTGGCGGAGGCAGTACTGCAATGCTTCAAGCTTGTAACTGATGTGGTGATATCTGAGATGGAGGCTGAACATGAGGAGGAGGAGGAGGATGCGCAGGAGCTGTACACTGTGGGGGCAACTCTGACTGACATAGGGCCCGCAATCCTCGGTGTGGGGAGGATGTGTTCCGTCCCAAGGTCCGACTGGGTCCTGGCTTCCACTATGTTTATCCAATGTGCCGTCAGAGAGATGTACCGTCCCTGGCCACAAGCACTTGTCCACGTGTCCGTTGTCAGGTGGACTCTCCCAGTAACTGCGTTGTTGAGGGCACGGCAGATGCTTTGGGACACGTGCTTGTGTAGTGCGAGGATGGCACACCGGGCAAAATAGTGTCGGCTGGGGACCGAGTACCGAGGGACGGCCACCGCCATAAGATTGCGGAAGGATTCCGTCTCCACCAGCCTAAAAGGCAGCATTTCCAATGCAAGCAGTCGTGAAATGTGCGAATTTAGGACTGTGGCCTGTGGGGCGTTAGCTGCGAATTTCCGCTTTCGTTCAAAGGTCTGGGATATGGACAATTGAACGCTGCGGTGGGACGTGGACGTTGATGCTGTTTCTTGAGAAACTGCCATAACAAGTGAAGACTGAGAGGAGGGGGCATCTTTACATGCAGTATGGACAGGGGATTGCCTTGCACACACAACAGGGGGTTCTATTGCACGCACAACAGTGGAAGAAGCAGTGGTGACACCCGCTGACACTGGTCGTGGACCCTGAGTTTCGCCCCACAAAGTCGGGTGCTTTGCTGCCATGTGCCTGATCATGCTGGTGGTGGTCAGGCTGGTAGTTTTGTCACCCCTGATGATGCTGGCATGGCAGGTGGAACATATGGCCTTTTTGGGGTTATCAGCAGAGTCTTTAAAAAAATTCCAGACTCTGGAAGACCTACCGCTTGTACTGGCAACGTCCCTCGTGTTGGTGTTACGGGGAACGGTTGCCTGCCTTCTGTCTGCGGCCATCACACTGCTTCTTCCTGCCTGTTGGGGTACTCTGCCTCCCTCCCCCTGTGTGCTGCTGGCCTCACTCTGCATGTCCTCCTTCCACGTTGGGTCAGTTACTAGATCATCCACCACCTCCTCCTCTTCCACTTGCGCACCACGATCCTCCTCCTCACTTCCTGGCAATTGTGTCTCGTCATCGTCCACCTCTTGTGACAGATTGCCAACGTCGACTTCCTGTGGCCGTGGCTGTTCAAATATTTGGGCATCGCAACATGGGATCTCCTCTTCCACCACTTCAAGCGTATCAGGCGAGGGGCCCAAATATGGAAATGGACCAGTGAACCGCTCTTCAGAGTGTCCAAGTGTGGGATCACTTGCTGTCTGACGACACTCGGCATGGTGGGAGGAAGGAGCATCAGGGTGAGGAGGAGTATGCAGTCGAGACTCACGGCTACTAAGAGTTGACCGTGTGAAAGACAGACCGGAGGTGGTGGTGCCCAGGTAACTGGAAGTATTGTCTGCTATCCAATTAATAACCTGTTCACACTGATCAGTTCTCAATACTGGTGTTGTTCTGTGCTTCCCTAGTAATTCGGTCAAGAAGTGGGAGCGAGAAGATGTGGCTGTTGGTTGTGGCACATTTTCACCTTGGCCACGGCCCCGTCCTCTGCACGAACCATCACCAGAACGTCCACTTCCACGTCCCTTGCCACGCGCCTTGCCCATTGTAAATGAAGTAAAATAGCTTACACTTGCACTATCAATGGAAAAAGGGTAACAAAGAGTAGATTAGAACCGTGGAAGAGGAAAACCACAGTTATTGTTTACTGGGGTATACCACACTTTTTTAAATAGAGATATTTGCGGCTAAACAGTGAGCGACACACTCAAACTGCTTTTTTTTTAGATACCAAAGGCCCAAAACTGGATAGTACAGCGATTTGACCCGTGGAACTGCGAAACCACACTGGGATGTCGGGCCTACACAAGACTATTTTCAACAGATATATTTTTGTGTCACAACAGTCAGGAGACACTACTGTTTTTCTTTACGTAAAAAACTACCAAAACCTGAATAATAGAGATTTTTTACCGTGGAACAGCAAAACCACAGTTATAATTTACTGGTGTATACCAGGCTTTTTAAAATATATATATATTTGCGGCTGAACAGTGAGCGACACACTCAAACTGTTTTTTTTTAGGTACAAATGGCCCAAAAGTGGATAATACAGAGGTTTGTACCGTGGAACTGCAAAACCACACTTGTATTTCTCGGGCCTACACCAGACTATTTTCAACAGATATATTTGTGTCTGAAAAATCATGGAGACACTATTTTTTTTTTTTTTTTTACAGCAAAAAATGCAAAAAGCAGGATAATAGAGATTTTTTACCGTGGAACAGCAAAAGCACACTTCTGTCTCTCTGGCCTACACCAGACTATTTTCAACAGATATATTTGTGTCTGAAAAATCAGGGAGACACTATTATTATTTTTATACAGCAAACAATGCCAAAAACAGGATAATAGAGATGTTTTATCGTGGAACATCAAAACCACAGTAATAATTTACTGGTGTATACCAGGCTTTTTAAAATATATATATATTTGCGGCTGAACAGTGAGCGACACACTCAGTTTTTTTTAGATACAAATGGCCCATAGAACTGCAAAACCACACTTCTATTTCTCTGGCCTACACCAGACTATTTTCAACAGATATATTTGTGTCTGAAAAATCAGAGGCACACTTTTTTTTTTTTGGGGGGGGGGGGGGGGGGAACACCAGAAGGTTAATAAGATGGGTATTTGTACATTGTGAAGGAGGAAAAAAAAAAGAGGATTTAGATAAAAAAAAAGGATTTTTCCTGGCCCCCGGGACCTGGAGCTAAGTCCAGCAATTTCAGCAACAGGAGCAGCACACAGGACTGTAATGCAGCGTTTGCTGGTATAACCACTGCGTCTCCTATACAGCCTGCCTGCCTGATATACCTGGGATGGATATTAGTCCTGAGAAGGACTGTTTGTTTGATCTGGCAGCCTTTACAGACCCTACACTAACTATTTTGCAGGATATATCTCTCCCTAAATCAGCAGCGCTGTCCCTACACTGTCTGATCCGGAGCGACTGTGTCCAAGATGGCGGCACCTAGTTTTAAATACTCGAGGTGACGCTGTGCGGCCAGCCAATCACTGTAATGCCCACAAACAACATGGCTGCGGCATTACAGTGACTGGCTGGCAATCCCTGCATGTTCATTGGCTCTGTAAAGAGCGCCAAACATGCAGGGCGGAGACCCGAGCTCCCGCCCGAGTAACCCGGAAATGCTCGGTGCTCGCCAAACATCCCGAGTAGTGTGATGCTCGGGCGAGTACCGAGCAGTGTCGAGCATGTTCGCTCAACACTATATATTATGCTTCGGTCAGTATTTTTTCGCAGGATTGGGAGCCAAAACCAGGTGAGGAACAATCAGAGAAAAGGTATAATAGAAACAAGTCACCAATTCTGCATTTATCACCCACTCCTGAGAAAAAATACTGACCGAATACTGACCAAATACTGATAGTGGGGCTGTGGCCTGCTGCACTGGTGCAGGTTTTTGCCGTGTAATCTGAAGACAGCAGAAGATAGAGGCTGAAACACAGAATTCAGGGATGTGTCACTTGTCAAAGTGCGTGCTGTTGTTTACTAAGGGTATTTTCACATTGCGCTTCGCTACACATTTGTGGGTCCTATCGGGGTTTGCGTCTGAACCCCACACAAAACGGGATTCAGATTTATGCCATAGATTATAATTGTGCCGACAGAGAGAACGTGTGCTCTGCCCTGCATCCTTTTAGTCCATAGACGCTTTCTGGAGGCAGACACCCAGACGAAGTCAGATAGAAGTGCAAACAACTGAAAATTGTAATCAGCAGTAAATTTCAAAAGTTATCACTATCCCACAATACCCATCTATGAAGATGGGAATAACGCTTTAACCCTCTCGCACATCTGAATCTGTCATCTCATCAGTAATCTGCAGAGAGCATGGGATGACCACAAGCTGCGGACTGACATCCAAGCACACAGCACTTTGCTCCTCTGTTCCTGTTGAATAAAGTTTTAGCTTCAGTAGTAGCCAGAGCTGTGTCTCCTCCTCCAGCTGCACAGGAAGCACTGACACAGTGGAACGCAAGTCACATGAGTCTGCTGCAGTCACTGTGATTCAGGTGCCGTATATACTGGTTTCAACAGTTTATATAGGAGGTTTTCATGTAAAGGCCACATTCACATGTCCAGTATTTTACATCAGTATTTGTAAGGCAAAACCAGGAGTGGGTGATAAATACAGAAGTGGTGACGTGTTTCTATTATACTTTTCCTCTGATTGTTCCACTCCTGGTTTTGGCTACAAATACTGATGGAAAATACTGATCGGGTGAACTTGGTCTTAGATTCTTTTAGAGTTTTCTTAGATTTTATGTACAGTAAAGCGATGTCTGGCTGCATTATGTAATGTTCATGAAAAGCCTCCTTATGACTTCTTACCGGGAACCTGAAAACAGATTGAAAACTGTATTTCGCCTTATGATAACACAACTATCTGTTAAACCATTCCTCTAAGGCAGGGGTCTCAAACTCGGCTGGGTATATGGGCCGCACATGGAAAAAATTTGAATTTGGGGGGCCGCATTCTTTGTTCAATGTGACATTTTTAGTGATACCATTTTTTTTGTATACACCTTTTGAACATTTTTTCCGTGTTTATTTTTTTATGGCTTGGGTCGTTATGGATGTGGCGATAATAAACGTGCACTTTTTTGTGTTTACTTTAGTTTACATATAAAACAGCATTTTTAGCGCCCAATATTTTTTCATGCTTTATTTTTATTTTTTTGATTTTTACAATTTTGTTTCCCCCAATTGGCCACATTCAGTAATATTGTCTTACAATTAGCATCATATAGTAATAATGGCAAACATCTTGTAGTAATGTTCCCCATCCAAGTCCCCATCTTGTACTAATGTGCCCCATCCAGGTCCCCATCCTGTGGCTATGTGCCTCATCCAGGTCCCCATCTTGTGGCTATGTGCCCCATCCAGGTCCCCATCCTGTGACTATGTGCCCCATCCAGGTCCCCATCCTGTGGCTATGTGCCCCATCCAGGTCCCCATCTTGTGGCTATGTGCCCCATCCAGGTCCCCATCCTGTGGCTATGTACCCCATCCAGGTCCCCTCTTGTGGCTCTGTGCCCCATCCAGGTCCCCTCTTGTGGCTATGTGCCCCATCCAGGTCCCCATCCTGTGGCTATGTACCCCATCCAGGTCCCCTCTTGTGGCTATGTACCCCATCCAGGTCCCCTCTTGTGGCTATGTACCCCATCCAGGTCCCCATCTTGTGGCTATGTGCCCCATCCAGGTCCCCATCTTGTGGCTATGTGCCCCATCCAGGTCCCCATCTTGTGGCTATGTGCCCCATCCAGGTCCCCATCTTGTGGCTATGTGCCCCATCCAGGTCCCCATCTTGTGGCTATGTGCCCCATCCAGGTCCCCTCTTGTGGCTATGTGCTCCATCCAGGTCCCCTCTTGTGGCTATGTGCTCCATCCAGGTCCCCATCCTGTGGCTATGTACCCCATCCAGGTCCCCTCTTGTGGCTATGTGCTCCATCCAGGTCCCCTCTTGTGGCTATGTGCTCCATCCAGGTCCCCTCTTGTGGCTATGTGCCCCATCCAGGTCCCCATCCTGTGGCTATGTGCTCCATCCAGGTCCCCATCTTGTGGCTATGTGCCCCATCCAGGTCCCCTCTTGTGGCTATGTACCCCATCCAGGTCCCCTCTTGTGGCTATGTGCCCCATCCAGGTCCCCTCTTGTGGCTATGTGCCCCATCCAGGTCCCCTCTTGTGGCTATGTGCCCCATCCAGGTCCCCATCCTGTGGCTATGTTTTCCCTGTGCTGTTCTTCACACACATAAAAAAAAAAAGATGATTCTCACCTGTCCTCCGTTCCCTCGGCGTCCTTCCTGCAGATGTGGCCCGCAGGCACCACAGAGTCAGACCCCTTGACGATCCCGACCTGGTCCAGGAGGAGCCGCCGACAGCAGCGCTGCATTGCCGCACAGAGACTGTCTCCCAGCATAGCATTTTCAATGTCAGCCGCCGGCCAATCAGAGGCCAGCAGCTGACATCTGCATATGGCAATGACGTCATACTCGCTGCGCCGACACGCAGATATCAGCTGCTGGCCTCTGATTGGCCGGCGGCTGGCATTGGAAATGCAGTGCTGGGAAACAGTCTCTGTGCGGCAATGCAGCGCTGCTGTCGGCGGCTCCTCCTGGACCTGGTCGGGATCATCAAGGGGTCTGTGCCTGCGGGCCGCATAAAGCAGCCTCAGGGGCCGCATGCGGCCCGCGGGCCGCGTGTTTGAGACCCCTGCTCTAAGGGTATGTGTTCACAGTGTTTTTTTGCAGCATTTTTTCCCCACATAAAACCTCATACATTATGCACTTTTTTAAAAAATAAATAGAATGGGTAACCCCACCTCTCTCCAAAATAAAATAGTGAAATAATTTACATTCTATAGTTTGAAAGAAAAAACACACCGCAGCTAAAAAAACCACATCTCCTGCACATGTGTTTACCGTATTATATTGTTCCCCAGCGTATTTGACTGTTACCTCATTTTGAGTCTGATACATACCGTACTTTGCTATGTAGAAACTGTCAAAAACTTCCAAACTTTTATTGAAACCCTAAAGCAAAACTAATTTTTGACTAAGATTCATTTTTAACCAAAAATGCACATAATTTCCCATGTGTTCATTATAAGTAGAACCACTAAGTGCCACATACAAGTATAAGCATAAAAAACATTTGGACTTGATAAGCAGTGATATACAATACTTCTATGAATGACCGGGTTCACACAACTATGGTTTTAGTCAGTGTACTATCTGTGGGTGAGACGGACTGCAAAAGTCTGTCCCTCTGTCCAATGTTAGCCTATGTGTTAGTAGATAAGTAATAGGTCCATGTGGGAAAATATGTGAAGAGTACTATTTTTGTCCATTTATGGATGAGAATAATACATATAATGGCAGACAGCTCCACTACCTGTCTACGATGTGAATGAGCACTGACCCTGTTACCGGCCCGATAATTACAACAGTCATCTGAACTCAGCCTATAAGTGATTGCATCAAAGAGATATTTCCACCTCAGCCTTTCATGTCGGAGACAGAAACAACATAATCCAGGTGCCAACCACTGAAGTTGAGACTACAGAAAAGTACAATTCTGTAACTCCCATTCATTTCCATTGAAGTTACAGAAACAGTGCGGCTCAGCCACTTTTGGCTGCTTCCATAGGCGTGAAACTAGTGTTCGGCATCTTGACAGTGTATCTTTGGTTGCAGCCATGAGAGGCTGAGATGGGAATATCTAAAGTTGAGCAAACAGATTTGTGGTACCCTGGTCTAGCAGCCATGTTAGTAGTCTGTGGCCCCGGACCAGAGCCCTGCAAGCCTCCACTTATCTTCGACATCCCTGGCTCCTTTTCTGATTAGTACATTGCCACAACGTTATTACGTTACATCGCAGCCTACTAATCAGAAGAGGTGTTGGGGGTACTGCAGGTAGTAAGAGGTTTTCAAGGCTCTGGACTAGCAGACACGGACTATGAACGTTGGCGCTGAGCCAGAATCATGTGAAACTTTTTGCTCAACTTTAGGAATAAGCCTTCAAGAGTTCACAAAGAAAGTGCGACAAGAGTGATGCTAATTTGGTCTATTCACACAGCGTGGTCATATTTAAAAGGAAATTAAGGAAATCTTTAACCACCCGCTCTCACATAAAGGCCATATACAGACTCATGACCAAAACATATAATTCCCTAAAAATTCCTTCACCACATGATAAATCTTCATTATATAACTCCTTGGTACCTGGGTATTCACATGGGTGTTATTTGCATCTACTCTATGGTGACATTTTCCATTCACATCTTACCAGAGCAATGACATCAGTGAAGCGAGATGTGTTTGGAAAGCTGCCAGATGGCAAGACAGTGGAGAGATTTCTTCTTGAGTCCCACATCGTCAGAGCAGAGATTATAACCTTTGGCTGCATCATAACTCGTTTAGAAACAAAAGATAAACATGGAAATTTCAAAGATATTGTTCTTGGGTTTGATAGCTTGGAAGGTGAGTTTTTTTTTTATTTTTCTTTAGTTATGTTCTGGTTAAAAAGGAATCTGTCACAAGATTTTTGCTATGTAATCTGAGAGCAGCATAATGTAGGGGCTGAGACCCTGATTCCAGCGATGTGCCACTTGCTGGTCTGCCTGCTGTCATATCGATACAATCCCTGTTTTCTCTGTTGCAGATCTAGCAGTGCTGAGCTTTCACAAGGGTAACAGGAGAAAATGGACCCCAAAATTTGTTGTGCAATTTCTCCTGAGCACACCGATACCCCATATGTGGGGGAAAACTACTGTGGGCGCACGGCAGGGCCTGGAATGGAAGGAGCGGCCATGTTGCGTTTGGAGAGCCCCTGATGTGCCTAAATAGTGGAAACCCCCACAAGTAACACCATTCTGGAAATTAGACCCCTCAGGGAACTTGTATATAGGTGTGGTGAGCACCTTGAAGCCCCAGGTGCTTCACAGAAATTTATAATGTTGAGCCATGAAAATAAAAAAAAATTAATTTTTCCCACAAAAATTGTTTTTTAGCCCCAAATTTTGCATTTTCACAAGGGTGCAGGAGAAATGTTACCATACAATTTGTTGTTCAATTTCTCCTGAATACACTGATACCCTATATGTGGGAGAAAACTACTGTTTGGGTGCACGGCAGGGCTCGGAAGGGAAGGAGCGCCATTTGACTTTTTGAATGTTAGATTTGCTGGAATAATTAGCGGACACCATTTCGCATTTGGAAAGCCCCCAATATGCCTAAACAGTGGAAACCCCCCACAAGTAACCCCATTTTGGAAACTAGACCACTCAAGGAATTTATCTAGATGTGGTGAGCACCTTGAACCCACAGGTACTTCACAGAATTTTACAACGTTGTTCTGTGAAAATGAAAAACAAATTTTTTTTCCACAAAAATTTAGTTTTAGCCCCAAATCTTTTCATTTTCACAAGGATAGCAGGAGAAAATGGACCCCAAAATTTCTCCTGAGTACGCTGATGCCCCATATGTGGTCGAAAACTACTTTTGAGGCACAGTGCAAAGCTCAGAAGGGAAGAAGCGCCATATTGTAGTGATCATATTGACACCACAGGTGTGTCACAGCATTTTATACATTCCCTGACAGAAGTTATGTCGCTTATCCATGTTATGTGAATAAAAGCTTATAACCTGACGTTAAATTCATCCATTGGTTTTATAAATTACTCTTTTGAAAGCTGAAACCCTCCCAAATTTGGTATAGGTAAAGAAAATAAATTGGCATCAATGCTGAAAATATTGATCATTTAATGAACACAGAATGGTCAGATTTTGGCAAGACAAAAGTTTTGTCGCCTGGTCATATAATGCACCCAATCCTAGTTTACATCCTCACCAGTGCTCAGTAAATGATCGGTTAATTAGTGAGTGTGTATAAAAAGAAACCCAGCACCCCAGACCTTCACTTGAACTGCAACTTGAGCTCTGACAACATGCCAAAAATCCACCCTGTGACCAAAGCCTTGATTATCAAGAGTCTGAAGATCAGATCCACTGCAGAGGTGGGTGGCACCTTGAGGCTATGTGCCCACGATGCAGAAATGCTGCATATTTTTTCTGCTTCTCCCTGGCAGGAAAAACGCATGCGGATTTTACATGCATTTTTCCCGCCAGGTAGAAGCGTTTGTCAAGCGTTTTTGCATGCATTTCTGCATGCGGGTTATCAAGCGCTTTTCCAAGCGATTTTAGCATCACTTGGAAAAGTGCTTGACAACTTGTTCACACTATATAAATCCATGCAACCAGCATGGATTTATAGTATTGTGACCAAGTTATTTTAAAAAAAAAAAAGAATAAGAATGGTAAAATATAAAGATTATACTTACCTTCCGATGTCCTCCCGGTGTTTTCTCTGCTCCGTCCGCTGTCTTTGGCGGCTCGCGGTGTTGTGAAGGACCTGCGGTGACGTCATTGAGTCATGTGTCAAGTCACATGGCAGGTTCTTTACAACACCGCGACCCATACAGCAGACCAGACGGGTAGTAAAGAAAAAATAATTACATTTTTACCACCAAAATTTTGTTTTAGCCCCAGATTTTACATTTTCACACTGGGAAATGGGTAAAAATGGCACCAAAATTTGTCCCACAATTTCTGCTGAATGTAGAAATGCCCCATATGTGGCTGTACAGTACTGATTAGCCACTCTGGAGGGAATGAGCACTATTTGCCTCCTGGTGCACAGATTTTCCTAGAATAGTTTGCGAACTCCATATACAGAGCCCCTAAGTGCTCCCCCCTCAAATGACCCCATTTTAGAAATTATACCCCTTTGGGAATTTATCTACAGGTGTAGTGACGATTTTGACTCCATAAGTGTTTTCCGGAAACAAGCAGTAGTGGATTTTACTGAGTGAAAATTGCAAACTGCTATTGTAGTGACCAGTACGTTGTAGTGCCTGTACATTGTGCCCAGCTCATGCTTCTGGAGACATGCACCAGTAAATTATGCTGGCTCTCATCGCTACAGAAATGCCAAACATGTAGATGCTAAATGTGGGTTAGACATACTGGGGCTCAGAAGGGTGGGGGGCATTTGGATTTGGGAGCACAGAATTCGCTGAATTTTTTTGGGGGGATGAGGAGCCATATCGCTTTTCCAGAGCCTTTATACTGCCAGTAACGTGGAATTTCTGATAATAGATGACGGACCTGAGTGGGGGCTTTTTTTTGTGGATAGAGTTGAAGGATGAGCCAGACTTGTGCAAGTCCACAATTTTCTTCCTGATATCTTGGCTGATTTCTTTAGACTTTCCCATGATGCTACACAAAGAAGCAGTGTGTTTCAGGTGTGCATTAAAATACATCCACAGGTGTGTCTCTAATTAACTCAGATGTTGCCAAAAAAACAATCAGAAGCTTCCAAACACATGAAATCACCATATGGGCAGTCCAGAATTGTTTAAAGGCATAGTAATCTTAGTGTATGTAAACTTTTGACTTTGCAGTAAATAATAAAAATGCCTTAAACCATTCTCTCGCTCTCATTATTCTGGCATTTGGCAAATATTAAAAATTATGGTAATCCTAGTTGACCCAAAACGGGAAAGGTTTATTCTGATTTCATGTCAGATATTGAGAAAAACATGCATATGTGTCTTTTTATATAGTGTATGTAAACTTCTGGTTTCAACTGTAAATGTATTTATTGGATTAATATATATATTTTTTGTTATTTATTTTTTTTATTTAATTTTTTTATATTTTTACAATTTTACTAACTTTTTTTTACTTTTTAACCTTGTCCCAGAATGGAACATCAACTTTAAGCTGTCAGATCGCTGATCTGATACTCTGCAATGCTTCTGCACTGCAGAGCATCAGATCAGCATCTGACATGCAGGGATGAGATGTATCAGCTCCTGCTCTGAATAGGTGCTGACAGGCCACCTACCCTAAAGGACCCCACGGCCATCTTGGGACCCGGGGTCACCATGGAGACCATCAGCATCGCGTTGTGCTGATGGGAGCACAGAGGGAGATCACTAATGACAGCGGCATCACAGGGGTTAAGGTTAAGGTGCTAACGCTGATCATAGGCATTGCTGCAGGGTTTCAGCTCTCACATAGAGCTGACATCCTCACTCGATCGCGTCGGCGCTCAGCGTAAGCGCATCGCGATCATCCCGTTGTATATGTATATATACTGCTGTTTGCGGGAACGCAGCTCCCATAGCGCAGTATATATACAGCGCATGTCAGGAAGGGGTAATAAAATGATCCGCAGGTCAGTTTACACAATGTAAAAAAAAAGTGGGTGTATATAAATCCCATCCACTTTGCTGGAGCTGTAAGACAAGGCTTTTTTAGCTCTACAAAAATACCTGGTGTCAAAAACTCACCAAAAACTCATTGTGAAACTTAACCTAAAACAGTCAGATTGAGTCCCATTTACTAGAAGGCATCACAGAAGTCTGCGGTGGGTTTTTGTGCTTTATTGGTGTCAATGATCTTTAGCAGTTGGACCCTTCAGATTCAGTTTATTCTTCAGTGACTGGAAACCTCTGAACTACACACATTACGATCAGCATAATAATTTTTGTGATGGTTGTCCCATCCTATGATTTAGTTGTAAATTTGCTTATTCTGTTCAATAACTGAAATATATTGTGCTTACAGGGGGGATTCATTAACTGGTTAATGCCTGTATCACATCGGAGACCAGTTATTGATCATTTTAGCATATGATGTTATTTTCAGGTTACCTAAACAAGCATCCTTACTTTGGAGCAGTCGTTGGGCGAGTTGCAAATAGGATTGCCAATGGTAAATTCAGTCTTGATGGACAGGATTACCAGTTACCTATTAACAATGGGCCTAATAGCCTCCATGGAGGACTCAAGGGCTTTGATAAGGTAAGGAATTTATTTAGCATTTGCACTCTATCAATATGCATTAGTGTATGCAAAAAGGAGGCTAATGAAATATTGTCTTCTCAGTGAATGGCATCTTGTGTATATTTGGCTTTGCCCTTCACATAACTGTCACACTTCAGTCTTCAAGATGAACAATGACTTTTAGAGTTTTTGTGCCGCCTTTTCTGTGTTTGGAACATGCACGTTGGTTAGAATTGTGCTGAGTTTTTAGCATTTTCTTTCTTCCTTTTGTTCTTCGCCTCTACCAGATTTATGGTGCACGAGGGAAAGATACTTTTGCAGGGTGTGTCAGCCCAAATATAACTCCTCTAATATTTCTTATAAATTCCTAATTCTTCTGGTCCATAAACCATAAAGAACTGTATGCCTTCATCATGCCCTATATATTTTGTTGTGAAAGATTTTCACATCCCCTAAAAGTAAGTTTAGTTAGTGTCCTTATACCCTCAGTCCTGAACATGGATAAGTCTGGAATAATACTTCGGATCAAGGTATCATTTTATTCAGCTTCTTATGACCTACATGCCCATTGAGACGCCTTAGGAGTGATGATCCTAGTGAGAGATTCCCTTTAAATTCTGATTGGATGACCCCAGTATGGAAATTATGTGTGTTCTCATGTTCAGATCATTGGTTAGGTAAAGAGGTGAATCACCTGGAACCACAATCACAGACTCCCTCTGATGCCATCTTCTGACATGTACATTGAAGATCTTATTGCTACAGCATTACTGATCAGTCTCAGATGACTTTTCTCTGGGTATGTAAAGTGGTATGAAAGATGAATGCAAGCTGGATCTATCACCCAGAATAGATAGCTGCTGCAAATCTTGTCCTAGCACAGCATCCACATATCAACGGGAGTTCTCTTGATCAATTAATCTTCAGCAAACCTTTCTAAGGAATTCAAAGAAGCTCTTTAAATGGTGGACATATCCCTGGTCCCAGTAAGGGGATGTCTTCCCTTGGGCCAATAATGCCACCCCTCTCCCCTAAATGTGTCCGGACTTAAACAGGGCTAGTTCCTAAGGGGAAGCCGTAATATGTGTCTTTTCTCCTGGTTCACAATCTTAATACTATTCCCAATCAATAAACTTTCTGGGATCCCAATATTACAACCCAAGTTCACCTAACAAGAATAACATATAAAATAAACAACCATATTCAATTCCCGTTTACAAGAACACAGATGCTAGCAAATTCATTTGATTAGCATGCTCTGTGGGAAATTCAATCCAGACAGGTGGGTGCCTTGGGAGCTTCACCACGGACTGTGACCTTTCTGAACTTCGCACCGCGCTATCAACAGTTGTTGACAAGATGAACACAGTTTGTGCCTTACTGACAACCATCCCATAGAGACTAGTCATTTAGATAGGGTCAGCTAGGTGTTGAGACCAAACTAACTCGTTGGACCGGTCAAGGAGAATTTAAAATAAGAAGAACATGAGGTACCTCATCCTTGTTTAAAACATAGGGTGCTTTACCCTCCGCGGGCGACGTGCCACACTTCACAAGATGGCCGGCTCTTTTCAATGTTATGCCACTGTTGAACTTCCCCGCGCTCTTCACCGAACAGAAATAGAGGATTATTGTCCCAGACGTCACCAATCACAGGAGCAAGAAACCGCTGCACACCAAGGGGGAACCAGGTTCGCCTACTCCGAACCTTCCTTTTTTCCTCATCCACTAGGAGCTCCCAGACCATGCACGTCACGTCCCAGCTCCGTCTCCCTGGCAATCCAACCCCTCTCCACCAAACATACTTTATCCATCCTCCGCTTGAGTGGCAGAGCAATGATGCAATGAAAGTATTTTATAACTCAAGCAGCAAAATTGCATTTTCACTGCACAATTCGTCTATTATTTGGATCGCAGCATTCATAAAATTATTCAAGTATTGTTTTGTTAACACTTAATAATATTTAGATCAACAGTGAGTGTCACTGACATCTAGTGGTCAGATGTCATCGTTACAGGTGTGGCCTCCACTCACAGTCATCACCAACACACATGTCTCTATACACCCTCTTACACTCCACCCCACTTATAATTAGTCGTCCTGACCATCATTATTTGCACAAATTACAGTCAACACATATTGATCAGGATTATACCTCTTGGGGGGAATACCAGCAGTGTCCCTCTTTGATCTCCGCAGATCGACCTCTGAAGAACAAGCGGGTATGTCAGGTGACACCACTACCTCCGGAGGGATTTCTGGACTTTCGGGGATTCTTAATCGGGTTCTCACTTCTATCTCAGGCTCATCAAAGCAATCACACCAGATGTCGCCTGGTTGTTTCAGAAATACTCCTGGGCTGGGCGGCCTTGGCTTCTCACCCTGCAGTTCGGGAGCAACTGACACACATCGTTTCAACAAATTCCTATGCACCGTGCGACAAGAACCATCACTTCCCTCAGGGATAATCGTATACACACTGCCTTCCAAGGAGACTTTATTCACAACATACGGAATATTTTCCCACCGGTCAGTCAGTTTCCCTTCTGGACTAGTAACTCGTACCAAAACTCAGTCCCCTTGCTGAAATGTCTCCTCGGACACCATCCCCCAATCGTGATGGGGATGACTTTGCAATCGCTCCTTTGCCAGCTTATGTACCGCGTCCAGTTTACACTTATGGTTCCGCATCCACTCGTGCGGAGTTCGATACTCAAACTCTTCCGGCGCTGAAAGGTTCAGTTCCGCGACTTCCCTTCCAGGTCTACCAAGCATCATCATGTATGGAGAGAGCCCAGTTGCACCGTGCACATGATTATTGTACGCCCACATTAACTCTGATATTAATTCAGGCCAACAACTCTTTTGGTCTTGTTCTAGGGTTCTCAACATCTGCAACAGAGTTCTATTGAACCTTTCGCAAGCTCCATTGCCTTGTGGATGATAAGGGGTAGTCCGGGACTGCTGCACACCATACAACTGGAGTAACTCCGTTATAAATTTACTTTGGAAACAGGCTCCCTGATCAGAGTGTACTCTCTTCAGGCAACCATACATTTGAATGAAGTGTTTGCAGATGGCTTGAACCGCGGTCTCCGCAGTTTGATCCTTAGTGGGTACCACCACAGCATATTTTGTGAAATGGTCTGTCATTACTAGACAAGACGTATGTCCACTCTTTGAGGGACCCACAGACAAATAGTCGATCATCAAAACTTCTAACGGGGTGGACGTTACAATGGTTTGTACTGGAGCCCTCTCCTCACAGGATTTGTTGACTTCACAGGTACTTCACTGGTTGCACACACGGCGAACCACCTCCTCTAAACCAGGAGCATAAACAAACCTATGTAGCCACTTGTAAGTTTTGTCCGGCCCAAAATGAGCACCCTGTACGTGGGCCTCCCGAGCCACCTCAGGGGCAAGGGACCCTGGAATCCTCGCTTGCCAGCGATGCCCTAATTCAGCATTAGCATACATCCAGCGATAAAGAACTCCTTCGGCTACTGCAAGCCGATCCCATTGTCGCAGTAATTTCTGCCCCTCGAGCTTTAATTTGTTTCTCTCATCACCCTTAGGCCAAGAGTGATCATTCAGCCACTGCTTGATCAAGGCCAATTCTAAATCTGCATCATGTACCTGGACCCAATCTTGTCGGGTCCTTCCTAGTAAAGTGCCCATTAGAGCATCCACCGCACTTGAGCTGGCTATATCTACGAATACCGGCAACCGTCTAAGATCTGGTATTTCTGTATCTTCCAAGTCCTCATCCATTGCCATTTCCGGGGTTTTATGGGGTACCCTTGACAATGCATCAGCATTCGCGTTCTCCCTCCCAGAGCGAAACCAGATTTTGTAATTGAATTTTGACATTCTGGCCATCCACCTACGTTCTAGCACTCCTAGTTTGGCATCACCTAGGTGGGCAAGTGGATTATTGTTAGTCATGACCAGAACTTCTGTGCCTGCCAGGTAACCAGCATTTTTTTCTGTCATGGCCCACACTAATGCCAGCATCTCCAATTTGAAAGAGCTATAATTTTCGTAATTTCTTCCTGCGTCTCTTAGAGACCGACTCGCATATTCAATAACTCGCTTTCTCCCATCTTGCTCTTGGGCTAGCACCGCCCCCAATCCGTGTAGGCTGCCATCGGTATACAACCTGAAAGGACTATCGAAACGCGCATATGCCAACCGGGGTACCTGAGTAAGGGCGTTCCGGATCTGATCAAACGCATCTTGTTGTCTCTGAGCCTATCGAACAGGCCTAGTTTTAGGGCCCTGACTAGTACCCCTCAATAACTCATTCAAAGGTTCAGCCAGCTTGGCGAAATTCTTCACGAACCGGCGATAATAACCAGCCAATCCCAAAAAGGCCCGCTCCTCCCTAACAGTCCTGGGGATAGGCCACTTTTGAATGGCTTCAATTTTACTCTCGGCTGGTCTCACTCCATCAGCCGACACAATATGACCAAGATATTCAATCTGTCTGCGGAACAGACGGCACTTCTTGGGCTTAATTTTTAGCCCTGCATCAAGCAACTTTTGGAGTACTTGCCGAAGCTTCAGAAGATGATCTTCAAAAGTGTCTCCAAATATAATCACATCGTCAAGGTAAATCAGTACTGACTCAAAATTATATTCACCCAGACAATACTCCATCAGTCGCTGGAAAATACCAGGGGCATTAGTCAAGCCAAAAGGCATCCGATTGAACTCATATAGGCCCATAGGCAAGATGAATGCTGTCTTTGCCCTATCTTTGGCGGCTACTGGGACCTGCCAGTATCCACTGGCAAGATCCAGGGTAGGGAAGTATGTAGCCTTTCCTAACGCCGACAAAGACTTCTCAATGCAAGGCAGAGGATAGGAATCTCTTACTGTGTGTGCATTCAACTTTCTATAATCTACACAGAATCGGAGAGTACCATCCTTTTTTCAGACCAGTACCACCGGAGCTGCCCAGGGGCTCTGACTCGGGCGAACAACCCCATTATCCAACATTAGAAAAAACAACATGGTTTTTCACCTCTTGGTACATTGTTGGAGGAATTTGACGGTACCTTTCCTGAACAAACGGGGTGTCTCCAGTATTGATCTCATGCTCAATCCAGTTAGTACACCCAAAATCCTCATCTCCCTGAGAGAATGCTGGTTGGAATTCCCACAAGGTCGCCTCCAGCTGTTTTATCTGCATGGTGGTGATCGAGGAATACTCCATCTCCATCAGCTCCAGGATTTTCCTACCGTTCCATTCGGGAGTAGGTTTCTCCTTTGCCGCAAGCTGGTGTGCCACCATCCAGGTCGTATGCCCGCTCGTGTCCAGAGTAAACAAATTTCGGGGAACAATTTCTTCATTACAAATATACACCTCGGGCAACTTTGTCCCAGCCAACATGGTTATCTCATGTTCCCGAAGATTCAGACCTCTCACAGGCACATTCCCATCTTTCACTATGGCCACTGTGCGAGCAACAAGCGACCCACTCAGGTTCTGTGCCCTACATACAGGCTCTAGGACAACCTCTACTCCATTTAATTTCCTGTCTGTTCCCCCAGGAATCATCAGTACCTTTTCCTGGCCCTCCGCTATCTTAGCGTTCGCATCAGGAGGCACATACACTACCCCCACAGCTCTCCCCTTGGCAGCACTTTTTTTTATGCCACAGGTACGCACCATCCGCCGTAACACCCGTTGGGTTTTTCTGTGAGGCGTTGGCCCTCCTCCAATAACCAGACCCTTCCCGTTCAAACAACCAGGAATCAAGTTCTCTCAGAACATTCATTCCTAAGACCACCGGAAGGTCCGGTCTGGCCTGGGCTTTCACCAGCACCACCCCCTTGATGCCCAGTTCCTGCCCACACACTTTCACACTCATCCAGGCAACCCCTGTCACCGGGATCTCCTCATTATTAGCTGCCAAAAGGTTAATCCGATTTCTCCCTTGCCTCGCTGTATGCCCAACTACAGCGAGGGCTTCCCCTTTAATGAATCCACCGGGTTTCTTGGGCCCCGCCTTGGACAATCCCATCTCAAATGTCCAGGCTCCTGACAGTTCCAGCAGCGCCTCACACCCTGGCTCCGATACTCTGGGCCTCTGACGCGGGCCCCTTCATTCCCCACCCGAGGAGGTCTCTCCTGCCCCCGTCTCTCCCAAGGCAAATATTCCGAAGGAGGTGAAGGTGTCGACATGCTCGGACCGAACCTCGGGCGGTCAATGGGGTTTTCCCAAGCTGTCATTCGAGTCAGCTTTCCTTCCAACAGCTCAATTGACTTCTGCATGCTGAACATCTGTTCCTGCATCATGTTCTGGGGATCCTGTCCTCTTCCTACCACTTGAACACAGCTATGAGAAGTATCCCCTCTCATTTCCATATTGCGAGCCATTGCCTTTTTCTGTATTTCCTCATAAGTTATATCAGGTTTCTTCCGCACTAGTGCGGACAGTTCACCCCGCAGGATATCATTCTGCAATCCCTCCATAAAATGATCTTGCAAAGCATGATCTCCGTCCACAATAGTCTCTACTACCAATGAAGATTTCTTTCGGATGTCTCAAAATAACTCCCCTATTGCAATAGCATATTGCACCAAACTTTCCCCAGCCCTCTGAATGCGAGCGAACAGCTTAATCCTTAAGTGTCCAGCCGTGGCTAAATGGTCAAAAGAACCTTCCAGGAACTCTATGATGTCATCCACCGTCTTATGTTTCTGCTCTGGCTTCAATAACACCGCCTTCCTGGCATTCCCCTCCAGAGCATTAAGTGCCACCTCTACCTGTACATCAGCAGCGATTCTGTACAGGGCAATAGCGCTTTTCAACCTTCCTATCCAATCTGGCAGCAGCATATTGTAACCATCGAATTTCATAAGATGGTTCAACAAAGCGCCAGGGGGAGCCCTAAGGGCCAACACACCATCATCCCCGTCCATGGCGAACACTGTATCCTGCCGACTACACCAAAAATGTAAAAGGCCCTGACTACTAATGGCGGGGGTAAGATTCCGTTTTGATACAGTGATGCCAGTGACAGGAAAGATGAGCTTCAAAAGAAAAATGGTGGTAAAGCAATAACAAGATTTATTGTAACAAAACTCACCCCTGTTTGCATGGGGAAGAAAAGTGAATAAAATAAACAGTAACATTTTTAACCCAACAACTCGTACAAAAGAATTGTGTTTTATTTTTCTTACCAGGAGAACAGCCACATATCCCTGGTCCCAGTAAGGGGATGTCTTCCCTTGGGTCAATAATGCCACCCTTCACCCCTAAATCTGTCCAGACTTAAACAGGGCTAGTTCCTAAGGGGAAGCCGTAATATGTGTCTTTTCTCCTGGTTCACAATCTTAATACTATTCCCAATCAATAAACTTTCTGGGATCCCAATATTACAACCCAAGTTCACCTAACAAGAATAACATATAAAATAAACAACCATATTCCATTCCCATTTACAAGAACACAGATGATAGCAAATTCATTTGATTAGCATGCTCTGCGGGAAATTCAATCCAGACAGGTGGGTGCCTTGGGAGCTTCACCACGGACTGTGGCCTTTCTGAACTTCGCACTGCGCTATCAACAGTCGTTGACAAGATGAACACAGTTTGTGCCTTACTGACACCATCCCATAGAGACTAGTCATTTAGATAGGGTCAGCTAGGTGTTGAGACCAAACTAACTCGTTGGACCGGTCAGGGAGAATTTAAAATAATAAGAACATGAGGTACCTCATCCTTGTTTAAAACATAGGGTGCTTTACCCTCCGCGGGCGACGTGTCACACTTCACAAGATGGCTGGCTCTTTTCAATGTTATGCCACTGTTGAACTTCCCCGCGCTCTTCACCGTACAGAAATAGAGGATTATTGTCCCAGACGTCATCAATCACAGGAGCACGAAACCGCTGCACACCAGGGGGGAACCAGGTTCGCCTACTCCGGACCTTCCTTTTTTCCTCATCCACTAAGAGCTCCCAGACCATGCACGTCACGTCCCAGCTCCGTCTCCCTGGCAACCCAACCCCTCTCCACCAAACAGACTTTATCCATCCTCAGCTTGAGTGGCAGAGCAATGATGCAATGAAAGTATTTTATAACTCAAGCAGCAAAATTGCATTTTCACTGCACAGTTCGTCTATTATTTGCATCGCAGCATTCATAAAATTATTCAAGTATTGTTTTGTTAACACTTAATAAAATTTAGATCAACAGTGAGTGTCACTGACATCTAGTGGTCAGATGTCATCGTTACAGGTGTGGCCTCCACTCACAGTCATCACCAACACACATATCTCAATACACCCTCTTACATGTATACAGAAGTTCAAGCGTCTCCTGTGATGTATATACAGCAGTACCAGCATCTCCTGTGATGTGTATATATAGCAGACCCAGCTCCTCCTGTGATGTATATACAGCAGTCTCAGTGTCTCCTATGTTATGTACATACAGCAGTCCCAGAATCTCCTATGTTATGTATATGGTTTACAAAACTTATCATAAAGCATTGACTGCGCTTTGGACCGACGCAAACATGGAAAAGCAGTTGTGAGAATGAACTTACTCAATACTACCTAACATTAAAGCCGCACCAAAGCGAAGCAGACCTAACATCAAAGCCGCACCAAAGAGAAGCAGACCTAACATCAAAGCCGCACCAAAGAGAAGCAGACCTAACCTCAAAGCCGCACCAAAGAGAAGCAGACCTAACATCAAAGCCGCACCAAAGCGAAGCAGACCTAACATCAAAGCCGCACCAAAGCGAAGCAGACCTAACATCAAAGCCGCACCAAAGAGAAGCAGACCTAACATCAAAGCCGCACCAAAGAGAAGCTGCTCCAGCCATCACAATAGGGTTGAGTTAATTGATTGATTGATTGACCAAATATAGCAGGTAATTTTCAAGTTGATAATTTTGTGCGGACCCCGAATAATGGTAGAAAATGGCCCTTGGCAGAAAAAAGGTTCCCCACCCCTGCTCTAGATGATAATTGGCATAAAAATGCGCAGTCAGTGTACAAAACTCTTTCCTGTTAAGTGTGGGCATACTGTATATGGCTGCTGAGAAAAGGCTCCAAATTGTAGCAGGCGCTGGACAGAGGTAACAGAAAATATATTAAGGGTATGTTCACATATTACGTTTTTGCAGCGGATTTTTCTGGAGCCAAAATCTTCACTCTTGACAGTAAAAGCGCTGCATATTATACCACTGCTATTTGCTGCATTTTTATTCTGTGTATTTTGCTGCGTATTTTTGTTGCGTCTTTCAGGCTGATTAAATGTGTGATTTGTCCGTAGTACATGTGAATAAAGTAAACCATGCTGCAAACCCCGCAGCATAGATGTTATGCTGCTTTTTTGCACTTTCTCATCACTTTCAATGGGTTAAACAAACAACTGCAAAAATTCTGAAAGAATTGGCATGAGCTGATTTTCAAAAACGCTGCAGTGCGCAACAAATTCAGTTAGGGAAAAAAAGCTGCGTGTACATGAAATTTCAGAAATCTCATTGCTTTTGCTGGTACTATAAAACGCAGCTTCTTTTGTGCAAAAAAAAAAAAGACAGCAAAGCAAACCACTTGTGAAGATAATACCCAGAGATGTTGATGGATTGCTGCACACATGAAAAGAATGGTAAATGATTTGTGAACTAAGGAGCAGAGTTATTACATATATTGTTACTGAAATTACTTTGTTAACCAATCTGATGATACATGATTAAGTGTAAAAAAACATTATTACAGGATTAAACACATTTTTACAATCATACATGATGCCTGTGTCAATCGGACAGCGACTAATGAGAATATGACTGTGTGCCATGCGGTACTGCCATCAGAATGAGTATACAGTACGTGTGAGTGTGAAACCTAGTATGAATAATTACGTGAACTATGATGTATGAGTGACTGATGAGCTGTGTGAGTGAGTGTGGAAGTGCTCAAGTTAAGCAAAAAGATTTGCAGAATCCTGGTCCAGAGGCCACGTTGCTAACTCCGATTAGAGTTCTGCAACACTCCTCCCACCTGCCGGCACCCTGGCACTTATTAGTAGTAGCACTGGCTCAACATCATGGGTGGGTTACTCCGCAACATAGAAGTGAATATAGTTGAGCAAGAAGACTCGCAGGACCCTAGTTCAGAGGCCACACTAGTAGTCCATGGCTACTAGAGTATTCAAACTTCCTCCTACATGCCAGCATCCCCGGCACCTCTTTTTATTAGTAGACCCAGTGCGCCATCATGTGTGCGTCACTCCGCAATGATGATGTCCCACCAGGCTTACTAACCAGGAGAGGTGCAAAAAAGGTTCACAGGGCTAGAGTCCAGCAGCCACAGACTACAGCTGTGGCACCTGGACCATGGTCCTGCAAATCTCCTTTGACCATCCAGCAATCCCAGAGCCTCTACGATTTGCTCCTCTCTAGAGTTGACCTATGAATCCATGAAGGGGAAATGTATAATCCGATGTGTGTGTATGATGCCGCCTGGTGGGGTATAGCAGCCATTGAACCTAATGTGACGTTTATGTTCTTGGCTGTAGTATGTATTTGTGAAAATTATATTTGTGTGATGAGGGCGAAATGATGAAGAAAACGAACATGTATGAGGGCAGGAATGTCAGAAGGCGGCTATTCCCCGGAAGAGAAATAGCTTTCAGTGCCCTCAGTCTAACATGGTCCTTAGTGACAGCAATAGCAAGATGGTGAGCAAAGTGATGAAGTGGTACAGTGTCTAAAACATAAATGTTGTTCAGGGCATGTAAAACTGTTTTTGGTGCAGATTGCAATAGAATTCTGGGGCCACAAAGCCTTTCCCACTACTGCAGGGCAAAGGGGGCTAAAGTAGGACTCTTTGGTGTTCTTTGAACTCCAAAATCATGATTCATCTAGTGTCACATACACAAAAAAAACAGACCCCTTTTGGATGCCATCATACCATTTCCTTGTCTGCTGTTATTGAATCACCTGTGAAAACCACATCCTTATGCTGTTTTTTTTTACACCCATTGAAATGGTGGTACTATCATGGCACAGGGTCACATAGTAGCCATATGGCCTGCTTTTGTGCCACATACTCTCTTAGTGCCAATACGTCAGAACCAGCACTCTGCATAGTATCAGTTTTGCCTGGAGAGTTCCCCTCTAGATTTACATACAGTAGTTTATGATGGAGAGTTTGCTGGTATACCTTACAGTTTGGCATTATCTAACATTCAGGTTGTTGAATAATGTTCCCAAAGGCTATGTGCCCACGTTGCGGAAATGAAGCTGAAAATTTGCGCTTAATTTCCGCATGTCCTTTCCCGGAAAAACGCATGCGGAATTTCGCAAGCGTTTATCGCGCGTTTTCGACATGCGGAATTGCCTTGCGTTTTTTATTGCATTGAAAAGGCAATTCCGCATGCGGAAACGCAAAATTAATTGACATGCTGCGGATTTTTGTGCGCATCAAAAACGCTGCGGAAAAATCTGCAGCATGGGCATAGAACTTGCGGATTCTCATTGGGGACCATGGGGTGCGGATTACCAAGCATTTAACAAGCGTTTCCGCTGCGGAAATTCCGCATCAAATACGCTTGTAAAACCCTTAGGTTACAAAGCACTACTTTCATGCAGATTTTGATATGTTAAAGTTTTGCTGGGTAAAGCTAACATTGCCTTCAAACCAACACAAGGCTGAAGTGACTTAGAGATTTTCTGAACGCTTTGTCACAGGTGCTCTGGACACCTAAAGAGATTGAAAATGGCGTGGAGTTCTCTTATACAAGCGCTGATGGAGAAGAAGGATACCCCGGTGAATTACAAGTGTGGGTGACGTACATGCTTCTCGGCACTGAGTTCATTATAAACTATAAGGCTGTGACCAGTAAAACCACACCTATCAATCTAACCAACCACTCTTACTTCAATTTGGCAGGACAGGTAATGGCATAATATAGAGCATGTAATTAATGTCATTAATCTATGCTTAGAGATACTATTTTTAAAAACTACATTTTAATAAGCTGCAGTGAGTTTCTTGTTTGATGTAAACCAGCTTTTTTGGAATTAATACGAGCTCCATGTGATATAGATGTATCATACAGTTTTAATATTATCTCACTGTGCTAGGCCTAACTATGTATCTTAATTTGCAGTCCGATGATTTATTTTTTTCATTCAAGTATAACCCACCTAATTTTCTATGATACTCTACGCTTCTTTGATATAAAATGTGCAATTCAGCCATTCTCTTTGATTCTCTTCAGAGTCTAACTTGATTGCCAAATTTTATCCTGCGTTTTATTCCTCTATACTTGTATCAATCCTGTGAGGCATCGCAAGGAAAGCCAGAGCCAGTAGACATTGCGATTAATTTCCTCTATATCAGGGGTGCACAACCTGTGGCCCGGGGTCACATGCAGCTGGCGAAGCCATTCTTTGTGACCCCCAGCCATCTCTGACTCCTCTGTGATCAGTAACTCTCATAAACTATGGGGATAGCTGCACTCATTGTATAGTCATTTTATTACTGCTAAAATGGGGAGCAGAGCAACTGCTTTGTCAACAGTAGTGGAAGTTCCAGATATGGAACTCCAATTTAGATTATGGCACCTATACCACTGTCGATATGTACTGTTTCTCATATCCGAATACCCCATGAATTTTTATGCGGCCCTTGGGAGAGGTACAGTTACACAATTTGGCACTTGGACCTCATAAGGTTGTGTATCTCTGCTCGATATTCTCCTAAATAAACTAATACACCTTCATTATAAGTGTGTGACAGGAGCTGTGTAATCATCATCAGTAATTGTGCTGAATTACTTGTCAGTTTAAGGCTTCATTTACACTTTGATCTTTTATGTACATTTTGTAACAACTTGCACAAGGACAGATTATAGTCTGACACTTGTCGCATATTCAAAAGTCGACTATTTAAGTGAATAGGTCTGTGAAAAAAAAACAGACTTACTGAGTTTTTTATTAACAGGCGAGAAAAATGGATCGCAACCCCATTCCAAATACATCTACCCCAAAAAATAAAACATGTCCCACAAAAAAAAACCTCTTGTACAGTGTAATAAAAATGCAAATATGGAATCTGTGTCAAATCCAACTACAATCCAGTTCCTATTCATGAATTTGAATGGGGTTTGGACAACCACAGCTGTGTGCTGCTAAAAACACCTGCAAAGAACACTTAGCTCCACTACAGGAAAAACAAAAACCAGCAGTAGGAATAAGTAATATGCTATTTACATTACACAGAAAAGCTGAGAATTAGCCCTATTAAATTACAAAATGTGTGAACACAGCCTTACTATACTAGTCACCGCAATATTTAAACAGGCTGTGGAGGAAATAAGGCATGGAGAATCCAACACTGCTAGTATTTGTGCTTAGTTAAATGGGAGATGTAGTACCTGCAAGTAGATGAAGAAGTGGTATTGTGCTCATATTAGGTTATTTTAGATTGGTTAATGGGAATTTTATGAGGGAATTAGGTTTTAAAGAAGATCTGTCAGCAGTTCATATGTGCCAAGTTTTTTTATATAATTTTATTCCTCCTCCTCTTCAGAGTATTATTTTTTTCATTTTTTAAAACCTGCCATCTGGTTCCAGAGATGTGGGCCTTTTTATTCATTGCTAATTGTTATGGTCTTTACAAGGAGGCATGGCTCAATACAGATACAGCCTCAAGACATGCCCCCAGATAATCCTGAGAGCCACGGCTCTTCTAGAAAGAACATAAAAATGGGTAAATAAAAAGGTATTTATCTTTGGAACCGTAATGGTGGAATCACACACAGAAAAAAAAAGAAACCCATAATATTCAGAAAAACAGAGGGAATAAAATAAGAACAAAAATAGGCAACTTTTTATCTGGTGACAGGTCCTCTTTAAGTAATTAATTTGTTTAGAAGGCAACTCCCTCAAAAACCTAAAATGTGATTTTACATTTGCACTTATTTGGCTTTCTTTGTATTGAGTAACTCAGTCTTTTCTTTTTTGAGGGTTCGGAAAACATATACGACCATGAAATTTCTATTAATGCTGACCATTACCTTCCTGTAGATGACACCATGATACCAACAGGTAAGGCTTTGGACAAAGCATTAAGGCTGATCACCATTTGTCATAGATTGATAAAAAATATAGTAACTCTGCATATACCATACTTATTGTTATTTTTTTATCTTTTACTGTTCTAGGGTTACTTCCTATATTACAGACCAGTTTTCAATAAAGGGGTTGTCCAGCCTTAGAGTGACTGCAGACTTGTAACTTATTGGACTGCAGACTCGTGAATCCTTACACTGCGCTCTGTTAGGATTTTCTGGTCATGTGATCTCAAGTATGCAATTTACATACTTCTGGCCACATTCTGACTAGACTGTGTCCAGGCTCAACCAATAAACTTGCATTGAGCTAGGCCGTGCCCATCTAGTTGGCATGTGACCGCATGTATGCAAATCACATATGTGATCACCGCTCCTGGTGCCAGCTCCGAAGAATCCTAACAGCACGCAGTGCATGTGTTGTGAGGATTCACATTTGTGCAGTCACATAGAGTGACTATAGGCTTGTATCCTAAGGCCAGACATCCCCTTTAAGTATAGATTGTGACACTTTTTATCAATTTGAAGTGTACCTGTCATCTGGGCTAGAGCCTGTTGGCTTCACCCTGCCCCCACTCAGCAAAACTGATAGGTCTGCCCCTATTCTGGTATATAAAGAAACTTCTTAATGTAGCTGAGAAGGTGGTAAGAAGAAACAGGTAGCCGCCAAGATATCTGTTCACGTCGTTTTTGGCTTCTTTTCAAACTAAGTTTTCTCTGAAACACAATAGCGAAAAAACATAGATGTCTGCAATGAGGGATCCTGTCCGTCTCTTGCAGCCTGTGATTCTATCAGTATGAATCACCTAACAAGTACTTGCTACTGTATGGTAGTCCTACAATTCCTATTTTTTTTTATACAAGAATTTATACACTGCTTTGTATTGAGTATTACCCTTACTACGAGGGCTTGTCCACACAAGCGTATTAGGGATTATGTGTGGTAGATATCTTACTTACAGTGCTAACATCATCTTGGAGCTATGCATACTCTTATATTTTTATACAGGGTATTTTTTGCAGTCAGCATATCATATATATTGCTCTCTTTCATTCACTCCAGAAGCATAATTACATGTACAACAAATAATATGGACCACAATTTGTGAAAAAATCTGATGCTCTGTAAAGTTCCACCCTTACTATTGTAATGCATATGGCCATGTGCACGAGCACTTAAAGGACCAGTCTAATTTGTATGATGTTTAACAAGTGGTTATGACTGATGGGATCCTCTAGGGCATGTCTTTAGGCTACTCTGCATTATTATCCTGTGAGCACTGCCCCTTGGTAAAGACCCAAACTATTCATACTAAATACCATATCTCTGAAACCGTATGGTGGTTAAAAAAAAATCCCAGAATACTAGAGAGAGCAGACAGAATAAAATAAGCATTAAAAGTGCCCACTTTGATCTGGTGACAGGCTCTCTGCCATCCTTGTAGATTGTGAGCCCTCGCGGGCGGGCAGGTCCTCGCTCCTGTACCAGTCGCTGACTTGTATTGCTCATGATTACTGTAATTGTTTTTCTATGTATACTCCTTTCAAATGTAAAGCGCCATGGAATAAATGGCGCTATAATAATAAATAATAATAATCTTTATTATAATTCTCTTATATATTGTTCAAAATATTACTAAAAATAGAAAAAATAAATGAAGCATATTAAATTGAATTTTTTTATTAAAGTTTGGAGTTGGTAAGAGAATGTGTTATTAGTGGCCGAATGCTCTACTGTTGTCCATTTTAGTGATCATAGTTTTTAATTTTTTACAAACGTAAAAAGGCCAACATGTTCATGATCCATCACCAATATAAATAGGTAATATGGTGTTCCTCTGTTGTAATCTCCTTAATTAGTAAAAGCGATGTGTCGTGAACAGGTTGATAGTGATAGTGGCCACAGATGGCTTACAAAAAAAAACTACATGCATGGACCCTATATTGTGCCATAAGGAGTCTCTGTACAAATTTCAGTGCTGCAACCCTTTTTTCTAGTTTTATTATTTAGCTTACTTATGTAGCTCCATTAATTCCCCAGCGCTTTACATATATTATCGTCACTGTCCCCATTGGGGCTCGCAATCTACATTCCCTATCAGTATGTCTTTGGAGTGTGGGAGGAAACCGGAGGAAACCCAGGCAAACATGGGGAAAACATACAAACTCCTTGCAGATGTTGTCCTTGGTGGGATTTGAACCCAGGACCCCAGTGCTACAAAGCAACAATGCTAACCATTGATCTAACATACTGCCCTCAAATGCTTCTCAATGCCTCCATAAAATGACATGAGGTATAACCTGCAATTCATCTTTGTAAAATCAGAAATATACTATGAGCCCAGAGAATTGTTGTTTTTTTTTAAACAAAAAACATTGGGCCCAATTCATCATTTGGTATTTATTGAAGTCGCTTTTTGTGTCTTGTGGTATTCACTGATGTTTTATGTGACAAATTCTTCAAAATAGCACATGTAGTTCATGAATTCATCACAAAATAAAAAATGTTCTTTATTTGTGTCCTTAACTGTTTTTTCTGACTTTTTCGCACCAAGAGTCCCAAATGCTTCAAAAAGTCCCAAACAAGCACCAAATTGAAAACTCTAGTATCTACTCCAGGCAGTGACTGGAGTGAGATGCTCCAAAACATGTAACATTTGGTAAAAGATGCATTTTATGAATCTGTCTAAAATATCTAGAAAAGCAAAGTTGTTGAGAAAAATTAAATAAAAAAGAAAGACAACTTAAAAAGTGGTGCCAGGTGTATAGAGAATAAGGCACAAATACTAAAGCCACTAAAAAGGAGCAAATTTCTCCAGTACAACATGAAAATACTATGACCCAGATTCATCATAATGAATCTGGGTCATAGTTTTTCATGTTGTACTGTCATACCTTTTATAAAAAGGATGTTTGTACCTTCAAAGACATACTGATATTGAATTTAGATTGTGAGCCCCATTGGGGACAGTGATGATTGTGCCTCTAATGCTATGCGGAATATGATGGCACTAAAAGTAAGTAAAATAAATAACTTCTTATTACATTAACCACAATGAAATCAGGCTGCAACTCTGAAGTGTGAAGGCTTTTATCATGCTCTTTACAGGAAGCTTTTACTAGATAAGAAACATGGATTACGCACAGGGGCGTACATAGAAATCATGGGGCCCCATAGCAGAAGTTCTAATTGGGGCACCCTTCCCCATACCCAAAAAAAAGAAAAAAAAAATTTGTCGGGGTCACAGAAGAGCATATCTCACAACTTTCCAGCCTTTACATAGTAATTTTCCTCTTGCTGAAGTCCTAGATCGCTCTTGCATTGCCCCATAAAGTATGATGCCAATAAAAGGGCCCCCCAAACACAGTATGATACCCCCATGAAGAATTCCTCCACATGCACAGTATAATGACCCTACTGTAGCCCACTTCAAATCCCAAGGTTGGTGACCCCAACACAGTATGATCCCCCAACTTTGACTCCCACACATCTCTCCATGCAGTATAATGGGCCTACATACAGTATAATGACCCCACACTGTATAATGGCCCGCACTAGCGCTCCAAACAGTATAATGGCCCCCTTACACACCTCCACACAGTATAATTTCTTGCATGCAGTATAATGGCCCCACATAGGCTTCCATATAGTATAATGCACTCCTCGTGGTCCTCCACACAGTATAATGCACTCCTCGTGGTCCTCCACACAGTATAATGCACTCCCCGTGGTCCTCCAAAGAGTATAATGCACTCCTTTTGGTCCTCTACAGAGTATAATGCACTCCTTTAGGTCCTCTGCAGAGTATAATGCACTCTCCGGGGTCCTCCGCAGAGTGGGACGCACTCTCCGGGGTCCTCCGCAGAGTGGGACGCACTCTCCGGGGTCCTCCGCAGAGTGGGACGCACTCTCCGGGGTCCTCCGCAGAGTGGGACGCACTCTCCGGGGTCCTCCGCAGAGTGGGACGCACTCTCCGGGGGTCCTCCGCAGAGTGGGACGCACTCTCCGGGGGTCCTCCGCAGAGTGGGACGCACTCTCCGGGGCTCCTCCGCAGAGTGGGACGCACTCTCCGGGGCTCCTCCGCAGAGTGGGACGCACTCTCCGGGGCTCCTCCGCAGAGTGGGACGCACTCTCCGGGGCTCCTCCGCAGAGTGGGACGCACTCTCCGGGGCTCCTCCGCAGAGTGGGACGCACTCTCCGGGGCTCCTCCGCAGAGTGGGACGCACTCTCCGGGGCTCCTCCGCAGAGTGGGACGCACTCTCCGGGGCTCCTCCGCAGAGTGGGACGCACTCTCCGGGGCTCCTCCGCAGAGTGGGACGCACTCTCCGGGGCTCCTCCGCAGAGTGGGACGCACTCTCCGGGGCTCCTCCGCAGAGTGGGACGCACTCTCCGGGGCTCCTCCGCAGAGTGGGACGCACTCTCCGGGGCTCCTCCGCAGAGTGGGACGCACTCTCCGGGGCTCCTCCGCAGAGTGGGACGCACTCTCCGGGGCTCCTCCGCAGAGTGGGACGCACTCTCCGGGGCTCCTCCGCAGAGTGGGACGCACTCTCCGGGGCTCCTCCGCAGAGTGGGACGCACTCTCCGGGGCTCCTCCGCAGAGTGGGACGCACTCTCCGGGGCTCCTCCGCAGAGTGGGACGCACTCTCCGGGGCTCCTCCGCAGAGTGGGACGCACTCTCCGGGGCTCCTCCGCAGAGTGGGACGCACTCTCCGGGGCTCCTCCGCAGAGTGGGACGCACTCTCCGGGGCTCCTCCGCAGAGTGGGACGCACTCTCCGGGGCTCCTCCGCATCTGCCGATACAGTTGAATGCGGGACGGCGCAGGCTGGCTGGAGGGGGGCCTGATTCGCTGTCACCGGGCCCCCTGGCTCAAGGGCCCCATAGCAGTCGCATGGCCTGCCCCATTGGTGGTATGCCACTGCTTCCTCCTACTTAGTAATCTGATTTAATGCCTGTGAACAGTAAGCCTCCAAAGTGTGACATTGTGCATTGCTTTTATACACTATCTAAACGGAAATCTGGCCCCTTACGTGTATATCACCCACTTCACTATTTGTGACCACAGTTATCTCTACCTTCACAGGTGCTGCCAGGAGAGCGTTGGAGATCTAATTTTGTATCTTAGTAGGGTCTTTAGATCTACTTGGCAGCAAGTTGTGACAGGGCCATGGGGTGAATAGTGTGACCATAGGAGGATCTAAGGCTAAAAAGACACTGTACCTGTAATGGTGGTGATTTGAAGTGAGGTACCGGAGCATGACAAGCTCACGTTTGGTGGCCCTTGTCAGGCAGCTGCTGCAAAGGCAAATAAAATAATGGTATCCATTAAAAGAGGCATAGATGCTCATGAGGAGAACATAATTTTACCTCTATACAAGTCACTAGTGCGACCACACTTAGAATACTGTGTACAGTTCTGGTCTCCGGTGTATAAGAGACATAGCTGAACTAGAGCAGGTTCAGGGAAGAGCGACCAAGGTTATTAGAGGACTGGGGGGGTCTGCAATACCAAGACAGGTTATTACACTTGGGGTTATTTACTGTGGAAAAACAAAGGCTTAGGGGTGATCTTATTACTATGTACAAGTATATGAGGGGACAGTACAAAGACCTGTCTACTGATCTTTTTACTCTGAGGCCTGAGACGGGGACAAGGGGGCATCTTTTACGTCTGGAGGAAAGAAGGTTTAATCATAATCACAGATGGGGATTCTTTACTGTAAGAGCAGTGAGACTATGGAACTCTCTGCCGCATGATGTTGTAATGAGTGATTCACTGTTAAAATTTAAGAAGGGCCTGGATGCCTTACTTGAAAAGTATAATATTACAGGTTATATATACTAGATTCCTTGATAGGGCGTTGATCCAGGGAACTAGTCTGATTGTCGTATGGAGTCAGGAAGGAATTTTTTTCCCCAATGTGGAGCTTGGTGTTTGCCACATGGTTTTTTTGCCTTCCTCTGGATCAACATGTTAGGATATGGGTTGAACTAGATGGACTTAGTCTTCCTTCAACCTTAAAAACTATGTTACTATGTTACTATGACCACTGCCTCACACCTCACAGAAAAACAAATTCTTACTGCTTATGAAATAACTGGCCTCACTGCTTATTTGCCATGTTAGGTTGTTTCCTATGGGTCCTTTTAGAGATCACCTTGCATGAAGTGCCCAACTACAGCCCTTGTGGATATTATGAGCCAAAGCAACCCCCCTGTATGATTTATGTACTATGTAATCCCATTTATTACAGGAAATATATGTTAAATGTATTGAAAGTAATACAGGCTCTGTGCTTTCAGTATGTTCAGTATGCATTATGAGCAGAGGGTACATAGAATGGGCTACTGGTCAGATGTGCAAATAAAAGAACATTGCACTACACAAATGGATATTTTGGATGAGTTGAATGGTAGGCAGAACTCTTGGTCAGTAAGGGGTAGTCAGCATTGTGTTTGACAGTGTGTTTATTATTATTATTAAATATTGATATAGCGCCATTAGGTTCCATGGCGCTTTACAAGTGTAGGGGCAGACAGGGACATGAACATGAAACATCAAACAAGGCGCACTGGTACAGTAGGGCAGGGGGTCCTGTCCACGAAGGCTCACAGTTTTAGCAATATTGTGTGGCCTTTGGAGACTGTAAAGCCCCCGTCACACTAAGCGAGATCGCTAGCGAGATCGCTGCTAAGTCACAAGTTTTATGACGCAACAGCGACCTCAGTAACGATCTCGCTACTTTTGACACTTAGCAGCGACCAGGCCCCTGCTGTGAGATCGCTGGTCGTGTCGGAATGGTCTGGACATTTCTTTGATCGTTGAAGCCCCGCTGGGTAGCATGCATCGCTGTGTTTGACACCTAACCCACGACCTTGTTAACGACCCAGACACAGAAACACATAGGCGTGCATCGTTATACAGGTCGCTATGGGTTGCCGCATCGTTGCTGTGTCATTGGGAAGATCTAACTGTTTGACATCTCACCAGCGACCACATAGCGACGCAGCAACGATCCCTGACAGGTCGTATCGTTGTCGGGTTCGCTGTAGCGTCGCTTAGTGTGACGGGGCCTTAGAGTTGAAAGCTCCTAAAGCCTGATAGATAAGCAGAGTACCTGAGATCCTCTGGAGTGGTCTTTATCCACAGTAGTCATCTTGAAACCTGCGCTAGAGAGACCTCTCTGCTGGGCCTTCTGGAGAAAGTGCTTTTAGAAACAAGTGGCCTTAAATACAGTGAGTGGTTATGGACCGCTGCAAGTAGACATATGCCCTGAAGTGATATTCAATGAATGACCGCACTAGTCTGCCTGACTGCCCTACATCTACCTAAAAAGAATTTAGTATGGCCTGTTAACACTAAATGATGTGATCTGAGACCATGAAGATAACTGGCCTGTACTATAGTAGTTCTGCAGGGAGTACATCGTCAAGGTCTGCTGAGACTTGTATCTGTGAGAAACATTATGGACTCTTCAGAGTGTAATATAGTGCAAAGCGTTCTATGTTAACGCCCCTGAACTCTAGCTGTTGGGCTGTATCTATTAATACTGCATTTGCTACAGAGACTGTTTCTGTTGTATACTGTAGCCACCAAGCTCTGTGCCACAGTGTAACCACCAAGGTCTCTACTTCAGTATTGAAGTTAAACCACCAAACTCTGTACTCTCATTGTTGTGTAACCATCAAGCTCTGTGCCACTATCTGATATGTAACTATCAAGCTTGTGTCCTCATTGAGAGACTGTAACCATTTCACTACAAAAAAGAAAAAATAGGACCCGCACACCTTTAATATTAAATTAATGTACAGGTGCACAGATACGCTATGTGGCCAATATACAAATATACATGATGTGTCAGCTCACTGCGATTAATGAATACGTGAACTCCAATATTGCTGTAAATGTTAAAAACTTAAGGTACTTAGCGTTTTTTGATTAAAGAGCGAAAAAGCCATCCAACAATGTCAAGGTGTCCTGAAATATGGATGGCTTCTATCACTAATGTTCTACCTCTCCATGTGCCAAAGCAGAAATCATTTGAATTCGGAGTGAAAAAGAAACCAGGCCTAGCTCCCAATTAAAACTTTGTTTGGGAAAGATGTGTGGACCTGGAAGGGGCCACATCCCCCAATATTTTCTACAAAAAAGGAAATATGCATCACCAGTGAGGGCCGTTTCAGAGGCTGGGCTAGTCCCTGCTCTACTGAGCATGCGTTGGTTGTCAATTCTGACGTATGCTCAGTATGCACTCCCTGCACATTGAAAAGCAGAGAATTCACGCAGGGAGAGCAAAGATAAGTCCAGCCCCCAAAACAGTAGTCACTGATGATGCATCGCTAGTCAGCTGATAATGCCTTGTTTCAGAATCTAATCCTTTCATTTTCTACCGGCACAACGCTCTGACCTTTTAGTGTCTTTTATCTTATCATTAATTTTTCTCCTATTTCCCTTTCTTTTTTTACATGTTTTATTGCTTATGGTTATAAAATGAATAAAACAATAGATGTATATGATGATAGTAAATTTTAATACATGTAACCCCCCCTTTTCCCCACCCTTTTTTGTTTTGGCACTCTTATTTGAAAATTTCTTGTATTTAAACCGCATGAATGTTATGTTGCCACTTTCACATGTGGTTGTCCTGGGGGAGGAGTTGGATTTGACTCTGAAACGCGTTGACAAATAAAGCACTTTCAATTAATTTGTTCTATGATTCGTTCCTGAATCAGCCGCGCACTTGAAGTCCACCTACTCTGGCTTTCTATAGTATGAGAATTTGGTGAGAATGTCAGGTCGCAGATCTTCTGCCCCATTTCTGCACCCATTAGCTAAATTAGGATACTTGAGTTTTTTTGTGTTTTTGATGCTGCTGTTTTTGTCTCTTTTGGGATGTCATGTTTTAAATAAAGCTGCTTTGTTTTTGATACTTTATGGTATTTGACTTTGACAAAACTTTATTGATAGTCATATATGGACATATGTTTTTATCTGTGGATTTTCTGCATCTAATTCAATTCTATGGGGAAAATCCCCACATAAAACTCAGCGTACCTGCAAGAGAAATTGACATGTTGCAGATTTAGAGAATGCACCACAGGTCTGTTTACGCAGCGTAAAAAAAATTACAATTGGCACGAGATTTCTAGAAATCCCATCCACTTTGCTGGAAATGTAAAACCGTGTGCTTTCTGCACAGCGAAAATACACTGTTAAAAACGCACAAAAACTCCCCATGAGAACATAACCTTACTGTTCTCATGTTCAATGTTTTCTACAGGTGAGCTGGTGCCTGTTCAAGGAACCTGCTTTGACCTACGGAAGCCTGTTGACCTTGGGAGACAGATGGCCAAACTGAAAGTAAATGGTTTTGATCACAACTTTTGCTTGAGTGAGACTGGCTGGCAGCACTATTCTGCAAGGTAAGAATAAGTATTTTTCATTATCAATTCAGTCCTGGCCCTGTTTTCTCAACTTTTCCAATTTCCATAAATGTTTATTAAAGCAACACTTCAGCACTTTTTTTCCCACTGCTGGAGTGGTGCTTCTAATCTATGGTCTCTGACTGTAGTCTTATACTTACCAGCCACGGTCTTCACCTTTTATTGGTGCCACACCGGCCCCACTGCGCCATCTTGGACCGCAACTTTTGACTGGCTGGAAGTCTTGGAGACAGGTGCGAGGTTCGGATTATGGAGGATGTTAGTTTTAGATCAGTTGCAGAATGGAGAGCAATGGGAGGGTGATAGACAGAGATGAGGGAAGAGATGTAGAGTGGTACAGAACTGCGGAGAGCTTTGTGGGTGAGAGAGAAGTTTATAGCGGATGGTAACCAGCAGGGCTCGCAGTCGGAGCCCATTTTGGTGGAGTCGGAGTCGGTATAAAATGGACCAACTCCGACTCCTAAAATATATACTAAATTGGGTACAGTAGTTCAATGCACTTTTTAAGGGAATATTTTTTCATAACTTTCCCAAATTCTTATGAAATGTCCTATAAATGTCTGTTCTATTCCTGATCTAAGGGTCTAGACTTTTAGCTGAGATTAATCTATGATGCAGTAAATTTATCACTTAAACATGAGCTATGTATGAGGGAGTTGGATTCGGTGGCATGGAAATTGTTGTCGGAGTCGGAGGTTTGGCTTACCGACTCCACAGCCCTGGTAACCAGTGCAATGACTGGCACAAGGTGGAGGCATTGGTGTAGTGGCTGGACAGAAATACGACCCTGGCTGCTGCATTCAGGATGTATTGGATAGGAGAAAGTTTGATACGAGGGAGACCAATCATTAGAGAGTTTCAGCACTCCAGACGAGAATGAATAAGAGCGACAGTAAGGCTGTGTGCCCACGATGCGTTTTTTAAGCGTTTCCACAGCGGCAAAAACGCTGCAGAAACGCTTAAAAAACGCATGCCATGTCCCCCAATGATAATCCGCATGTGCTGTGCACATGCTGCGGAAATTTCCGCTGCGGATTATCATTGCGGAAAAAAAGCAGCACTACCAATTATTTTGCGGAAGTGCTGCTTTTTCGCCGCCATTGACATGCATTAGAACACGCCAATTCCGCAAGACTGCATCTGTACTTGCGTAATTGGCGCGTTCTAATGTGCGGATGGTACCCGGGTATGGAGGAGAGGAGAGTCTCATCCACACCTAGGTACCATTAAAAAAAGAATAAAATAAATATACTGTATACTTACCTTCTGGCGGCCTGCGCTGCGCTCCTCCTTGCTTCCCGGCACTTCGCGATGGAATGAAGGACCTGCGCTGATGTCAGAGTCATGTGATGGGTCACGCGACGCTGACGTCGGCAGGTCCTTCACTCTACCGCAGCCGGGACCGAGCGAAGCAAGACGGCATGGGCCATCGGAGGGTAAGTATATATTTATTTTTTTATTTTTTGACATTCTCTCAGTCACACTATATAAATCCATGCCTTTTACATCTGGGTCACCAGGAGGCAGGAAGTTACTTTGGTCATGCGCAGTGCATGACCAAAGTAACCGCCGTGTGCAGCGCTGACAAACTGTATAGCACAGGGATGGTGCTGCATTCCTGTGCTATACAGCCGATCAGGCTGCAAAAAGTGAAAGTCCCATAGTGGGACAATGTGTAATAAAAACAAAAAGTGTCAGAAAGTGGAAAAAAAAAAAATAAAAAATTGTAAAAATATTTAAAAAAAAAAAATGAAAAAAATAATAAAAAAAAAAATAAAAATATATTGTACCCATAAGTAAATAATCTTATGGAAAAAAAACCAACAATAAAAGTACACATATATGGCATCGCCACGTCCGGAACGACCTGACCTATAAAACTGTCCCACTAGTTAACCTCTTTAGCGAACAAGGTAAAAAAAAAAAAAAAAAAAAACGAAGCAAAAACGATACTTTATCATCATACCGCCAAACAAAAAATGGAAAAAAATGCGATCAAAAGACTAATGTAAACAAAAATGGTACCGCTGAAAACGCCATCTTGTCCCGCAAAAAACAAGTCGCCATATATCTCCAACGGCCAAAAAATAAAAAAGTTATAGCTCTCAGAATAAAGCGACGCAAAAACAATTCTTTTTTCTATAAAATTGTTTTTATTGTGTAAAAGCGCGAAAACATAAAAAAATATATAAATGTGGTACCGCTGTAAACGTACTGACCCGAAGAATAAAGCTACCTTATCAATTTTACCACACGCAGAACAGCATAAAAAAACAAACAAACAAAAAAAAACACAATTCCTGAATTGTTGGTTTTTGTTTATTCTGCCTCCCAAAAATCGGAATACAAAGCGATCAAAAAATGTCATGTGCCCAAAAATGGTACCAATAAAAACATCAACTTGTCCCGCAAAAAACAAGCCATCACATGACTCTGTTGGCCGAAATATGGAAAAATTATGATGGCGATGCAAAAACTAGTCTTTGCAAAAAAAAGCGTCTTTTAGTGTGTGACAGCTGTCAATCATAAAAACCCGATATGAATCTGGTATCGCTGTAATTGCACCGACCCAAAGAATAAAGTAGTCTAATCACTTATTCTGCACGAGGAAAGGCATAAAAAATAAACTCTAGGGTTAGGGTTGTGCTAGGGTTAGGGTTGTGTTGGGGGTTGGGATTTTTTCAGAAGTAAAGAAAAAAAATGACGACGATATGGCGACTAGTGTTGAGCGCAAGTGCTCGCTACTTGAGTTTGCATCTGGTGCTCGGGTATGCACCGGGTATAGCGGTTGCTCGAGCGACATGCTCGAGTCTCCGCCCCATATGTTTTGCAGCTGTTATACAGACAAAAAAACCTTGCGGGGATTGCCTGCCATGCACGAGCGATCCCCGCATGTTTTTTTTGGGTGTCTAATAACCGTGAAACATGCGGGCGGGGACTCGAGCATGTCACTTGAGCACCCGCGATACTTGATGCATACCTGAGTACCCGATGCAAACTCAAGTAGCGAGCACTTGCACTCAAGACTAATGACAACTTATTCAATATGATGACCTAATATTATCAAATTCTGTGTCGTACCTCTGGGTTCAAAATGTTCACTATACCCCTTGATAAAATCCTTGAGGGGTGTAGTTTCCAAAATGGGGTCACTTGTGGGGGGTTTCCACTGTTTAGGCACATCAGGGACTCTCCAAACGCAACATGACGTCTGTTAATTATTCAAGCAAATTTTACATTTAAAAAGTCAAATGGTGCTCCTTCCCTTCCGTACCCTGCCGTGCGCCCAAACAGTGGTTTCCCCCCACATATGGGGTATCAGCGTGCTCAGGAGGAATTGCACAACAAATTTTGGGGTTCATTTTTTAATGATACCCTTGCGAAAATAAAAAATTGGGGTCTAAAGTAACGTTTTTGTGAAAAAAAAATGAATGTTCATTTTTTCCTTTCACGTTCAATGAATTGGTGTGAAGCATGTGAAGGGTTAATAAACTTCTTGAATGTGGTTTTGAGCACCTTGAGGGGTGCAGTTTTTAGAATGGTGTCACTTTTGGGTATTTTCTGTCATAAAGGCCCCTCAAAGTCACTTCAAATGTGATGTGGTCCCTAAAAAAATGGTTTTGTAAATTTTGTTGTAAAATTGAGAAATTGCTGGTCAATTTTTAACCCTTATAGCTCCCTAATAAAAAAAAAAATGTGGTTCCAAAATTGTGCTGATGTGAAGTAGACATGTGGGAAATGTTATTTATTAACTATTTTGTGTGACATATCTCTCTGAAGTAAGGGCATGGAAATTGAAAGTTTGAAAATTGCAAAATTTTCAAAATTTTCACCAAATTTCCATTTTTTTCACAAATAAGCGCAAGTGATATCGAAGAAATTTTACCACTATCATGAAGTACAATATGTCACGAAAAAACAATCTCAGAATCAGTGGGATCTGTTGAAGCGTACCAGAGTAATTACCTCATAAAGTGACAGTGGACAGAATTGGCAAAATTCGCCTGGTCATTAACGTGCAAACCACCCTCCGGGGGAAAGGGATTAAAGAGTAAACATTAAAGGATTTGCACGTTTTCTCAGATGAAGGGAAAATAAAGAAAGTGAAGAACGCACATGGTAGATTACTTGTGACACTAAAGTTTTGTGCACATATGTTCTCAAACACAATGTAAGTATTGTAGTTAAACTCTTGTTTTATCAGCCTATAGAATCTCTTTATATGTACTATATACCAAGGTTATAATTTTAAGTGATCCCACACTGCTAGTTTTTTCTTTTTTTTAAATTAGCTTTACTCACCCACTTCAAGTCCAGCTCTGAGTTTTTGCTGTTGCTCCTCGGGGTCACATCGAAAGTGCTGCAGCCACTCAGTGATCTCAGCTGAGTGACTGACCACATCACTGCTGTCGGCATGAAATCAGTGCTGCATACAATAACAGTCACCAGCAGCAGCTGCGGAGTCTAAGTGCTGGACCTGGGGAGGGTAAGTAAAGTATAGTTTTTTTTTTTTTTTTAAAACAAAGTGCACCTAGGGTTTGGAGGTTTCCTGAAAATGGAAAACCCGTTGAAGGGGGAACCTGTCACAAAAAAAAATATATATACCTGCAGCCATATTGGTAATCTGCAGGTAAATACTGTTTTAAACATGTGCAGGAGTATAAATTGAAGTTGAGCTGCAGGGAGAAAATAAAGTTATATTCTCCCTGCAACCAGTCATCGGGGCAATAAATAGTCAGCGCTCACTGAGCAGTCAGTGAGTGCTGACATCACTGCTCCGATGACTGGAAATGAGTAGCTAGTGGAAGAATATAACTTCATTCTCTTCCTGCAGCTGTACTTATAATTAGGCTATTGCACATGCTTTAAACATATTTACCTGCAAGTTATCAATATGGATGCAGGTCCCCTTAAACTTGAGCATCAAAGCTTCAGTCAACACTTAGCTAGGGAGCAACAAGTGAAGAACGAAAGAGAAAAGTCTTCTACAGCTCTACACTTAATATTATAATAGATTAGAAACCCCTAATGCCACCAAGCAGCACTTAGCATGCTAATTTATATGGCAGTTTTTTTTTTTATTTTGCCACATGCACTTGAGTAGTTTGGAGACTTTTCTTTCTGTATCTAGAAAACTTCTCTGCTCATTCTATAATTTATTTTGCAAATCTAAAGGCAACAGGGTATGAGATAATTTTGGAAATGGATTATTTAGTAATAATAATCCAAGTGTCCAGGTTGATTACTTTTTTTTTTAGCAAGATTTAATTAAAGTCTTGTCTAACCACACTCTACATTACATTTTTTGTTTATTCATACCCTATCTATCATAGAGTATATCATGAGCCAAGTGGCAGAGTGCTCACTGTCCGTACAACACAACCTGGAGTCCAGTTCTACACTGCTAATTTCTTGGACGGGTCTCTTAAGGGAAAAGGTGGTGCCGTCTATCCTAAGCATTCTGCATTTTGTCTTGAGACTCAAGCATGGCCAGATGCAGTAAACAAGGTTAGTAAGCACAAGAATATAGAAATGCAACATCCTAACATTACCCTATAGAAGGGATAACCTACATCGTCAGGAAAGGGGTTTTCCCACCTTAAACATTTTTCATGTATCCACAGGATGATGACAGTTTTCCTCTTGGACTAAGGCAAAAAAAAATTCAAGGTGACAGTGTAAGGGTATATGCACACTCTGCATATTTGATGCAGAAAATCTGCAGCCTAGTTCAGTATCCGCTATATAGATGCGATATTAAATATCTCATATACGGTATATGTTGTGGATATTTTCAGAGTGTTAATTGATCTGTTGTGCAGATTTTCAAATACAAATGTCAATTCTTTCTGCAGCTTTACATTGTGCATATACCTTTTGCAATACATAGAGTGAAATTCACATATAACACAGATAGGCTGTGGAAAATCTGCATCAAATCATCAACATGTGCAGGTATCCCAAAGACAGAACTGAATTTTGCTGCTGACTGTAAACAGAAAAAGAGTTCTTAACTGACTGCAAAGAGAGAAAATGGGAGGAGAGGAGTGTTACACCAAAAGTGTGTTTGAAATAGATTTTCATTATATGATGACCAATCATTTTTATATACAAGTTAAATATGCAAATTGTCTCTTCAGAGAGGATGAGGACTTGACTACAAGGACTGTGTTTTGTGCTACCACTTTGTTTTGTTTTCCTGTTTTTGCCCAAAGGGTCATGTTTATTTTTACCTCACCAAGGTTTATGCCACATGTATAATAAACCTGTGAAGAATTTAAAGAGACAGTGTTCCCGTGTCTACCTCCACGTACAGCCGAGTGAGCCGATCTACCACTATATATATGTATGTGTATATATGTATATATGTATGTATGTATGTGTATATATATATATATATATATGTATGTATGTGTGTAATATACAATACAGACCAAAAGTTTGGACACACCTTTTCATTTAAAGATTTTTCTTTATTTTCATGACTCTGAAAATTGTACATTCACACTGAAGGCATCAAAACTATGAATGAACACATGTGGAATTATATACTTAACAAAAAAGTGTGAAACAACTGAAAATATGTCTTATATTCTAGGTTCTTCAAAGTAGCCACCTTTTGCTTTGATGACTGCTTTGCACACTCTTGGCATTCTCTTAATGAGCTTCAAGAGGTAGTCAGCGGAAATGGTCTTCCAACAATCTTGAAGGAGTTCCCAGAGATGCTTAGCACTTGTTGGCCCTTTTGCCTTCACTCTGCGGTCTAGCTCACCCCAAACCATCTCGATTGGGTTCAGGTCTGGTGACTGTGGAAGCCAGGTCATCTGGCGTAGCACCCCATCACTCTCCTTCTTGGTCAAATAGCCATTACACAGCCTGGAGGTGTGTTTGAGGTCATTGTCCTGTTGAAAAATAAATGATGGTCCAACTAAACGCAAACCGGATGGAATAGCATGCCGCTGCAAGATGCTGTGGTAGCCATGCTGGTTCAGTATGCCTTCAATTTTGAATTAATCACCAACAGTGTCACCAGCAAAGCACCTCCACACCATCACACCTCCTCCTCCATGCTTCACGGTGGGAACCAAGCATGTAGAGTCCATATGTTCACCTTTTCTGCGTCACACAAAGACATGGTGGTTGGAAACAAAGGTCTCAAATTTGGACTCACCAGACCAAAGCACAGATTTCCACTGGTCTAATGTCCATTCCTTGTGTTCTTTAGCCCAAACAAGTCTCTTTTGCTTGTTGCCTGTCCTTAGCAGTGGTTTCCTAGCAGCTATTTTACCATGAAGGCCTGCTGCACAGTCTCCTCTTAACAGTTGTTGAAGAGACGTGTCTGCTGCTAGAACTCTGTGTTGCATTGACCTGGTCTGTAATCTGAGCTGCTGTTAACCTGCGATTTCTGAGGCTGGTGACTCGGATAAACTTATCTTCAGAAGCAGAGGTGACTCTTGGTCTTCTTTTCCTGGGGCGGTCCTCATGTGAGCCAGTTTCTTTGTAGCGCTTGATGGTTTTTGCAACTGCACTTGGGGACACTTTCAAAGTTTTCCCAATTTTTCGGACTGACTGACCTTCATTTCTTAAAGTAATGATGGCCACTCGTTTTTCTTTACTTAGTTGCTTTTTTCTTGCCATAATACAAATTCTAACAGTCTATTCAGTAGGACTATCTGCTGTGTATCCACCCACCAGACTTCTGCACAACACAACTGATGGTCCCAACCCCATTTATAAGACAAGAAATCCCACTTATTAAACCTGACAGGGCACACCTGTGAAGTGAAAACCATTTCCGGTGACTACCTCTTGAAGCTCATCAAGAGAATGCCAAGAGTGTGCAAAGCAGTCATCAAAGCAAAAGGTGGCTACTTTGAAGAACCTAGAATATAAGACATATTTTCAGTTGTTTCACACTTTTTTGTTAAGTATATAATTCCACATGTGTTAATTCATAGTTTTGATGCCTTCAGTGTGAATGTACAATTTTCATAGTCATGAAAATACAGAAAAATCTTTAAATGAGAAGGTGTGTCCAAACTTTTGGTCTGTACTGTATATACACATAACGAGAATTACTTATTTAAAAATCTTGAAAACATTAATCCCCTTCAAAATACTGTCCATTAGATAATATGTACTTGCCCCAATGTTTTTTCCACTGTTCGAAACATTTTTTACCCTATTTTGCGGACTTTAAAAATTTTGGGGATGTAAATAGGAAAAAAAGTTTAATAAAATGGGGGTCCGTCTTATAGTCCAAATTTACGGCAGCTTACCAGGGAGGCGGCTGCAGTGGAGTGGATTCACAGGAAGCAGGGTCACTGCTGCAGGGAGCCAGCAGAAGTAGGGCAATGCTGTGGGCCCTGGGTTTCAAGAAAATGTCTGAGGCTGCAGCACAGTTCATTGATTTCCTGGCGGTGGGCTTCAGGAAAATGGCAGTCACTGGCGGAGCATGTGCCGATTGAGATCTCTGCTAAGTGACAGCTGGGACATCCCCTCCTCCCTCCCAGCCTGGGGTCCACCAGTTTCGCACACTACCTGCAGCAGCAACCTTGCCTTCTGTGATCCCACTCCACCGCTGCTGCCCCTTCCCCCATTTTGCTCCCAAATTTATGGGGAAAAAGTGCTTCTTATAATCCAAAAAAAATGATATATTCTTCTGAACTAATGCTGGTAAGTGCCTCCAGCTATTATTTCTTAACCTTTTTTACGTCCTCAAAACGCTTTCCCTTTAGGTCTTTCTTCATTCTTGGGTATAAGAAGATGCAGGGAACTAGGTCAGGTGAGTAAGGGGGGTGACCCTGATATTTTTTTGTCATTACAGGGGATGAATCTTGGTGTAAGGGTGCGCTCACTTCTGCATATAAACTCACTGAGTGCATTGTGAGAAAATCTCGCATTGCACTCACTACAATGTTAGTCAATTAGGCAGTGTTCATCTGCGAGTTTTTTCTCACTTGGAATTTGGGTGAGGAAAAATTTGCAGCATGCTGCGTATGGCCGCATAAAACAACTGAGACTCGCCATTGAAAGTTAATGGGTGTGAGAAAAAAATGGTCTGTGTGTCATTCGATTTTTACGCACTCATCTCATAGGAAACCTGACATTTTATCAGTCGAGTACAGTAAATTCACAGTGTGAACAATCAGGATAGAATAGATATATAGATAGAAAGAGGCCGGTGAGATATATTAAAAAGTAAAAGTAGTGCCTGTCTGGGGATACAGGTGGACCCCCTTCTCTCTGTGACCTTTACGCAACAGAATATTTGTTGAGATATTTAGTGGTGTGATGATTGATGGTGCACAATAGTAAGTGTTGCGATATCTCACATATTCTACACTCTGAATGATTTTTGCGTTTTCATTTACAGCCACAATTCCCAAACGCTCTTCTACATCCTGGAGAGGAGTACGACCAGACCACCCGGTTCACTTTCTCTGTACAGTTAAATGTCCGTTACCCTTCAGCAGAAGTAACCAATCTATCCTAATCTACTCGATCTCTGGGTAATTTTGGAGACCTGTCCTCCTGGATCTTACACCATATAATCACAAACTAACATCTCAATACTGAAATGATTCCAAAAATTGACTATACCTAAGACCAGGTCCACATGAGAGTATTTCACAGTCCATATACAGGCCACAATTCCAGGAGTGACTGCTGGTGTCCCAACCCAAACCTACAGCCTCATAGCCACATGTGAAGCTGTAAGTCTGTACACAGACTGAAATACACTCATGTGAACTTGGCCTAATGCTGATTTCTTATTTTATTCATCTCCCTGGACTTTGCTCTTTTTGACAGCTTGGAGAAGTGGTGCATTAACATAATGATGAAGAAGCCTGTATTAGTATATTTTTCTTTACACTACTGATGGACAATAAATTGTAATATTTATATATGTGTCCTTTTCCTTTTATACCACTATACATTTTAATGACATATATTTAAGCCAACAAAATCCTTCACCATCCCCCGCGTAAAACAATACATGTACCATGACAAGATTCGCAGAGGTTGATTCTTCAGTGCTGGCGTGCCCACTACTCTCTGGCATCTGCACATGGATACAAAGCACTGGCATACAAGATTTGTTATAGGAGGTAAAAGCTCAACAGGCGGTGGAGGATAGACCTGGAGTTACTTGACTTTGATATATAGTCACATACTCTCATTTTGAGGGAGATTTTTTTTTACATTTATGTATTCCCCCTTGTTTCTGGGGGTAGCGGAAATAACATGATCTCTGTTGATCTCACCTAAAGGCCTTATGCCAGGTGACTACACAGATGTCTGGGGTCACACCCCACACTAAAATCTCCCAACAGGTTACTACTGTTTTGTTTTTGTTTAAACTTAAAGGGGTTGTTTGGTCTAAAATGACAGGTCTGCAGTCAGTGTGTGTGACTGGAGACTTGTGAATCCTCCCAGTGCACAGCATATCGCATACTTGACCGGCGTTCCCGGCACTGACACCGGAGAATCCTCACAGCGCACAGTCCGTGCACTGGGAGAATTCACAAGTCTGCAGCCACATAGTGACTGCAGACTTGGCATTCTAGACCGAACAACCTCTTTAATTCTCGTTGTAACAGGTCTAACAGAGGGCCTAATTTTGAGACATTTCGGGAGCTGTGGGACTGATGCGGTATACAACAGACACGTCAGTAGGGCCCTGTTGATTAATTTGGTTTAGAATTGTGAAGGAACTTTTAAATTGAAGAGGTTGTCCGACATCAAGAATGGGAAAAAAAGGCTTACCCTGGAGTAAATTAACAAGTACAACTAACTTCAAAAAACATCACAGAAAAAAATAGTCTTTAGGCTGGAATCAGCCTAGCGTATGGCATCGGATGCGATATGCTGATGACCCTCAGCTCCAGCTCTGCTGCAATTGGGAGCCGAGTGTCATGCTACTGTGCTCCGATTCTCTCACATGAGAGAATCACAGCACAGCTGCGGAGTAGACTGAGAAAGTAATTTCTCCATCTCCTCCATGGCCTGACTCGGCGTATATCAGACTGCACTGGGATGACATACTAGTGCAGTCCGATGTTTCACATGCATTCATAGACTGGTATGTGTGCAAGTGAGTAGTCTCGCTGCAAATCGCAGCATGCCGCGATTGTTCTCTCATGCAGTATCGGCATGAGAAAATAATGAAAATAATCGCTGATCTGAGCTGCCCCATAGTATAACACTGGGCTGAGTGCTATGCAATGTTTTATCACATAGCACTCATTCGTGTTATACGGTACGGTAGTGTGACTCCGGCCTTAACAACACAATCAGATTACTGATGCACTAGTAGGATTTAGAAGACCCCCACGATAAAGGCGGGGGCAGCACAGGTGCAAAATACTGATGAAAACAACCACTCACAAACCTACCAATTTATGGAAGGGGTGGTTGCCTCATATTTAAAATGCACCCAGATGAATCATAGAATCATAGAATGGTAGAGTTGGAAGGGACCTCCTGGGTCATCTGGTCCAACCCCCTGCTCAAAGCAGGATTCACTAGATCATCTCAGACAGATGTCTGTCCAGCCTCTGTTTGAAGACATCCATTGAAGGTGAACTCACCACCTCTCGTGGCAGCCTGTTCCACTCATTAATCACTCTAACTGTCAAAAAGTTTTTTCTAATATCTAATCTGTGTCTCCTCCCATTTAGTTTCATCCCATTGCTTCTAGTCTTTCCTTGTGCAAATGAGAATAAAGATGATCCTTCTACAATGTGACAGCCCTTGACATATTTGTAGACAGCTATTAAGTCTCCTCTCAGTCTTCTTTTTTGCAAGCTAAACATTCCCAAATCCTGCAACCGTTCCTCATAGGACATGGTTTGCAGACCAGTCACCATTCTGGTCGCTCTTCTCTGAACTTGCTCCAGTTTGTCTATGTCTTTTTTAAAATGTGGTGCCCAAAACTGTACACAGTATTCCAGATGAGGTCTGACCAAAGAGGAGTAAAGACCGATAATGACTTCACGTGATCTAGACTGTATGCTTCTGTTAATACATCCCAGAATTGTATTTGCCTTTTTTGCTGCTGCATCACACTGTTGACTCATGTTCAGTCTATGATCTATTAGTATACCTAAGTCTTTTTCACATGTACTGTTGCTTAGCTCTATTCCTCCCATTCTGTATATGCTTTTTTCATTTTTATTGCCCAGATGTAGTACTTTGCATTTTTCCCTGTTAAAAACCATTCTGTTGGTTGCTGCCCACTGCTCCAGTTTATTTAGGTCTTTTTGAATCCTCTCTCTCTCTTCTCTAGTATTAGCTATCCCTCTTAGCTTTGTATCATCAGCAAATTTAATCAGTTTACCCTCAATTCCTTCATCTAAATCAGGGTTCCCCAACTCCAGTCCTCAAGGCCCACCAACAGGTCATGTTTTCAGGATTTCCTTAGTATTGCACAGGTGATAATTCCATCATCAGCACAGGCAATAGTTACATCACCTGTGCAATACTAAGGAAATCCTGAAAACATGACCTGTTGGTGGGCCTTGAGGACTGGAGTTGGGGAACCCTGATCTAAATCATTGATAAAGATGTTGAACAATACAGGTCCCAGGACGGAGCCCTGTGGTACCCCACTTGAGACATTCATCCAGCTGGATGTGAAGCCATTTACAACCACCCTTTGAGTCCGATCACTAAGCCAGTTATGAATCCACCTAACAGTTGCCTGGTCAATTGCATACTTGGTCATTTTTTCAATAAGGATGGTGTGAGATACTTTGTCAAATGCTTTGCTGAAGTCAAGATATACTATATCTACAGCATTTCCCTGATCCACCCAGTCAGTGATTCTGTCATAGAAGGAAATTAAGTTAGTCTGACATGACTTGTTAGTTACAAACCCATGCTGACTCTGGTTAATCACTTCATTCTTATCCATGTACTTACATACATGTTGTTTAATAATTTGTTCAAAGATCTTTCCTGGTATAGAAGTCAGACTCACCGGCCTATAGTTCCCTGGGTCCACCTTCTTCCCCTTTTTGAAGATAGGAACAACATTTGCTCTTCTCCAGTCTTCTGGGACTTCTCCTGTTCTCCAAGAATTTTCAAAGATTATGGAGAGTGGTTCTAAAATTTCTTCTACGATCTCCTTCAGTACTCTGGGGTGTAATTCATCTGGACCTGGAGACTTGAACTCATTTATGTTAGCTAAATATTCCCTCACAATCTTTCTGTTTACAGATAACTTGGATTCCTCTATTCCTTTAAAAGGACAGTGAAGATCAGTTGATGTTACATTTTCTTTCTGAGAGAAAACAGATGCAAAATAGGAATTAAAAAGTTCGGCCTTCTCAACATCCTCTCTTACCATTTCTCCATTTTCATCCTGTAAAAATCCTATAGCATCTTTGACTTTTCTTTTACTTTTGACATACCCCCAAAATCCTTTTTTATTGCTTTTGACATCTCTTGCAAGCCTTAATTCATTGTCAGCTTTAGCTAACCTGATACATGCCCTGCAGGATCTGCAGACTGCATTATAATCTTCTTTAGATATGCCTCCCTCTTTCCATTTAATAAACATTTCTTTCTTTCTTTTTAGCATGTGTTTAAGTTCTGTGTTCATCCATCCTGGTTTCCTTAAATGCTTCCCATTCTTCCTACTTTTCGGGATTGTTAACGATTGTGCTTTGAGAATCTCATTTTTAAAAATTTCCCATCCTTCCTGGACATTTTTGTCCTTAAGGACATCCAGCCATTGGATCCCTCCTATTCTCTTTCTGAGTCTCTTAAAATCTGCCTTTCTAAAATCTAACCTTGAAGTTTGAGTCTTCACATGTCTTCCTCCTCTAGTTATCCAAAATTCTATAATAGCATGATCGCTGCCTCCTAGGGTCCCAGCCACCTTTACCTCCTCAACCATTTCCTCCCTGTTTATAAGGATTAGATCCAAAGTAGCAGATCCCCTTGTTTTCTCCCCTACCTTTTGGAAGATAAAGTTGTCAGCAAGAGAGGATAAGAATTTGCTTGACCTGTTAGTTTTACTTGAGAGAGATTCCCAACAAATGTCTGGATAGTTGAAATCTCCCATGACCACTACGTCATATTTTTTGGAGAACTTGGTCATTTGATACATAAAGAGTTCATCCATATCTTCAGCTTGCCCAGGTGGCCTGTAGTAAATGCCTACAATGGTGTCCTTTCCGTTGTTCTCTCCTTGTATTCTTACCCAAACAGTTTCCACAGAACTCCCAGTCTCTGAAGCTTCAATCTCTGTGCAGATATACGCTTTTCTAACATACAATGCAACACCTCCTCCTCGTTTATCAAGTCTGTTTCTTGCAAATAAGTTGTATCCTTTTAGCCTTTTATTCCAATCATGTGTATCGTCCCACCAAGTTTCAGTGATTCCAATGACATCATATTCTTTTTCCTGCATTAGTAGTTCCAATTCTCCTTGTTTGTTGCCCATGCTTTGTGCATTTGTATAAAAACATTTTAGTTTGTGATTGGTTTCTCTTCCTCCCATATTTTTATTATTTAAATTGTTTTGTCTTTGTTCTTCCTTTCCACTTCCAGTAGCAGAGATCTCAATAGTATTTGTCAGCTGTATGGCTTTTTCTGGCCTTTTGCTTCCCTTCCCACATTGTTCTAGTTTAAAGCTCTTCTGATGAGTGTAGCAAGGCGACTTCCAAATACATGTTTTCCAGTCTTCGCAAGGTGCACCCCATCTCTAGCAAGTAGTCCATCGTATAGGTAATTCATTCCGTGATCCAGAAATCCAAATCCTTGTTGACGGCACCATCGACGTAGCCAGTTGTTCACCTGTAGAATCTTATTCCACCTCATTGTTCCATGGCCATCCACTGGGAGGATGGATGAGAAGACCACCTGCGCTCCCAATTTTTTCACTTTCTTGCCTAAGTCTTCAAAGTCACTGCAGATGGTTTCCAGGTCCTTTCTTGCGGTGTCATTTGTCCCCACATGTATTAGCAGGAATGGGTAGTGATCTGTAGGTCTGAAGAGTCTTGATATCCTGTCAGACACATCTTTAATTTTTGCTCCTGGAAGACAGCACATTTCTCTTGAGGTTATGTCTGGTCTGCAGATAGCGGCCTCTGTTCCTCTTAACAGGGAATCCCCCATGACCACCACTCTCCGTTTTTTCTTCACAACATTCTTCTTTCTCCATCCAGGAGGATTCTGAGGGCTTACAAGGTTATTCATTGCTGGCAAAGTCTTATTTTGCTGTATTTCTTCATGGTTCTCCTGCGTGAGAGCCTGGTACTGGTTCCTGAGCAGTATGGGTGCTGACTGCCTCTCGATCCTCCTGCTTCTGTGGGTCACATGCTTCCATTCCTCTGTTTCGTCAGGTGCAGTTTGAATTTCTTCTCTTTCTGAATCATGAAGAGATAATTCTGCTCTGTCTAAGAACTCTTCACCTTCCTTAATGATTTTCAAGGTAGTTAACCTCTCTTCTAGATTTCGCAACTTTTCCTCCAACAGGGACACAAGCTTTCATTTCTGGCATGTGAAGTTTGGCTTTTCCACTGGCAAGTCTGTGAACATGTAGCAGGATAGGCAGCTCACCAAATGGCTCCTGGACTCTTCCATGTTCTTATTGTTAATGTTCTGAAAACAGTGAAAAAAGTTTAAAAAAAAGCTACCGATGTCCTCTTTTCAGCTCCAACAGCCAAAATCCAGTGTTCTTTGAGCTCGCGGAGACTCTTCACTTACCCCAAAATGCAGTGGGAATATGCAAATTATCTCCTCAGGACTCCTCCCCTGGAGGCTTGCATAGGACGACTGTCGCACAGGTACGTGTGATGCAGTGTATGGCTTACAGCCCATTGATGACGCTTTTGTTATCAGATCAGGCAGGCTGCCAAGCACTATATAAGTGCACTCCACTGCAGCTGTTTTTAATTTTAGTGTTAGGACTCGCAAGTAAGAGGACCCTTGACGTGGTTTGCGAGCTGTTTTGGCCAAAATATCGACCAATACCTTATGTAGTGTATTTTATCTTATACATTATTTTCCATCTTTATGCGGAATGACTATGATATAAAAAGCGTTTATGAATGGGGGAGGTGGGACCGGGTGTACTTTTCTGCTAGACCAATACTCAAAAAGAAAAGTCAGAATCGCAATCAGACTAACAAAACACGTTTAGTTTTAGCTCTATTGAAATTGAAAGTTCTGACGCTCATTCAGATGAATCCGGTAACAACTCCAT